>NC_143472.1:978742-1295822 GCF_987193195.1 Phasianus colchicus | reverse complement strand
ACCCGAAAATCTCAAGTTTTAACCCCTAAAATCCCAACTTTTGACCCCCAAATCCCACCTTTTGACCCCAAAATCTCAACTTTTCACCCCAAAATCTCAACTTTAACCCCTAAAATCCCACCTTCTGACCCCAAATCCCAAACTTTTAACCTCTAAACTCTCACCTTTTGACCCCAAATCCCAAACTTTTAACCCCTAAAATCCCACCTTTTCACCCCAAAATCCCAAACTTTTCACCCCAAATCCCAAACTTTTCACCCCAGAATCTCCACTTTAACCCCTAAAATCCCAACTTCTGACCCCAAATGCCAAACTTTTCACCCCCAAATCCCAACTTTTCACCCCAAAATCGCAAACGTTTCACCCCAAAATCACAACTTTTGACCCCAAACTCCCAATTTTAACCCCAAAATCTCAACTTTAACCCCTAAAATCCCACCTTTTGACCTCAAGTCCCCAATTTGCCCCCAAAATCCCAACTTCTGACCCCAAAATCCCAGCTTTTAACCCCAGAATATCAACTTTAACACCTAAAATCCCAACTTCTGACCCCAAAATCCCACCTTTTGACCCCAAAATCCCACCTTTTGACCCCAAATCCCAACTTTTAACCCCTAAAATCCCCAGTTCTGACCGTCAAATCCCACCTTTTGACCCCAAAATGCCACCTTTGGACCCCAAAATCCCAAACTTTTAACCCCAAAATCCCAACTTTTGACCCCCAAATCTCAACTTTTGACCCCAAATCCCAAACTTTTAACCCCCAAATCCCAACTTTAACCCCTAAAATCCCACCTTTTGATCCCAAAATCCCAAACTTTTGACCCCAAAATCTCAACTTTAACCCCAAAATCCCAAACTTTTGACCCCAAAATCCCACCTTTTGACCCCAAAATCTCAACTTTAACCCCTAAAATCCCAACTTCTGACCCCAAAAACCCACCTTTTGACTCCAAATCCCACCTTTTGACCCCAAAATGCCAACTTCTTACCCCAAATCCCAAACTTTTAACCCCTAAAATCCCAACTTTTGACTCCAAAATCCCAACTTTAACCCCTAAAATCCCACCATTTCACCCCAAATCCCAACTTTTGACCCCAAAATCCCAACTTTAACCCCCAAAATCGCAAACTTTTCCCCCCAGAATCCCAACCTTAACCCCCAATCCCAGCTCCTGACCCCAAATCTCCTTTTCTTGCCCCAATTCCAGGCACCAGGCGCTGTGGGATCGCTACATGGCGGCCGTCAGCGCCTGCCTGCTGCGCATGTACCACGACTGACCCCCCCCAAAAAAAGAAATGGGGGGGGGTCCCCGAAATTGAGGGGGGTCCCAAAAAACAGGGCGGGGTCCCGAGAAATGGGGGTGGGCGCCAAAATTGGGGGGGGGGTGGCGTCTGAAATCAGGAGGGGGTACGAAATGGGGGGGGGGAGGGATGGCAAAATTGAGGGGGGGTCCCAAAATAAAGGAGATTGGAAAATGAGGAGGTGTGTTTTGGGGGGAAAGTGGGGGTTTGGGGGGGAAAGTGGGATTTTGGGGTCAGAAAAGTGGGGTTTTGGGTGTAGAAAAGTGGGGTTTGGGGGAGAAAAGTGGGATTTTGGGGGGAAAAGTGGGATTTTGGGTCAGAAAAGTGGGATTTTGGGGTCAGAAAAGTGGGATTTTGGGTCAGAAAAATGGCATTTTGGGGTAGAAATGTGGGATTTTGGGGGGAAAAGTGGGATTTTGGGGTCAGAAAAGTGGGATTTTGGGTGTAGAAAAGTGGGGTTTTGGGGAGAAAAGTGGGATTTTGGGGGGAAAAGTGGGATTTTGGGGTCAGAAAAATGGCATTTTGGGGTAGAAATGTGGGATTTTGGGGGGAAAAGTGGCATTTTGGTGAGAAAAGTGGGATTTTGGGGGGAAAAGTGGGATTTTGGGGAGAAAAGTGGGATTTGGGGTCAGAAAAATGGCATTTTGCGGTAGAAAAGTGGGATTTTGGGGGGAAAAGTGGGATTTTGGGGGGAAAAGTGGGATTTTGGGTCAGAAAAATGGGATTTTGCGGTAGAAATGTGGGATTTTGGGGGGAAAAGTGGGATTTTGGGGGGAATAGTGGAGTTTGGGGCCAGAAAAATGGGATTTTGGGGTAGAAAAGTGGGGTTTTTGGGTCTGAAAAGTGGGGTTTTGGGTGGGGGAAAGTGGTATTTTGGGGGGAAAAGTGGCATTTTGGTCAGAAAAATGGGATTTTGGGGGAGAAAAGTGGTATTTTGGGGGGAAAACTGGGATTTTGGGGAGAAAAGTGGCATTTTGGGTCAGAAAAATCCCAACATTTCCCCCCCAAATCCCAACTTTTCACCCCAAAATCCCAACTTTAACCCCTAAAATCCCAACATTTCCCCCCAAAATCCCAACTTCTGACCCAAAATCCCACCTTCTGACCCCCAAATCCCAACTTTTAACCCCTGAAATCCCAACTTTTCACCCCAAAATCCCACCTTTTGACCCCAAATCCCAACTTTTCACCCCAAAATCTCAACTTTAACCCCTAAAATCCCAACTTCTGACCCCAAATCCCAACTTTTCACCCCAAAATCCCAACTTTAACCCCTAAAATCTCACCTTTTCACCCCAAAATCCCACCTTCTGACCCCAAATCCCAACTTTTAACCCCCAAAATCCCAACTTCTGACCCCAAAATCGCAACTTCTGACCCCAAAATCCCAACTTCTGACCCAAAATCCCAACGTCTAACCCCCCAAATCCCAGCTTTTAACCCCCAAAATCCCAACTTTTGACCCCAAAATCCCAACTTTCCCCCCCACATCCCCACTTCTGACCCCAAAATCCCAACTTCTGACCCCAAATCCCAACTTCTAACTCCCCAAAATCCCAACTTCTGACCCCAAAATCCCACCTTTTAACCCCCAAATCCGAACTTTTCCCCCCAAATCCCAACTTTTCACCCCAAAATCCCTACTTTAACCCCTAAAATCCCACCATTTCACCCCAAATCCCAACTTCTGACCCCAAAATCCCAGCTTTTGACCCCAGAATCTCAACTTTAACCCCCCAAACCCCAACTTTCCCCCCACATCCCCACTTCTGACCCCCAATCCCAGCTCCTGACCCCAAATCTCCTTTTCTTGCCCCAATTCCAGGCACCAGGCGCTGTGGGATCGCTACATGGCGGCCGTCAGCGCCTGCCTGCTGCGCATGTACCACGACTGACCCCCCCCAAAAAAAGAAATGGGGGGGGGTCCCCGAAATTGAGGGGGGTCCCAAAAAACAGGGCGGGGTCCCGAGAAATGGGGGTGGGCGCCAAAATTGGGGGGGGGGTGGCGTCTGAAATCAGGAGGGGGTACGAAATGGGGGGGGGGGAGGGATGGCAAAATTGAGGGGGGGTCCCAAAATAAAGGAGATTGGAAAATGAGGAGGTGTGTTTTGGGGGGAAAGTGGGGGTTTGGGGGGGAAAGTGGGGTTTTGGGGTCAGAAAAGTGGGGTTTTGGGGGGGAAAAGTGGGATTTTGGGTGTAGAAAAGTGGGATTTTGGGGAGAAAAGTGGGATTTTGGGGAGAAAAGTGGGATTTTGGGGGGGAAAAGTGGGATTTTGGGTCAGAAAAGTGGGGTTTTGGGGTCAGAAAAGTGGGGTTTTGGGGAGAAAAGTGGGATTTTGGGGGGGAAAAGTGGGATTTTGGGTCAGAAAAGTGGCATTTTGGGGTAGAAATGTGGGATTTTGGGGGGAAAAGTGGCATTTTGGGGTCAGAAAAGTGGGATTTTGGGGAGAAAAGTGGGATTTTGGGTCAGAAAAGTGGGATTTTGGGGAGAAAAGTGGGATTTGGGGTCAGAAAAATGGCATTTTGCGGTAGAAATGTGGGATTTTGGGGGGAAAAGTGGGATTTTGGGGTCGGAAAAGTGGCATTTTGGGGTCAGAAAAGTGGGATTTTGGGGAGAAAAGTGGGATTTTGGGGATAAAAGTGGGATTTTGGGTCAGAAAAATGGCATTTTGCGGTAGAAATGTGGGATTTTGGGGTAGAAATGTGGGATTTTGGGGGGAAAAGTGGCATTTTGGGTCAGAAAAATCCCAACATTTCCCCCCAAATCCCAACTTTTCACCCCAAAATCCCAACTTTAACCCCTAAAATCCCAACATTTCCCCCCAAAATCCCAACTTCTGACCCAAAATCCCAACTTCTGACCCAAAATCCCACCTTTTAACCCCCAAATCCCAACTTTTAACCCCTGAAATCCCAACTTTTCCCCCCAAAATCCCACCTTCTGACCCCAAATCCCAACTTTTAAGCCCTAAAATCCCAACTTCTGACCCCCCAAATCCCAGCTTTTAACCCCCAAAATCCCAACTTCTGACACCAAAATCGCAACTTCTGACCCCAAAATCCCACCTTCTGACCCCAAATCCCAACTTCTAACCCCCCAATCCCCACTTTCCCCCACATCCCCACTTCTGACCCCCAATCCCAGCTCCTGACCCCAAATCTCCTTTTCTTGCCCCAATTCCAGGCACCAGGCGCTGTGGGATCGCTACATGGCGGCCGTCAGCGCCTGCCTGCTGCGCATGTACCACGACTGACCCCCCCCAAAAAAAGAAATGGGGGGGGGTCCCCGAAATTGAGGGGGGTCCCAAAAAACAGGGCGGGGTCCCGAGAAATGGGGGTGGGCGCCAAAATTGGGGGGGGGGTGGCGTCTGAAATCAGGAGGGGGTACGAAATGGGGGGGGGGGAGGGATGGCAAAATTGAGGGGGGGTCCCAAAATAAAGGAGATTGGAAAATGAGGAGGTGTGTTTTGGGGGGAAAGTGGGGGTTTGGGGGGGAAAGTGGGATTTTGGGGTCAGAAAAGTGGGATTTTGGGTGTAGAAAAGTGGGGTTTTGGGGAGAAAAGTGGGATTTTGGGTCAGAAAAGTGGGATTTTGGGGGGAAAAGTGGGATTTTGGGGAGAAAAGTGGGATTTTGGGGGGAAAAGTGGGATTTTGGGGGGAAAAGTGGGATTTTGGGGTCAGAAAAGTGGGATTTTGGGGAGAAAAGTGGGATTTTGGGTCAGAAAAGTGGGATTTTGGGGGGAAAAGTGGGATTTTGGGGAGAAAAGTGGCATTTTGGGTCAGAAAAATCCCAACATTTCCCCCCCAAATCCCAACTTTTCACCCCAAAATCCCAACTTTAACCCCTAAAATCTCACCTTTTCACCCCAAAATCCCACCTTCTGACCCCAAATCCCAACTTTTAAACCCAGAATCTCAACTTTAACCCCCAAAATCCCACCTTTTGACCCCAAAATCCCAAACTTTTGACCCCAAAATCTCAACTTTAACCCCAAAATCCCAAACTTTTGACCCCAAAATCTCAACTTTAACCCCCAAAATCCCAACTTCTGACCCCAAAATCCCAGCTTTTGACCCCAAAATCCCAACTTTAACCCCCAAAATCGCAAACTTTTCCCCCCAGAATCCCAACCTTAACCCCCAATCCCAGCTCCTGACCCCAAATCTCCTTTTCTTGCCCCAATTCCAGGCACCAGGCGCTGTGGGATCGCTACATGGCGGCCGTCAGCGCCTGCCTGCTGCGCATGTACCACGACTGACCCCCCCCAAAAAAAGAAATGGGGGGGGGTCCCCGAAATTGAGGGGGGTCCCAAAAAACAGGGCGGGGTCCCGAGAAATGGGGGTGGGCGCCAAAATTGGGGGGGGGGTGGCGTCTGAAATCAGGAGGGGGTACGAAATGGGGGGGGGGGAGGGATGGCAAAATTGAGGGGGGGTCCCAAAATAAAGGAGATTGGAAAATGAGGAGGTGTGTTTTGGGGGGAAAGTGGGGGTTTGGGGGGGAAAGTGGGATTTTGGGGTCAGAAAAGTGGGATTTTGGGTGTAGAAAAGTGGGGTTTTGGGGAGAAAAGTGGGATTTTGGGGGGAAAAGTGGGATTTTGGGGGGAAAAGTGGGATTTTGGGGGGAAAAGTGGGATTTTGGGGGGAAAAGTGGGATTTTGGGGGGAAAAGTGGGATTTTGGGGAGAAAAGTGGCATTTTGGGTCAGAAAAATCCCAACATTTGCCCCCCAAATCCCAACTTTTCACCCCAAAATCCCAACTTTAACCCCTAAAATCCCAACATTTCCCCCCAAAATCCCAACTTCTGACCCAAAATCCCACCTTTTAACCCCCAAATCCCAACTTTTCCCCCCAAAATCGCAACTTCTGACCCCAAAATCCCAACTTGTAACCCCGCAAATCCCAGCTTTTAACCCCCAAAATCCCAACTTCTGACCCAAAATCCCAACTTCTGACCCAAAATCCCAGCTTTTAACCCCAGAATCTCAACTTTAACACCTAAAATCCCACCTTTTCCCCCCAAAATCCCAACTTTTCCCCCCAAAATCCCAACTTCTAACCCCCCAAATCCCAGCTTTTAACCCCCAAAATCCCAACTTCTGACCCCAAAATCCCAACTTCTGACCCCAAATCCCAACTTCTGACCCAAAATCCCACCTTTTAACCCCCAAATCCCAACTTTTAACCCCTGAAATCCCAACTTTTCCCCCCAAAATCCCACCTTCTGACCCCAAAATCCCAACTTTTCCCCCCAAAATCCCAACTTCTAACCCCCCAAATCCCAGCTTTTAACCCCCAAAATCCCACCTTCTGACCCCAAATCCCAACTTTTAACCCCTAAAATCCCAACTTCTGACCCCAAAATCACACCATTTCCCCCCAAAATCCCAACTTCTAACCCCCCAAATCCCAACTTCTGACCCCAAATCCCAACTTCTAACCCCCCAAACCCCAACTTTCCCCCCACATCCCCGCTTCTGACCCCCAATCCCAGCTCCTGACCCCAAATCTCCTTTTCTTGCCCCAATTCCAGGCACCAGGCGCTGTGGGATCGCTACATGGCGGCCGTCAGCGCCTGCCTGCTGCGCATGTACCACGACTGACCCCCCCCAAAAAAAGAAATGGGGGGGGGTCCCCGAAATTGAGGGGGGTCCCAAAAAACAGGGCGGGGTCCCGAGAAATGGGGGTGGGCGCCAAAATTGGGGGGGGGGTCCCGAAAAAGTGGGGGGGTGGCGTCTGAAATCAGGAGGGGGTACGAAATGGGGGGGGGGGAGGGATGGCAAAATTGAGGGGGGGTCCCAAAATAAAGGAGATTGGAAAATGAGGAGGTGTGTTTTGGGGGGAAAGTGGGGGTTTGGGGGGGAAAGTGGGATTTTGGGGTCAGAAAAGTGGGGTTTTGGGTGTAGAAAAGTGGGGTTTGGGGGAGAAAAGTGGGATTTTGGGGGGGAAAAGTGGGATTTTGGGTCAGAAAAGTGGGATTTTGGGGTCAGAAAAGTGGGATTTTGGGTCAGAAAAATGGCATTTTGGGGTAGAAAAGTGGGATTTTGGGGGGAAAAGTGGGATTTTGGGGTCAGAAAAGTGGGATTTTGGGTGTAGAAAAGTGGGGTTTTGGGGAGAAAAGTGGGATTTTGGGGGGAAAAGTGGGATTTTGGGGTCAGAAAAATGGCATTTTGGGGTAGAAATGTGGGATTTTGGGGGGAAAAGTGGCATTTTGGTGAGAAAAGTGGGATTTTGGGGGGAAAAGTGGGATTTTGGGGAGAAAAGTGGGATTTGGGGTCAGAAAAATGGCATTTTGCGGTAGAAAAGTGGGATTTTGGGGGGAAAAGTGGGATTTTGGGGGGGAAAAGTGGGATTTTGGGTCAGAAAAATGGGATTTTGCGGTAGAAATGTGGGATTTTGGGGGGAAAAGTGGGATTTTGGGGGGAATAGTGGAGTTTGGGGCCAGAAAAATGGGATTTTGGGGTAGAAAAGTGGGGTTTTTGGGTCTGAAAAGTGGGGTTTTGGGTGGGGGAAAGTGGTATTTTGGGGGGAAAAGTGGCATTTTGGTCAGAAAAATGGGATTTTGGGGGAGAAAAGTGGTATTTTGGGGGGAAAACTGGGATTTTGGGGAGAAAAGTGGCATTTTGGGTCAGAAAAATCCCAACATTTCCCCCCCAAATCCCAACTTTTCACCCCAAAATCCCAACTTTAACCCCTAAAATCCCAACATTTCCCCCCAAAATCCCAACTTCTGACCCAAAATCCCACCTTCTGACCCCCAAATCCCAACTTTTAACCCCTGAAATCCCAACTTTTCACCCCAAAATCCCACCTTTTGACCCCAAATCCCAACTTTTCACCCCAAAATCTCAACTTTAACCCCTAAAATCCCAACTTCTGACCCCAAATCCCAACTTTTCACCCCAAAATCCCAACTTTAACCCCTAAAATCTCACCTTTTCACCCCAAAATCCCACCTTCTGACCCCAAATCCCAACTTTTAACCCCCAAAATCCCAACTTCTGACCCCAAAATCGCAACTTCTGACCCCAAAATCCCAACTTCTGACCCAAAATCCCAACGTCTAACCCCCCAAATCCCAGCTTTTAACCCCCAAAATCCCAACTTTTGACCCCAAAATCCCAACTTTCCCCCCCACATCCCCACTTCTGACCCCAAAATCCCAACTTCTGACCCCAAATCCCAACTTCTAACTCCCCAAAATCCCAACTTCTGACCCCAAAATCCCACCTTTTAACCCCCAAATCCGAACTTTTCCCCCCAAATCCCAACTTTTCACCCCAAAATCCCTACTTTAACCCCTAAAATCCCACCATTTCACCCCAAATCCCAACTTCTGACCCCAAAATCCCAGCTTTTGACCCCAGAATCTCAACTTTAACCCCCCAAACCCCAACTTTCCCCCCACATCCCCACTTCTGACCCCCAATCCCAGCTCCTGACCCCAAATCTCCTTTTCTTGCCCCAATTCCAGGCACCAGGCGCTGTGGGATCGCTACATGGCGGCCGTCAGCGCCTGCCTGCTGCGCATGTACCACGACTGACCCCCCCCAAAAAAAGAAATGGGGGGGGGTCCCCGAAATTGAGGGGGGTCCCAAAAAACAGGGCGGGGTCCCGAGAAATGGGGGTGGGCGCCAAAATTGGGGGGGGGGTGGCGTCTGAAATCAGGAGGGGGTACGAAATGGGGGGGGGGGAGGGATGGCAAAATTGAGGGGGGGTCCCAAAATAAAGGAGATTGGAAAATGAGGAGGTGTGTTTTGGGGGGAAAGTGGGGGTTTGGGGGGGAAAGTGGGATTTTGGGGTCAGAAAAGTGGGATTTGGGGTGTAGAAAAGTGGGGTTTTGGGGAGAAAAGTGGGATTTTGGGGGGGAAAAGTGGGATTTTGGGGGGAAAAGTGGGATTTTGGGTCAGAAAAGTGGGATTTTGGGGGGAAAAGTGGGATTTTGGGGAGAAAAGTGGGGTTTTGGGTCAGAAAAGTGGGATTTTGCGGTAGAAATGTGGGATTTTGGGGAGAAAAGTGGGATTTTGGGTCAGAAAAATGGGATTTTGGGCTAGAAAAGTGGGGTTTTGGGTCAGAAAAGTGGTATTTTGGGGGGAAAAGTGGGATTTTGGGGAGAAAAGTGGGATTTTGGGTCAGAAAAATGGGATTTTGCGGTAGAAATGTGGGATTTTGGGGAGAAAAGTGGGATTTTGGGGTAGAAAAGTGGGGTTTTGGGGAGAAAAGTGGGATTTTGGGGAGAAAAGTGGGATTTTGGGTCAGAAAAGTGGGGTTTTGGGGAGAAAAGTAGGGTTTTGGGGGGGAAAAGTGGGATTTGGTGTCAGAAAAATGGCATTTTGGGGTAGAAAAGTGGGATTTTGGGGGGAAAAGTGGGATTTTGGGTCAGAAAAATGGGATTTTGGGGTAGAAATGTGGGATTTTGGGGGGAAAAGTGGCATTTTGGGGTCAGAAAAGTGGGATTTTGGGTGTAGAAAAGTGGGGTTTTGGGGAGAAAAGTGGGATTTTGGGGGGGAAAAGTGGGATTTGGGGTCAGAAAAGTGGGGTTTTGGGGAGAAAAGTGGGATTTTGGGTCAGAAAAATGGGGTTTTGGGGGGGGGAAAGTGGTATTTTGGGGGGAAAAGTGGCATTTTGGGGAGAAAAGTGGGATTTGGGGGAGAAAAGTGGGATTTTGGGGGGAAAAGTGGGATTTGGGGTCAGAAAAATGGGATTTTGGGGTAGAAAAATGGGATTTTGGGGTAGAAATGTGGGATTTTGGGGGGAAAAGTGGGATTTTGGGGGGAAAAGTGGGATTTTGGGGAGAAAAGTGGGGTTTTGGGTCAGAAAAGTGGGATTTTGGGGGGAAAAGTGGGATTTTGGGGGGAAAAGTGGGATTTTGGGGAGAAAAGTGGGATTTTGGGTCAGAAAAGTGGGATTTTGGGGGGGAAAAGTGGGATTTTGGGGGGAAAAGTGGCATTTTGGGGTCAGAAAAGTGGGATTTTGGGTGTAGAAAAGAGGGGTTTTGGGGAGAAAAGAGGGATTTTGGGGGGGAAAAGTGGGATTTTGGGGGGGAAAGTGGGATTTTGGGGTAGAAATGTGGGATTTTGGGTGTAGAAAAGTGGGGTTTTGGGGAGAAAAGTGGGATTTTGGGGGGAAAAGTGGGATTTTGGGTCAGAAAAGTGGGATTTTGGGTGTAGAAAAGTGGGGTTTTGGGGAGAAAAGTGGGATTTTGGGGGGGAAAGTGGGATTTTGGGGTAGAAAAGTGGGATTTGGGGTCAGAAAAATGGCATTTTGGGGTAGAAATGTGGGATTTTGGGGGGAAAAGTGGCATTTTGGGGTCAGAAAAGTGGGATTTTGGGGAGAAAAGTGGGATTTTGGGGAGAAAAGTGGGATTTTGGGTCAGAAAAATGGGATTTTGGGGAGAAAAGTGGGATTTTGGGGTCAGAAAAGTGGGATTTTGGGTCAGAAAAATGGCATTTTGCGGTAGAAATGTGGGATTTGGAGTCAGAAAAGTGGGATTTTGGGGTCAGAAAAGTGGGATTTTGGGGAGAAAAGTGGGATTTGGGGTCAGAAAAATGGGATTTTGGGGTAGAAAAGTGGGGTTTTGGGTCAGAAAAGTGGGATTTTGGGGGGGGGAAGTGGTATTTTGGGGGGAAAAGTGGCATTTTGGTCAGAAAAGTGGGATTTTGGGGAGAAAAGTGGGATTTTGGGTCAGAAAAATGGGATTTTGGGGTAGAAAAGTGGGGTTTGGGGTCAGAAAAGTGGTATTTTGGGGGGAAAAGTGGCATTTTGGTCAGAAAAGTGGTATTTTGGGGGGAAAAGTGGCATTTTGGGGGGAAAAGTGGCATTTTGGGTCAGAAAAATGGGATTTTGGGGAGAAAAGTGGGATTTTGGGGGGAAAAGTGGGATTTTGGGGTAGAAAAGTGGGGTTTTGGGTCAGAAAAGTGGGATTTGGGGGGGAAAAGTGGGGTTTTGAGGAGAAAAGTGGGATTTGGGGGGAAAAGTGGGATTTGGGGTCAGAAAAATGGCATTTTGGGGTAGAAATGTGGGATTTTGGGGGAGAAAAGTGGGATTTTGGGGGGAATAGTGGGGTTTGGGGCCAGAAAAATGGGATTTTGGGGTAGATAAGTGGGGTTTTGGGGAGAAAAGTGGGATTTTGGGGGGGAAAATTGGGATTTTGGGGGGGAAAAGTGGGATTTTGGGGGGAAAAGTGGGATTTTGGGGGGAAAAGTGGGATTTTGGGGTAGAAATGTGGGATTTTGGGGAGAAAAGTGGGATTTTGGGGGGGAAAATTGGGATTTGGGGTCAGAAAAGTGGGATTTTGGGGTAGAAATGTGGGATTTTGGGGAGAAAAGTGGGATTTTGGGGGGGAAAAGTGGGATTTGGGGTCAGAAAAGTGGGATTTTGGGGTAGAAATGTGGGATTTTGGGGGGAAAAGTGGGATTTTGGGTCAGAAAAATGGGATTTTGGGGTAGAAAAGTGGGGTTTTGGGTCAGAAAAGTGGGATTTTGGGGGGAAAAGTGGGATTTTGGGGAGAAAAGTGGGATTTTGGGTCAGAAAAATGGGATTTTGGGGTAGAAATGTGGCATTTTGGGGGGAAAAGTGGCATTTTGGGGTCAGAAAAGTGGGATTTTGGGGAGAAAAGTGGGATTTGGGGGAGAAAAAGTGGGATTTGGGGGGAAAAGTGGGATTTTGGGGGGAAAAGTGGGATTTTGGGGGGGAAAAGTGGGATTTTGGGGAGAAAAGTGGGATTTTGGGTCAGAAAAATGGCATTTTGGGGTAGAAATGTGGGATTTTGGGGGGAAAAGTGGGATTTTGGGGTAGAAATGTGGGATTTTGGGGGGAAAAGTGGGATTTTGGGGGGAAAAGTGGCATTTTGGGGTCAGAAAAGTGGGATTTTGGGGAGAAAAGTGGGATTTTGGGGTCAGAAAAATGGGGTTTTGGGTCAGAAAAGTGGGGTTTTGGGGGGGGGAAAGTGGTATTTTGGGGGGAAAAGTGGGATTTTGGGGAGAAAAGTGGGATTTTGAGGAGAAAAAAGAGGGATTTTGGGGGGAAAAGTGGGGTTTTGATGAGAAAAGTGGGATTTGGGGGGAAAAGTGGGATTTGGGGTCAGAAAAATGGCATTTTGGGGTAGAAATGTGGGATTTTGGGGGAGAAAAGTGGGATTTTGGGGGGAATAGTGGGGTTTGGGGCCAGAAAAATGGGATTTTGGGGTAGAAAAGTGGGGTTTTGGGTCAGAAAAGTGGGGTTTTGGGGGGGGGAAAGTGGTATTTTGGGGGGAAAAGTGGCATTTTGGTCAGAAAAATGGGATTTTGGGGGAGAAAAGTGGGATTTTGGGGGGAAAACTGACCCCCCCACGACTGACCCCCCCAAAATCCTGGGGGGGCCGAAATGAGGAGGAGGAGGGGGGCCCAAAACTGGGGGGGGGTCCCATGAAATGGGGGGACCTCCGAAATGAAAGGGGGGGTCCCAAAATTGGGGGGGTCCCATGAAATGGGGGGAGGTCCTCTGAAATGAAAGGGGGGGGTCCCAAAATTGGGGGGGGGTCCCAACAAATGGGGGAAGTGCTGCGAAATGAGGGGAAGGGTCCCAAAATGGGGGGGTTCCTCCAAAATGGGGGGGGGGGGGTCCTCCAATAAAGGAGATTCCAGAATGAGGAGATGTGTTCAAAAGGGGGGGGCAAAACTGGGGGGGGGGGCTCAAAATGAGGGGGGGTCCCATAATAGGGGAGGGGGGTTCTTCGAAATGAGGGGAGGGGTCCAAAAAAGAAGGGAGGGGTCCCAAAACTGGGGGAGGGGGGGGGGTCCAAAATGAGGAGGGGGTCCTCAAATGGGGGGGTCGCCAAAATTGGGGGGGGGGGTCACAATAAATAGGGTAAGTGCTGCGAAATGAGGGGAAGGGTCCAAAAATGGGGGGGTCCTCCAAAATGGGGGGAGGGTCCCAAAATAAAGGAGATTCCAGAATGAGGAGATGTGCTCAAAAGGGGGGGGGCTCAAAATGAGGGGGGGTCCCATAGTGGGTGAGGGGGGGGAGGGGTTCTCTGAAATGAGGGTAGGAGTCCGAAAATTGGGGGGGGTCCCAAGAAATGGGGGAGGGTCTTCCAAAATGAGGAAGGGTCCCAAATTGGGAGGTTCCCAAAACTGGGGGGGGGTCCTCCAAAATGCGGGGAGGGTCCCCAAGAAATGGGGGGGTCTTCCAAAATGAAGGGGGGGGATCCCAAAAAAAGGGGGGGGTCCGAAATGGGGGGAGGGGTCCCCAAAATGGTGGGGTCCCAAAATGGAGGGTGGTCCTAAAAAACGGGGGGTGGTCCTCCAAAATAAGGGGGGGGTCCCAAAAAATAAGGGAGTGCTCCAAAAGGGGGGGGTCCTCCGAAATGAGGGGAAGGGTCCCAAAATTGGGGGCGTCCCAAAAAATGGGGGGGGGGTCCTCCGAAATGAGGAGGTCCTCAAATGAGGGACGGGTTTCAAAAGAAGGTGGTCCCCAAAATGGGGGGGGGTCCAAAAACTGGGGGGACCCTCAAAATGGGGGGGGTCCCAAAACTGGGGAGGGGTCCAAAATGAGGAGGGGGTCCTCAAATGGGGGGGTCGCCTAAATTGGGGGGGGGGGTCCCAAAATAAAGGAGATTCCAGAATGAGGAGATGTGCTCAAAAGGGGGGGGGCGGAATTGGGGGGGGGCTCAAAATGAGGGGGGGTCCCATAATAGGGGAGGGGGGTTCTTCAAAATGAGGGGAGGGGTCCCAAAATTGGGGGGGGCTCCCAAAAAATGGGGGGTCCTCAAAATGGGGGGGGTCCCAAAAACTGGGGGAGGGGGGGGATCCAAAATGAGGAGGGGGTCCTCAAATGGGGGGGGTCGCCAAAATTGGGGGGGGGGGGTCACAATAAATAGGGGAAGTGCTGCGAAATGAGGGGAAGGGTCCCAAAATGGGGGGGGGGGGGGGTCGTCAGAAATGAGGGGAGGGGTCTCAAAAACGAAGGGGGGGGAGGAGGAGGGTCTAAAATGGGTGGAGGTCCCAAAAAAAGGGCCGTAAAAATGGGGGGGGGGATTCGAAAAATGGGAAGCGGGGGGAGGGGGGGGGTCTCCAAAATGAGGAGTGGTCTGAAAAAATGGACGGGAGTCTCAAAAAATGAGGGGGGGGTCCTCAGAAATGGGGGGGGTGCCAACGATATGGGACGGGGGGGTCCCATAAATTGGGGGGGGTCCCACAGTGTCCCCATACCAGCACTCACAGCACAGCAATGAACTGTTTGTAATTTGGGGGGGGGTCACACAATTGCGGGGGTCCCAACGATTTGGGGGGGTCCCATAAATTGGGGGGGTCCCATAAATGTGGGGGGGGTCCCAGTTTGGGGGGGGTCCCATAAATTGGGGGGGGGTCCCACAGTGTCCCCATACCAGCACTCACAGCACAGCAATGAACTCTTTGTCATTTGGGGGGGGTCACACAATTGGGGGGGGGTCCCACCGATTTGGGGGGGGTCCCATAAATTGGGGGGGGTCCCGTAAATGTGGGGGGGGTCCCATAAATTGGGGGGGGTCGCATAAATTGGGGGGGGGTCCCACAGTGTCCCCATACCAGCACTCACAGCACAGCAATGAACTGTTTTTAATTTGGGGGGGGTCACACAATTGGGGGGGTCCCACAGATTTGGGGGGGGTCCCATAAATTGGGGGGAGGTCCCGTAAATGTGGGGGGGGTCCCAGGGTGGGGGGGGTCCCATAAATTGGGGGGGGTCCCACAGATTTTGAGGGGGGGGTCCCACAGTGTCCCCATACCAGCACTCACAGCACAGCAATGAACTGTTTTTAATTTGGGGGGGGGGTCACACAATTGGGGGGGGTCCCACCGATTTGGGGGGGGGTCCCATAATTTGGGGGGGTCCCAAAAATGTGGGGGGGGTCCCATAAATTCGGGGGGGGTCGCATAAATTGGGGGGGGGTCCCACAGTGTCCCCATACCAGCACTCACAGCACAGCAATGAACTGTTTTTAATTTGGGGGGGGGTCACACAATTGGGGGGGGTCCCAACGATTTGGGGGGGGTCCCGTAAATTGGGGGGGGTCCCGTAAATGTGGGGGGGGGTCCCAGGGTGGGGGGGGGTCCCATAAATTGAGGGGGGGTCGCATAAATTGGGGGGGGTCCCACAGTGTCCCCATACCAGCACTCACTGCACAGCAATGAACTGTTTTTAATTTGGGGGGGGGTCACACAATTGGGGGGGGTCCCACCGATTTGGGGGGGTCCCATAAATTGGGGGGGGTCCCGTAAATGTGGGGGGGGGTCCCAGGGTGGGGGGGGTCCCATAAATTGAGGGGGGGTCGCATAAATTGGGGGGGGTCCCACAGTGTCCCCATACCAGCACTCACTGCACAGCAATGAACTGTTTTTAATTTGGGGGGGGGTCACACAATTGGGGGGGGTCCCAACGGTTTGGGGGGGGTCCCATAAATTAGGGGGGGTCCCATAAATGTGGGGGGGGTCCCAGGGTGGGGGGGGTCCCATAAATTGGGGGGGGGTCCCATAAATTGGGGGGGGTCCCAAAGATTTTGAGGGGGGGTCCCACAGTGTCCCCATACCAGCACTCACAGCACAGCAATGAACTGTTTTTAATTTGGGGGGGGGGTCACACAACTGGGGGGGGTCCCACCGATTTTGGGGGGGTCCCATAAATTTGGGGGGGTCCCAGGTTGGGGGGGGTCCCATAAATTGGGGGGGGGTCGCATAAATTGGGGGGGGGTCCCACAGTGTCCCCATACCAGCACTCACAGCACAGCAATGAACTCTTTGTCATTTGGGGGGGGGTCACAAAATTGGGGGGGTCCCACCGATTTGGGGGGGGTCCCATAATTTGGGCGGGGTCCCAAAAATGTGGGGGGGGGGTCCCAGGGTGGGGGGGGTCCCATATATTGGGGGGGGGTCGCATAAATTGGGGGGGGTCCCACAGTGTCCCCATACCAGCACTCACAGCACAGCAATGAACTGTTTTTAATTTGGGGGGGGTCACACAATTGGGGGGGGTCCCACCGATTTGGGGGGGGTCCCGTAAATTGGGGGGGGTCCCGTAAATGTGGGGGGGGTCCCAGGGTGGGGGGGTCCCATAAAATGAGGGGGGGTCGCATAAATTGGGGGGGGTCCCACAGTGTCCCCATCCCAGCACTCACAGCACAGCAATGAACTCTCTGTGATTTGGGGGGGGGTCACAAAATGGGGGGGGTCCCACCGATTCGGGGGGGTCCAATAATTTGGGGGGGGTCCCGTTAATCTGGGGGGGGTCCCAGGGTGGGGGGGGTCCCATAAATTGGGGGTGGTCCAATAAATTGGGGGGGGGTCCCACAGTGTCCCCATACCAGCACTCACAGCACTGCAATGAACTGTTTTTAATTTGGGGGGGGGTCACACAATTGGGGGGGGTCCCACCGATTTGGGGGGGGTCCCATAAATTGGGGGGGCCCCATAAATGTGGGGAGGGGTCCCAGGGTGGGGGGGTGCCATAAATTGGGGGGGGGTCGCATAAATTGGGGGGGGTCCCACAGTGTCCCCATACCAGCACTCACAGCACAGCAATGAACTGTTTTTAATTTGGGGGGGGGTCACACAATTGGGGGGGGTCCCACCCTTTTGGGGGGGTCCCATAAATTGGGGGGGGTTCCGTAAATGTGGGTGAGGGTCCCAGGGTGGGGGGGGTCCCGTAAATTGGGGGGGGGCTCCCAAAAATTGGGGGGGGGTCCCACAGTGTTTCCATACCAGCACTCACAGCACAGCAATGAACTGTTTTTAATTTGGGGGGGGGGTCACACAATTGGGGGGGGTCCCAACGATTTGGGGGGGGTCCCATAATTTGGGAGGGGTCCCAAAAATGTGGGGGGGGTCCCAGGGTGGGGGGGGTCGCATAAATTGGGGGGGGGTCCCACAGTGTCCCCATACCAGCACTCACAGCACAGCAATGAACTGTTTTTAATTTGGGGGGGGGGTCACACAATTGGGGGGGGTCCCACCGATTTGGGGGGGGTCCCATAAATTGGGGGGGGTCCCATAAATGTGGGGGGGGTCCCAGTGTTGGTGGGGGTCCCATTAATTGGGGGGGGTCGCATAAATTGGGGGGGGGTCGCATAAATTGGCGGGGGTCCCACAGTGTCCCCATACCAGCACTCACAGCACAGCAATGAACTGTTTTTAATTTGGGGGGGGTCACACAATTGGGGGGGGTCCCACCCATTTGGGGGGGTCCCATAAATTTGGGGGGGTCCCAGGGTGGGGGGGGGTCCCATAAATTGGGGGGGGGTCCCACAGATTTTGAGGGGGGGGTCCCACAGTGTCCCCATACCAGCGCTCACAGCACAGCAATGAACTGTTTGTAATTTGGGGGGGGGTCACACAATTGGGGGGGGTCCCACCGATTTGGGGGGGGGGTCCCATAAATTGGGGGGGGTCCCATAAATGTGGGGGGGGTCCCAGTTTGGGGGGGGTCCCATAAATTGGGGGGGGTCCCACAGTGTCCCCATACCAGCACTCACAGCACAGCAATGAACTGTTTTTAATTGGGGGGGGGGTCACACAATTGGGGGGGGTCCCAACGATTTGGGGGGGGGTCCCATAAATTGGGGAGGGTCCCATAAATGTGGGGGGGGTCCCAGGGTGGGGGGGGGGTCGCATAAATTGGGGGGGGGTCCCATAAATTGGGGGGGGTCCCACAGTGTCCCCATACCAGCACTCACAGCACAGCAATGAACTCTTTGTCATTTGGGGGGGGGTCACACAATTGGGGGGGGTCCCACCGATTTGGGGGGGGTCCCATAAATGTGGGGGGGGTCCCGTAAATGTGGGGGGGGTCCCAGGGTGGGGGGGGTCCCATAAATTGGGGGGGGGTCGCATAAATTGGGGGGGGGTCCCACAGTGTCCCCATACCAGCACTCACAGCACAGCAATGAACTCGTTGTCATTTGGGGGGGGGTCACACAATTGGGGGGGGTCCCACCCATTTGGGGGGGTCCCATAAATTGGGGGGGGGTCCCGTAAATGTGGGTGGGGGTCCCAGGTTGGGGGGGGTCCCATAAATTGGGGGGGGGTCGCATAAATTGGGGGGGGTCCCACAGTGTCCCCATACCAGCACTCACAGCACAGCAATGAACTGTTTTTAATTTGGGGGGGGGTCACACAATTGGGGGGGGTCCCACCGATTTGGGGGGGGTCCCATAAATTGGGGAGGGTCCCGTAAATGTGGGGGGGGTCCCAGGGTGGGGGGGGTCAGATAAATTGGGGGGGTCGCATAAATTGGGGGGGGTCCCACAGTGTTTCCATACCAGCACTCACAGCACAGCAATGAACTGTTTTTAGTTCAGGGGGGGGGTCACAAAATGGGGGGGGGTCCCACCGATTTGGGGGGGGTCCCGTAAATTGGGGGGGTCCCAAAAATGTGGGGGGGGTCCCAGTGTTTGTGGGGTGCCATAAATTGGGGGGGGGGTCCCAGAGATTTTGAGGGGGGGGTCCCACAGTGTCCCCATACCAGCACTCACAGCACTGCAATGAACTGTTTTTAATTTGGGGGGGGGGTCACACAATTGGGTGGGTCCCATAAATTGGGGGGGGTCCCATAAATGTGGGGGGGGTCCCAGTGTTGGTGGGGTCCCATTAATTGGGGGGGGTCCCATAAATTGGGGGGGGGTCCCACAGTGTCCCCATACCAGCACTCACAGCACAGCAATGAACTCTTTGTCATTTGGGGGGGGGTCGCACAAACTGGGGGGGGGTCCCACCGATTTGGGGGGGGTCCCATAATTTGGGGGGGTCCCATAAATGTGGGTGGGGGTCCCAGGGTGGTGGGGGTCCCATAAATTGGGGGGGGGTCGCATAAATTGGGGGGGGGTCCCACAGTGTTTCCATACCAGCACTCACAGCACAGCAATGAACTCTTTGTCATTTGGGGGGGGGTCACACAATTGGGGGGGTCCCACCGATTTGGGGGGGGTCCCATAAATTGGGGGGGGTCCCATAAATGTGGGGGGGGTCCCAAGGTGGGGGGGGGTCTCATAAATTGGGGGGGGGTCGCATAAATTGGGGGGGGTCCCACAGTGTTCCCATACCAGCACTCACAGCACAGCAATGAACTGTTTGTAATTTGGGGGGGGGTCACACAATTGGGGGGGGTCCCAACGATTTGGGGGGGGTCCCATAAATTGGGGGGGGTCCCGTAAATGTGGGGGGGGTCGCAGTTTGGGGGGGGTCCCATTAATTGGGGGGGGGTCGCATAAATTGGGGGGGGGTCCCACAGTGTTTCCATACCAGCACTCACAGCACAGCAATGAACTGTTTTTAATTTGGGGGGGGGGTCACACAATTGGGGGGGGTCCCAACGGTTTGGGGGGGGGTCCCATAGTTTGGGGGGGGTCCCAAAAATGTGGGGGGGGGTCCCAGTTTGGGGGGGGTCCCATAAATTGGGGGGGGGTCGCATAAATTGGGGGGGGGTCCCACAGTGTCCCCATACCAGCACTCACAGCACAGCAATGAACTCTTTGTCATTTGGGGGGGGGTCACACAATTGGGGGGGGTCCCACCCATTTGGGGGGGTCCCATAAATTGGGGGGGGGTCCCGTAAATGTGGGGGGGGTCCCAGGGTGGGGGGGGTCCCATAAATTGGGGGGGGGTCGCATAAATTGGGGGGGGTCCCACAGTGTCCCCATACCAGCACTCACAGCACAGCAATGAACTCTTTGTAATTTGGGGGGGGTCACACAATTGGGGGGGGTCCCACCGATTTGGGGGGGGTCCCATAAATTGGGGGGGGTCTCATAAATGTGGGGGGGTCCCAGGGTGGGGGGGGGGCGCATAAATTGGGGGGGGGTCGCATAAATTGGGGGGGGGTCCCACAGGGTCCCCATACCAGCACTCACAGCACAGCAATGAACTGCTTTTAATTTGGGGGGGGGTCACACAATTGGGGGGGTCCCACCGATTTGGGGGGGGGTCCCATAAATTGGGGGGGGTCCCGTAAATGTGGGGGGGGTCCCAGTTTGTGGGGGGGGTCGCATAAATTGGGGGGGGGTCCCACAGTGTCCCCATACCAGCACTCACAGCACAGCAATGAACTCTTTGTAATTTGGGGGGGGTCACACAATTGGGGGGGGTCCCACCCATTTGGGGGGGTCCCATAAATGTGGGGGGGGTCCCGTAAATGTGGGGGGGGTCCCGTAAATGTGGGGGGGGTCCCATAAATTGGGGGGGGTCGCATAAATTGGGGGGGGGTCCCACAGTGTCCCCATACCAGCACTCACAGCACAGCAATGAACTGTTTTTAATTTGGGGGGGGTCACACAATTGGGGGGGTCCCACAGATTTGGGGGGGGTCCCATAAATTGGGGGGGGTCCCGTAAATGTGGGGGGGGTCGCAGTTTGGGGGGGGTCCCATTAATTGGGGGGGGGTCGCATAAATTGGGGGGGGGTCCCACAGTGTCCCCATACCAGCACTCACAGCACTGCAATGAACTGTTTTTAATTTGGGGGGGGGTCACACAATTGGGGGGGGTCCCACCCATTTGGGGGGGTCCCATAAGTTGGGGGGGGGTCCCATAAATGTGGGGGGGTCCCATAAATTGGGGGGGGGTCGCATAAATTGGGGGGGGGGTCCCACAGTGTCCCCATACCAGCACTCACAGCACAGCAATGAACTGTTTCTAATTTGGGGGGGGTCACAAAATTGGGGGGGGTCCCACCGATTTGGGGGGGTCCCATAAATTGGGGGGGGTCCCGAAAATGTGGGTGGGGTCCCAGGGTGGGGGGGGTCCCATAAATTGGGGGGGGTCCCACAGATTTTGAGGGGGGGGTCCCACAGTGTCCCCATACCAGCACTCACAGCACAGCAATGAACTGTTTTTAATTTGGGGGGGGGGTCACACAATTGGGGGGGGTCCCACCGATTTGGGGGGGGGTCCCATAATTTGGGGGGGTCCCAAAAATGTGGGGGGGGTCCCAGGGTGGGGGGGGTCCCGTAAATTGGGGGGGGGCTCCCAAAAATTGGGGGGGGGTCCCACAGTGTTTCCATACCAGCACTCACAGCACAGCAATGAACTGTTTTTAATTTGGGGGGGGGTCACACAATTGGGGGGGGTCCCACCGATTTGGGGGGGGTCCCATAATTTGGGGGGGGTCCCGTAAATGTGGGGGGGGGTCCCAGTGTTGGTGGGGACCCATAAATTGGGGGGGGTCCCACAGTGTCCCCATACCAGCACTCACAGCACAGCAATGAACTGTTTTTAATTTGGGGGGGGGGTCACACAATTGGGGGGGGTCCCACCGATTTGGGGGGGTCCCATAAATTGGGGGGGGTCCCGAAAATGTGGGGGGGGTCCCAGGGTGGGGGGGTGCCATAAATTGGGGGGGGTCCCACAGATTTTGAGGGGGGGTCCCACAGTGTCCCCATACCAGCACTCACAGCACAGCAATGAACTGTTTTTAATTTGGGGGGGGGGTCACACAATTGGGGGGGGTCCCACCGATTTGGGGGGGGGTCCCATAAATTTGGGGGGGTCCCAAAAATGTGGGGGGGGTCCCAGGGTGGGGGGGGGTCCCATAAATTGGGGGGGGTCGCATAAATTGGGGGGGGGTCCCACAGTGTCCCCATACCAGCACTCACAGCACAGCAATGAACTGTTTTTAATTTGGGGGGGGGTCACACAATTGGGGGGGGTCCCACCGATTTGGGGGGGGGTCCCATAAATTGGGGGGGGTCCCATAAATGTGGGGGGGTCCCAGTTTGGGGGGGGGGCCATAAATTGGGTGGGGGGTCCCAGAGTGTCCCCATACCAGCACTCACAGCACAGCAATGAACTCTTTGTCATTTGGGGGGGGGTCACACAATTGGGGGGGTCCCAACGATTTGGGGGGGTCCCATAATTTGGGAGGGGTCCCAAAAATGTGGGGGGGGTCCCAGGGTGGGGGGGTCCCACATATTTTGAGGGGGGGTCTCACAGTGTCCCCATACCAGCACTCACAGCACAGCAATGAACTGTTTTTAAATTGGGGGGGGGGTCACACAATTGGGGGGGGTCCCACCGATTTGGGGGGGGTCCCATAAATTGGGGGGGGTCCCATAAATGTGGGGGGGGTCCCAGGGTGGGTGGGGGTCCCATAAATTGAGGGGGGGTCCCATAAATTGGGGGGGGGTCCCACAGTGTCCCCATACCAGCACTCACAGCACAGCAATGAACTGTTTGTCATTTGGGGGGGGGGTCACACAATTGGGGGGGGTCCCAACGATTTGGGGGGGGTCCCATAAATTGGGGAGGGTCCCATAAATGTGGGGGGGGTCCCATAAATTGGGGGGGGGTCGCATAAATTGGGGGGGGGTCCCACAGTGTTTCCATACCAGCACTCACAGCACTGCAATGAACTCTTTGTCATTTGGGGGGGGGTCACAAAATGGGGGGGGTCCCACCGATTTGGGGGGGGTCCCATAAATTGGGGGGGGTCCCGTAAATGTGGGGGGGGGTCCGAGGGTGGGGGGGGTCCCATAAATTGGGGAGGGGTCCCATAAATTGGGGGGGGTCCCACAGTGTCCCCATACCAGCACTCACAGCACAGCAATGAACTCTTTGTAATTCGGGGGGGGTCACACAATTGGGGGGGGGTCCCACCGAATTGGGGGGGGTCCCATAAATTGGGGGGGGTCCCGTAAATGTGGGGGGGGTCCCAGGGTGCGGGGGGGTCCCACAGATTTTGAGGGGGGGGTCCCACAGTGTCCCCATACCAGCACTCACAGCACAGCAATGAACTGCTTTTAATTTGGGGGGGGGGGTCACACAATTGGGGGGGGTCCCACCGATTTGGGGGGGTCCCATAAATGTGGGTGGGGGTCCCAGGGTGGGGGGGGTCCCATAAATTGGGGGGGGGTCGCATAAATTGGGGGGGGGGGTCCCACAGTGTCCCCATACCAGCACTCACAGCACAGCAATGAACTGTTTGTAATTTGGGGGGGGGGTCACACAATTGGGGGGGGTCCCACCCTTTTGGGGGGGTCCCATAAATTGGGGGGGGTTCCGTAAATGTGGGTGAGGGTCCCAGGGTGGGGGGGGTCCCGTAAATTGGGGGGGGGCTCCCAAAAATTGGGGGGGGGTCCCACAGTGTTTCCATACCAGCACTCACAGCACAGCAATGAACTGTTTTTAATTTGGGGGGGGGTCACACAATTGGGGGGGGTCCCACCGATTTGGGGGGGGGTCCCATAAATTGGGGGGGGTCCCATAAATGTGGGGGGGTCCCAGTTTGGGGGGGGGGCCATAAATTGGGTGGGGGGTCCCAGAGTGTCCCCATACCAGCACTCACAGCACAGCAATGAACTCTTTGTCATTTGGGGGGGGGTCACACAATTGGGGGGGTCCCAACGATTTGGGGGGGTCCCATAATTTGGGAGGGGTCCCAAAAATGTGGGGGGGGTCCCAGGGTGGGGGGGTCCCACATATTTTGAGGGGGGGTCTCACAGTGTCCCCATACCAGCACTCACAGCACAGCAATGAACTGTTTTTAAATTGGGGGGGGGGTCACACAATTGGGGGGGGTCCCACCGATTTGGGGGGGGTCCCATAAATTGGGGGGGGTCCCATAAATGTGGGGGGGGTCCCAGGGTGGGTGGGGGTCCCATAAATTGAGGGGGGGTCCCATAAATTGGGGGGGGGTCCCACAGTGTCCCCATACCAGCACTCACAGCACAGCAATGAACTGTTTGTCATTTGGGGGGGGGGTCACACAATTGGGGGGGGTCCCAACGATTTGGGGGGGGTCCCATAAATTGGGGAGGGTCCCATAAATGTGGGGGGGGTCCCATAAATTGGGGGGGGGTCGCATAAATTGGGGGGGGGTCCCACAGTGTTTCCATACCAGCACTCACAGCACTGCAATGAACTCTTTGTCATTTGGGGGGGGGTCACAAAATGGGGGGGGTCCCACCGATTTGGGGGGGGTCCCATAAATTGGGGGGGGTCCCGTAAATGTGGGGGGGGGTCCGAGGGTGGGGGGGGTCCCATAAATTGGGGAGGGGTCCCATAAATTGGGGGGGGTCCCACAGTGTCCCCATACCAGCACTCACAGCACAGCAATGAACTCTTTGTAATTCGGGGGGGGTCACACAATTGGGGGGGGGTCCCACCGAATTGGGGGGGGTCCCATAAATTGGGGGGGGTCCCGTAAATGTGGGGGGGGTCCCAGGGTGCGGGGGGGTCCCACAGATTTTGAGGGGGGGGTCCCACAGTGTCCCCATACCAGCACTCACAGCACAGCAATGAACTGCTTTTAATTTGGGGGGGGGGGTCACACAATTGGGGGGGGTCCCACCGATTTGGGGGGGTCCCATAAATGTGGGTGGGGGTCCCAGGGTGGGGGGGGTCCCATAAATTGGGGGGGGGTCGCATAAATTGGGGGGGGGGGTCCCACAGTGTCCCCATACCAGCACTCACTGCACAGCAATGAACTGTTTGTAATTTGGGGGGGGGGTCACACAATTGGGGGGGGTCCCACCCTTTTGGGGGGGTCCCATAAATTGGGGGGGGTTCCGTAAATGTGGGTGAGGGTCCCAGGGTGGGGGGGGTCCCGTAAATTGGGGGGGGGCTCCCAAAAATTGGGGGGGGGTCCCACAGTGTTTCCATACCAGCACTCACAGCACAGCAATGAACTGTTTTTAATTTGGGGGGGGGTCACACAATTGGGGGGGGTCCCAACGGTTTGGGGGGGGTCCCATAAATTGGGGGGGGTCCCGAAAATGTGGGGGGGGTCCCAAGGTGGGGGGGGGGTCGCATAAATTGGGGGGGGGTCCCACAGTGTTTCCATACCAGCACTCACAGCACAGCAATGAACTGTTTTTAATTTGGGGGGGGGTCACACAATTGGGGGGGGTCCCACCGATTTGGGGGGGGTCCCATAATTTGGGGGGGGTCCCAGGGTGGGGGGGGTCCCATAAATTGGGGGGGGGTCCCATAAATTGGGGGGGGGTCCCGGTTTGGGGGGGGGTCACTCGACCACCAGGTGGAAGCGCTCGGCCTCCTCAAACTGAGCGTTCATGCGGGCGGCCCAGG
The DNA here is from genome assembly GCF_987193195.1 of Phasianus colchicus. NCBI lineage: Eukaryota > Metazoa > Chordata > Aves > Galliformes > Phasianidae > Phasianus > Phasianus colchicus. The sequence goes on along the minus strand of NC_143472.1, from coordinate 1,270,491 downwards.
CCTCCAGCTCCTGTGCCTGGGGGGGTAATTAGGGGGGTAATTAAGGGCATGGGGGGTAATTAAGGGACATGGGGGGGTAATTAAGGGCATGGGGGGGTAATTGGGGGACATGGGGGGGTAATTAAGGGCATGGGAAGTAATTAAGGGCATGGGGGGCAACTGGGGGGGTAATTGAGGGAGATGGGGGGCAATTATGGACATGGGGCGGTAATTAGGGGACATGGGGGGTAATTAAGGGCATGGGGGTAATTAAGGGCATGGGGGGGTAATTAAGGGACATGGGGGGGTAATTAAGGGACATGGGGGGGTAATTATGGGACATGGGGGGGTAATTATGGACATGGGGGCGTAATTAAGGACATGGGGGCGTAATTAAGGACATGGAGGAGGTAATTAAGGACATGGAGGGGGTAATTAAGGACATGGAAGGGGTAATTAAGGACATGGGGGAGGTAATTAGGGGACATGGGGGGGTAATTAAGGACATGGGGGGGTAATTAAGGGACATGGGGGGCAACTAGGGGGGTAATCGAGGGAGATGGGGGGCAATTATGGACATGGGGGGCAATTGGGGGACATGGGGGGGTAATTAAGGGACATGGGGGGGTAATTGGGGGACATGGGGGGGTAATTAAGGGCATGGGGGGGTAATTAAGGGCATGGGGGGCAACTGGGGGGGTAATTGAGGGAGATGGGGGGCAATTATGGACATGGGGCGGTAATTAAGGGCATGGGGGGTAATTAAGGGACATGGGGGGGTAATTAAGGACATGGGGTAATTATGGACATGGGGGGGGTAATTAAGGACATGGGGGCGTAATTAAGGACATGGAGGAGGTAATTAAGGACATGGAGGGAGTAATTAAGGACATGGAGGGGGTAATTAAGGACATGGGGGGGGTAATTAGGGGACATGGGGGGGTAATTAAGGACATGGGGGGTAATTATGGACATGGGGGGGTAATTAAGGGACATGGGGGGTAATTAAGGGACATGGGGGGTAATTATGGACATGGGGGGGGAAATAAGGGACATGGGGGGGTAATTAGGGGACATGGGGGGGTAATTGGAGGACATGGGGGGGTAATTAAGGACATGGGGGGGTAATTAAGGACATGGGGGGGTAATTAAGGGATATGGGAGGGTAATTAAGGACAAGGGGGGGTAATTAAGGGCATGGGGGGGTAATTAAGGGCATGGGGGGGTAATTAAGGGACATGGGGGGCAACTAGGGGGGTAATCGAGGGAGATGGGGGGCAATTGGGGGACATGGGGGGGTAATTAAGGGCATGGGGGGTAATTAGGGGACATGGGGGGGTAATTATGGACATGGGGGGGTAATTAAGGGACATTGGGGGTAATTAAGGGCATGGGGGGCAACTGGGGGGGTAATTGAGGGAGATGGGGGGCAATTATGGACATGGGGGGGTAATTAAGGGACATGGGGGGTAATTAGGGGACATGGGGGGGTAATTAAGGACATGGGGGGGTAATTAAGGGCATGGGGGGTAATTAGGGGACATGGGGGGGTAATTATGGACATGGGGGGGTTATTAAGGACATGGGGTGGCAATTGGGGGACATGGAGAGAGTAATTAAGGACATGGAGGGAGTAATTAAGGACATGGGGTAATTATGGACATGGGGGGGTAATTAAGGACATGGGGGGGGTAATTAGGGGACATGGGGGGGGTAATTAGGGGACATGGGGGCAATTATTGACTTGGGGGGGCAAATGGGAGACCTGGGGGCAATTGGGGCACATGGGGGGGTAATTATGGGCATGGGGGGCAATTATGGACATGGGGGGCAATTGGGGGACATGGGGGGTAATTGGGGGACATGGGGGGGTAATTATGGGCATGGGGGGTAATTATGGACATGGGGGGCAAATGGGGGGGTAATTATGGGCATGGGGGGGTAATTAAGGGGGGCAAATGGGGGGGTAATTATGGACATGGGGGGCAATTGGGGGACATGGGGGGTAATTGGGGGACATGGGGGGGTAATTATGGACATGGGGGGCAAATGGGGGGGTAATTATGGGCATGGGGGGGCAATTAGGGACATGGGGGGGTAATTATGGGCATGGGGGGCAAATGGGGGGGTAATTATGGGCATGGGGGGGTAATTAAGGGGGGCAAATGGGGGGGTAATTATGGGCATGGGGGGCAATTGGGGGACATGGGGGGTAATTGGGGGACATGGGGGGGTAATTATGGGCATGGGGGGTAATTATGGACATGGGGGGCAAATGGGGGGGTAATTATGGGCATGGGGGGCAATTGGGGGACATGGGGGGTAATTGGGGGACATGGGGGGGTAATTATGGGCATGGGGGGTAATTATGGACATGGGGGGCAAATGGGGGGGTAATTATGGGCATGGGGGGGCAATTATGGGCATGGGGGGTAATTATGGGCATGGGGGGCAATTGGGGGACATGGGGGTTAATTATGGGCATGGGGGGGCAATTGGGGGAACTGGGGGAGCAATTGGGGGGGTCAATGTGGGGGGGGGCATCAATGTGGGGGGGGATTAGTCAATATGGGGGGGTCAATAAGGGGGGGTCAGTCAATATGGGGGGGTCAACGTGGGGGGGGGCAACGTGGGGGGTCAATGGGGGGTCAATAGTGGATATGGGGGGGTCAGTGTGGGGGGGGCGTCAATTTGGGGGGGGTGTCAATATGGGGGGGGTCCATCAATGTGGGGGGGTCAATATGGGGGGGGTCAATATGGGGGGGGTCAATAGTGGATATGGGGGGGTCAGTGCAGGGGGGGGGTCAATGCGGGGGGGGGGTCAATGCGGGGGGGGGGTCAATATGGGGGGGGGGTTAATATGGGGGGGGTCAATGCGGGGGGGGGGTCGATGCGGGGGGGGGTCAATAGTGAATATGGGGGGGTCAATGCGGGGGGGGGGTCAATGCGAGGGGGGGGGTCAATGCGAGGGGGGGGGTCAATGCGAGGGGGGGGGGTCAATATGGGGGGGGTCAATATGGGGGGGGGGTCAAAGCAGGGTTAATAGTGGATATGGGGGGGTCAATGTGGGGGGGGGTCAATATGGGGGGGGGTTAATGCGGGGGGGGGTCAATAGTGGATATGGGGAGGGTCAATATGGGGGGGTCAATGCGGGGGGGGTCAATATGGGGGGGGTCCATCAATGCGGGGGGGTCAATATGGGGGGGGGTCAATGTGGGGGGGGGTCAATATGGTGGGGGGGGAGTCAATAGTGAATATGGGGGGGTCAATGCGAGGGGGGGGGGTCAATATGGGGGGGTCAATATGGGGGGGGGTCCATCAATGTGGGCGGGTCAATAGTGGATATGGGGGGGTCAATATGGGGGGGTCAATATGGGGGGGGGTCAATGGGGGGGGGTCAATGGGGGGGGTCAATAGTGGATATGGGGGGGTCAATGCGGGGGGGGGTCAATATGGGGGGGGGGTCCATCAATGTGGAGGGGTCAATAGTGGATATGGGGGGGGGGTCAATATGGGGGGGGGGTCCATCAATGTGGGGGGGTCAATAGTGGATATGGGGGGGGTCAATATGGGGGGGTCAATATGGGGGCGGTCAATGCGGGGGGGGGTCAATAGTGGATATGGGGGGGTCAATATGGCGGGGGGTCCATCAATGTGGGGGGGTCAATGCGCGGGGGGGTCAATATGGGGGGGAGTCAATAGTGAATATGGGGGGGTCAATGCGGGGGGGGGGGTCAATGCGAGGGGGGGGGTCAATATGGGGGGGGGGGTCAATCAATGGGGGGGGTCAATCAATGGGGGGGTGGGGATCAAAGTGGGGGGGTCAATGCGGGGGGGGTCAATATGGGGGGGGGTCAATGCAGGGGGGGGTCAGTCAATATGGGGGGGGGCAATAGTGGATATGGGGGGGGTCAATATGGGGGGGGTCAATGCAGGGGGGGGTCAACAGTGGATATGGGGGGGGTCAATGCGGGGGGGGTCAATATGGGGGGGGTCAATATGGGGGGGGGTCAATGCGGGGGGGTCCATCAATGTGGGGGGGTCCATCAATGTGGGGGGGTCATTGCGGGGCGGGGTCAATATCGGGGGGTTCAATAGTGGATATGGGGGGGGCAACGTGGGGGGGGCGTCAATTTGGGGGGGGGTCAATGCGGGGGGGGTCCAACAATGGGGGGGGGTCAATGCGCGGGGGGGTCAATATGGGGGGGGTCAATGTGGGGGGGGTCAATGTGGGGGGGGTCAATGTGGGGGGGGGGTCAATGCGAGGGGGGGGTCAATGCGAGGGGGGGGTCAATATGGGGGGATCAATATGGGGGGGGGTCAATATGGGGGGGGGTCCATCAATGTGGGGGGGTCAATAGTGGATATGGGGGGGTCAATATGGGGGGGGAGTCAATAGTGAATATGGGGGGGTCAATGCGGGGGGGGGGGGTCAATGCGAGGGGGGGGGGTCAATATGGGGGGGGGGTCAATGCGAGGGGGGGGGTCAATATGGGGGGGGGTCAATATGGGGGGGGGTCCATCAATGTGGGGGGGTCAATAGTGGATATGGGGGGGTCAATATGGGGGGGTCAATATGGGGGGGGGGTCAATGGGGGGGGGTCAATGGGGGGGGTCAATATGGGGGGGGGTCAATATGGGGGGGGGTCAATATGGGGGGGGGTCAATGGGGGGGGTCAATATGGGGGGGGGTCAATGGGGGGGGTCAATGGGGGGGGGTCAATATGGGGGGGGGGTCAATAGTGGATATGGGGGGGTCAATAGTGGATATGGGGGGGTCAATGCGGGGGGGGGTCAATGCTGGGGGGTCAATAGTGGATATGGGGGGGGTCAATATGGGGGGGTCAATATGGGGGGGTCAATATGGGGGGGTCAATATGGGGGGGGGGGTCAATATGGGGGGGTCAATATGGGGGGGGGGGTCAATATGGGGGGGGGGGTCAATATGGGGGGGTCAATATGGGGGGGGGGTCAATATGGGGGGGGGTCTCCACTCACATCGATGGGCGCAGCTCTTTTCTTCCTCTTCCTCTCGGGGGGGGGTCCGGAATTGTGGGGGGGGGGCAGGATAGGAGACAACCCCAAAACGGTGGAGGGGGGGGGCTTGGAATGGTGGGGGGGGGGGGAGGAGGGGGGGGTCCCCAAATGATGATGGGGGGGGGCGGGGGGGGCGCTGAGGCGGCTGTAGGAACGACGGACGCGGGGGGGGGCGGAAGGGAGGGGGGGGGACGGAGGGGGGGGGGCGGGGGGGGGCGGCGCCGGGATGTTTTCCTTCTGGCTGCACAGCTGGAAATGGGGGGGGGGTTATTATTGCGACCCCCCCCCAAATTTAAAGGCCCCAAGCATTTTTTAAAGACCCCCCCCCCAATTTTTAGGACCCCCGTCTTTCACGTTTAAAGACCCCCCCCCTCATTTACACCCCCCCATTTTAAAGACCCCCCCCTATTTTAGGGACCCCCCCCATTTTTAGGACCCCCCCCATTCACGTTTAAAGACCCCCCCCCCATTTACACCCCCCCATTTTAAAAACCCCCACCCTCCACGTTTAAAGACCCCCCCCCTCATTTACAACCCCCATTTTAAAGACCCCCCCCATTATTTGACCCCCCCCCTATTTTAGGGACCCCCCCCCATTTACACCCCCCCCATTTTTTTGACCCCCCCCATTTTAGTGAACCCCCATTTTAAAGACCCCCCCCTCATTTACACCCCCCCCCATTTTAAAGACCCCCCCGCATTTTTTTGACTCCCCCCATTTTAGGGACCCCCCCCATTTTATTTCCCCCCCCCACGTTTAAAGAACCCCCCATTTTAAAGACCCCCCCCCAATTTTCCCCCCCCCCTCCACGTTTAAAGATCCCCCCATTTTTTTGACCCCCCATTTTTTTGACCCCCCCACATTTACACCCCCCCCATTTTAAAGACCCCCCCAATTTTTTCCCCCCCCTTTCAACGTTTAAAGACCCCCCCCATTTACACCCCCCCATTTTTTTGACCCCCCCCTATTTTAGGGACCCCCCCCATTTTTAGGACCCCCCCCCGTTCACGTTTAAAGACCCCCCCCCTCATTTACACCCCCCCCATTTTAAAGACACCCCCCCATTTTTTTTGACCCCCCCCTATTTTAGGGACCCCCCCATTTTTTGTGACCCCCCCCATTCTACGACCCCCCCCGTTTTTTCTTACCCCCCCCTCCACATTTAAAGACCCCCCCCTCATTTACACCCCCCCCATTTTAAAGACCCCCCCCCATTTTTTTTGACCCCCCCCCATTTTAAAAACCCCCCCATTTTTTTTTACCCCCCCTCCACATTTAAAGACCCCCCCCCCATTTGGGACCCCCCCATTTTTTTACCCCCCCTCCACATTTAAAGACCCCCCCCCCATTTACACCCCCCCATTTTTTTGACCCCCCCCTATTTTAGGGACCCCCCCCCCATTTTTAGGACCCCCCCCATTCACGTTTAAAGACCCCCCCCTCATTTACACCCCCCCCATTTTAAAGACCCCCCCCCATTATTTGACCCCCCCCCTATTTTAGGGACCCCCCCCATTCTAGGACCCCCCCCCCGTTTTTTCTTACCCCCCCCTCCACATTTAAAGACCCCCCCCCCATTTACACCCCCCCCATTTTAAAGACCCTCCCCATTTTTTTTGACCCCCCCCCATTTTAAAAACCCCCCCATTTTTTTTTACCCCCCCTCCACATTTAAAGACCCCCCCCCCATTTACAGCCCCCCATTTTTTTGACCCCCCCTATTTTAGGGACCCCCCCATTTTTAGGACCCCCCCCCGTTCACGTTTAAAGACCCCCCCCCTCATTTACACCCCCCCCATTTTATAGACCCTCCCCCATTTTAAAGACCCCCCCCATTATTTGACCCCCCCGTATTTTAGGGACCCCCCATTGTTTTGACCCCCCCCTCCACATTTAAAGACCCCCCCACATTTCGATCCCCCCCCCACATTTGGGACCCCCCCATTTTTTTGAACCCCCCGTATTTTAGGGACCCTCCCCATTTTTTGTGACCCCCCCCCCATTTTTTTTACCCCCCCCTTCACCTTTAAAGCCCCCCCCTCATTTTTTAGGACCTCCCCCACGTTTAAAGACCCCCCCCATTTTTCCCCCCTCCCCCTCCACGTTTAAAGACCCCCCCCCATTTACACCCCCCCCATTTATTTGACCCCCCCCATTTTTTGTGACCCCCCCATTTTTTTTACCCCCCCCTTCACCTTTAAAGACCCCCCCCCCATTTACACCCCCCCATTTTTTTGACCCCCCCCTATTTTAGGGACCCCCCCATTTCACGTTTAAAGACCCCCCCCCTCATTTACACCCCCCCCATTTTAAAGACCCCCCCAATTTTTTTTCCGCCCCCCTCCACGTTTAAAGACCCCCCCATTTTAAAGACCCCCCCCATTTTTTTGACCCCCCCCTATTTTAGGGACCCCCCCCATTTTTAGGACCCCCCCCCGTTCACGTTTAAAGACCCCCCCCTCATTTACACCCCCCCCATTTTAAAGACCCCCCCCCATTATTTGACCCCCCCCCCTATTTTAGGGACCCCCCCCCATTCTATGACCCCCCCCGTTTTTTCTTACCCCCCCCCTCCACATTTAAAGACCCCCCCCCATTATTTGACCCCCCCCCCTATTTTAGGGACCCCCCCCCCATTCTATGACCCCCCCCGTTTTTTCTTACCCCCCCCCTCCACATTTAAAGACCCCCCCCCATTTACACCCCCCCCATTTTAAAGACCCCCCCCCATTATTTGACCCCCCCCTATTTTAGGGACCCCCCCATTTTTTGTGACCCCCCCCCATTATTTGACCCCCCCCCTATTTTAGAGACCCCCCCATTTTTTTTACCCCCCCCTCCACGTTTAAAGACCCCCCCATTTTTTTACCCCCCCATTTTTTTGACCCCCCCCTTTCACGTTTAAAGACCCCCCCCCATTTTAGACCCCCCCCCATTTTTTTGACCCCCCCCTCCACATTTAAAGACCCCCCCACATTTCGATCCCCCCCCCCCACATTTGGGACCCCCCCCATTTTTTTGACCCCCCCCTTTTTTTACCCCCCCTTCACCTTTAAAGCCCCCCCCCCATTTTTTAGGACCCCCCCCACGTTTAAAGACCCCCCCCATTTTTTTACCCCCCCTCCACGTTTAAAGACCCCCCCCATTTACACCCCCCCCATTTTTTTGACCCCCCCCGATTTTAAGGACCCCATTTTTTTTACCCCCCCCCCCACATTTAAAGACCCCCCCCATCATTTTAGGCCCCCCCCCCATGTTTAAAGCCCCCCCCCCATTTTTTTTACCCCCCCCTCCACATTTAAAGACCCCCCCCCCATTTGGGACACCCCCCCCCCCATTTTAGGGACCCCCCCCATTTATTTTTTTTATCCCCCCCCCCCATTTTGAGACCCTCCCTCATTTTAACCCCCCCCCCTTTTGGGACCCCCCCCTTTTAACCCCCCCCCCCCCTTTTGGGATCCCCCTTTTATGTCCCCCCCCCCATTTTGGGACCCCCACCTTTTTATGCCCCCCCCCCCCCCCATTTTGGGACCCTCCCCCTTTTAATCCCCCCCCCCCCCATTTTGGGACCCCCCCCATTTCATCCCCCCCCCCTAATTTTGAGACCCCCCCTCATTTTATCCCTCCCCCCCCCCATTTTGAGACCCTCCCCCTTTTAATTCCCCCCCCCTCTTATGACCCCCCCCCCTCTATTTTGAGACCCTCCCCTTTTTAATCTCCCCCCCCCCATTTTGGGACCCCCCCTCCTTTTTACCCACCCCCCCCCTAATTTTGAGACCCCCCCTCATTTTATCCCTCCTCCCCCCCCCATTTTGAGGCCCCCCTCCTTTTTAATCCCCCCCCCCTATTTTGAGACCCTCCCCTTTTTAATCTCCACCCCCATTTTGGGACCCTCCCCCTTTTTACCCCCCCCCCATTTTGGGACCCCCCCCTCCTAATTTTGAGACCCCCCCTCATTTTATCCCTCCCCCCCCCCCCCATTTTGAGACCCTCCCCCTTTTAATTCCCCCCCGCTTTTATGACCCCCCCCCCAATTTTGCGACCCCCACCTTTTTATGCCCCCCCCCCCCAATTTTGGGACCCCCCCTCCTTTTTACCCCCCCCCCCATTTTGAGACCCTCCCCCTTTTTACCCCCCCCCCATTTTGGGACCCCACCCCCCATTTTATCCCCCCCCCCATTTTGGGACCCCCCCTCCTTTTTACCCCCCCCCCCATTTTGAGACCCTCCCCCTTTTTACCCCCCCCCCATTTTGGGACCCCACCCCCCATTTTATCCCCCCCCCCATTTTGGGACCCCCTCTCCTTTTTACCCCCCCCCCCCATTTTGAGACCCTCCCCCTTTTAACCCCCCCCCATTTTGGGACCCCCCCTCATTTTATCCCTCCTCCCCCCCCCCATTTTGGGACCCCCCCCTTTTTATGCCCCCCCCCCCACTTTGGGAACCTCCCCCTTTTAACCCCCCCCCCCCCATTTTGGGACCCCCCCCTCATTTTATCCCTCCTCCCTCCCGCCCATTTTGGGACCCCCCCCCTTTTTATGCCCCCCCCCCCATTTTGGGAACCTCCCCCTTTTAACCCTCCCCCATTTTAGGACCCCCCCCCATTTTGGGAACCCCCCCTTTTTATGCCCCCCCCCCCCCATTTTGGGAACCTCCCCCTTTTAAACCCCCCCCCCCCCCATTTTGGGACCCCCCTCATTTTATCCCTCCCCCCCCCATTTTTGTGCCCCCCCCTCACCCGAGGGCTGCGCCGTGGCCCCGTCTTCCATTCACCGACCTTTGGGGGGGGGGGGGGGGCGACAAATTCAAATTATTTATGACCCCCCCCCATTTTTGGGGAACCCCCCTTTTCAAAACCCCCAATTCCCCCCCATTTCACCCCCCCCCCAATTCCATCCCCCCCCCAATTCCACCTCCCCTCCAACCCCCCCCAATTCCACCCCCATTTCCCCCCCCCATTTCCACCCCCCCATTTCCCCCCCCCCAATTCCACCCCCATTTCCCCCCCCCATTTCCACCCCCCCATTTCCCCCCCCCCAATTCCATCCCCATTTCCCCCCCCCATTTCCACCCCCCCATTTCCCCCCCCCCAATTCCATCCCCATTTCCCCCCCCCATTTCCACCCCCCCATTTCCCCCCCCCCAATTCCATCCCCATTTCCCCCCCCATTTCCACCCCCCCTCCAACCCCCCCCAATTCCACCCCCATTTCCCCCCCCCCAAATTCCACCCCCATTTCCCCCCCCAATTCCACCCCCCCAAATTCCACCCCCATTTCCCCCCCCCCAGTTCCACCCCCATTTCCCCCCCCCAATTTCCATCCCCCCCATTTCCCCCCCCCCAATTCACATTCCCCCCCACCCCCCCAATTTCCCCCCCCAATTCACATTCTCCCCCACCCCCAATTCCCTCCCCCCCATCCCCCCCCTCCAATCCCCCATCGCCCCCCCCATATTCCATGCCCCCCCATTCCACCCCCATCTCCCCCCCCCCAATTCACATTCCCCCCCCAATTCCCCCCCCTCCAACCCCCCCATTTCCCCGCAATTCCACCCCGCACCCCCCGTTCCCCCCCCCAATTCAATCCCCCCCTATTTCACATCCCCCCCATTCCACCCCCCTCCCCAACCCCCCCCATTTTCCCCCCCCCAATTCCACCCCCATTTCCCCCCCCCATTTCCCCCCCCCCAATTCCACCCCCCATCCCCCATTTCCCTCCCCCAAATCCACCCCCCCTCCAACCCCCCCCAATTCCACCCCCATTTCCCCCCCCCAATTTCCATCCCCCCCATTTCCCCCCCCCAATTCACATTCCCCCCCACCCCCCCAATTTCCCCCCCCAATTCACATTCCCCCCCACCCCCCCCAATTCCCTTCCCCCCCATTCCCCCCCCCTCCAATCCCCCATCGCCCCCCCATATTCCATGCCCCCCCATTCCACCCCCATCTCCCCCCCCCCAATTCCACCCCCCAATTCACATTCCCCCCCCAATTCCCCCCCCTCCAACCCCCCCATTTCCCCCCCAATTCCACCCCCCATCCCCCGTTCCCCCCCCCAATTCAACCCCCCCCCTATTTCACACCCCCCCATTCCACCCCCCTCCCCAACCCCCCCCATTTCCCCCCCCCCAATTCCACCCCCCATTTCCCCCCCCCAATTCAATCCCCCCCATTCCATTCCCCCCCATTTCACATCCCCCCCCAATTCCCCCCCATCCCCCGTTTCCCCCCCCCAATTCCCAGCCCCCCCACTCCCCCCCCAATTCCATTCCCCCCCATTCCCTTCCCTCCAATTCCACCCCCCCATTTCCCCCCCCAATTCAATCCCCCCCATTTCACACACCCCCCCATTCCAACCCCCCCTCCCCAACCCCCCCATTTCCCCCCCCAATTCCACCCCCCCTTCACATTCCCCCCCCTCCAATCCCCCATCACCCCCCCCATATTCCATGCCCCCCCCATTCCAGCCCCCTCTCCCCCCCCCAATTCCACCCCCCCATTCACATCTCCCCCAATTCCACCCCCCCATTTCCCCCCCCAATTCCACCCCCCCTCCAATCCCCCATCTCCCCCCCCATATTCCGTGCCCCCCTCCCCCCAATTCCACCCCCCCTCCAACCCCCCCATTTCCCCAATTCCACCCCCCCATCCCCCTTTCCCCCCCCAATTCAATCCCCCCCATTTCACACCCCCCCCATTTCCACCCCCCCTCCCCAAACCCCCTCAATTCCCCCCCCCAATTCCCCCCCATCCCCTGTTTCCCCCCCCAATTCCATTCCCCCCCATTTCCACCCCCCCCCTCCCCAACCCCCCCATTTCCCCCCCCCAATTCCCCCCCATCCCCTGTTTCCCCCCCCCAATTCCATTCCCCCCCAATTTCCATCCCCCCCATTTCGCCCCCCCATTCCACCCCCCCAATTCACATCCCCCCCCCCAATTCCCTTCCCCCCCATTCCCCCCCCCAACCCCCATCTCCCCCCCCAATTCCCCCCCCCCTCTCCTGCCCCCAATTCCCCCCCCCAATTCACATTCCCCCCACCCCCCCCATTTCCACCCCCCATCCCCCCCATTTCCCCCCCCAATTCCAACCCCCCCCCCCCCCCCTCACCTCTGGGGGGGCCGCGATCTCCTCCAGCACCCTGGGCTTGGGGGGGGCGCAGGATGGAGACCCCCCCCGGGGGGAAGGGGTTGGGGGGGGGCCCAAACTGCGTCGGGCTGACGGTGGGTGGGGGGGGGGGGGGGAAGGGGGCGGAGTCAGACCCATTACTGCCCCATTGCCCCCCCCATAACCACCCTATTGCCCCCCCGTACCCCATTGCCCCCCCCCATGGCCCCATAACCACCCCATTGCCCCCCCCTTGCCCCATTGCCCCCCCCCCAGCCCCATAACCACCCCATTGCCCCCCCCATTGCTCCATTGCCCCCCCCTTGCCCCATGGCCCCCCCCCCAGCCCCATAACCACCCCATTGCCCCCCCCATTGCCCCATTGCCCCCCCCTTGCCCCATTGCCCCCCCCATGGCCCCATAACCACCCTATTGCCCCCCCCCCATGGCCCCATAACCACCCTATTGCCCCATAACCACCCTATTGCCCCATAACCACCCCATTGCCCCCCCCCCCGCCCCATTGCCCCCCCCATAGATCCCGACGCCCCATTGCCCCCCTCCCATAACCACCCTATTGCCCCCCCCCGCCCCATTGCCCCCCCCCCCCCCCCATGGCCCCATAACCACCCTATTGCCCCCCCCCTTCCCCCCCCCCCCATGGCCCCATAACCACCCTATTGCCCCCCCCCTTCCCCCCCCCCCATGGCCCCATAACCACCCTATTGCCCCCCCCCCTTCCCCCCCCCCCCATGGCCCCATAACCACCCTATTGCCCCCCCCCGCCCTATTGCCCCCCCGCCATGTCCCCATAATCACCCTATTGCCCCCCCCTTGCCCCATTGCCCCCCCCAGCCCCATAACCACCCCATTGCCCCCCCCCATGGCCCCATAACCACCCTATTGCCCCCCCCTACCCCATTGCCCCCCCATGGCCCCATAAGCACCCTATTGCCCCCCCCCCATGGCCCCATAACCACCCTATTGCCCCCCCCGCCCTATTGCCCCCCCCCATGGCCCCATAATCACCCTACTGCCCCCCCCCGCCCCATTGCCCCCCCCCATGGCCCCATAACCACCCTATTGCCCCCCCCCCTTGCCCCATTGCCCCCCCCATGTCCCCATAACCACCCCATTGCCCCCCCACCCCCCCTCATGGCCCCATAACCACCCCATTGCCCCCCCCCATGGCCCCATAATCACCCTACTGCCCCCCCCGCCCCATTGACCCCCCCCCCCATGGCCCCATAAGCACCCTATTGCCCCCCCCCTTGCCCCCCCCCCCCATAACCACCCTATTGCCCCCCCCCCTTGCCCCATTGCCCCCCCCATGTCCCCATAACCACCCCATTCCCCCCCACCCCCCCCCACGGCCCCATAACCACCCCATTGCCCCCCCCCATGGCCCCATAATCACCCTACTGCCCCCCCCGCCCCATTGACCCCCCCCCCCATGGCCCCATAACCACCCTATTGCCCCCCCCCTTGCCCCATTGCCCCCCCCATGTCCCCATAACCACCCCATTGCCCCCCCACCCCCCCTCATGGCCCCATAACCACCCCATTGCCCCCCCCCATGGCCCCATAATCACCCTACTGCCCCCCCCGCCCCATTGACCCCCCCCCCCATGGCCCCATAAGCACCCTATTGCCCCCCCCCTTGCCCCCCCCCTTGCCCCCCCCCCCCATAACCACCCTATTGCCCCCCCCCCTTGCCCCATTCCCCCCCCATGTCCCCATAACCACCCCATTCCCCCCCACCCCCCCCCACGGCCCCATAACCACCCCATTGCCCCCCCCCCATGGCCCCATAATCACCCTACTGCCCCCCCCGCCCCATTGACCCCCCCCCCATGGCCCCATAAGCACCCTATTGCCCCCTCCCCCCAACTGCCTCATAACCGCCCCATAACCGCCCCATTGCCTCCCCACTGCCCCATAACCACCCCATAAGCCCCACCAGGCCCCCATAAGCCCCCCACATCGCCCCATAGGCCCCTCCAGACCCCCACAGGACCCCATAAGCACCCCATATCGCCCCATAGGCCCCACCAGACCCCCATAAGCACCCTATAAGCAATACATGAGCCCCTCCAGGACCCCATAAGCACCCCATAACTGCCCTATAAGTGCCCCATAGGCCCTTCCAGACCCCAACACGATCCCATAATCACCCCTCCAGGTTCCCATAAGTGCCCCATATCGCCCCATAGGCCCCTCCAGACCCCACAGACACCCTACATCACCCTATAAGCCCTTCCAGGTCCCCATAAGAACCCTATAAGCACCACGTAAGCACCCTATAGGCCCCTCCAGACCCCCATAAGTGCCCCATAGGCCCCTCCTGCACCCCATATCGCCCCATAGTCCCGTCCGGGCCCCATAGGCTCCTCCAGACCCCCATAAGAACCCTATAAGCACCCCACAAGCACCTCATACCACCCTCCAGAACCCCATAAACGCCCCATAAGCCCTTCCAGAATCCCTCCAGACCCCCACAGGACCCCATAGGCACCCCATATCGCCCCATAGGCCCCTCCAAACCCCCATAAGAACCCCATAGGCCCCTCCAGACCCCCACATCACCCCATAATGGCCCCATAAGCGCCCCATAGGCCCTTCCAGACCCCCACAGGACCCCATAAGCACCCCATATCGCCCCATAGGCCCCTCCAGACCCCATAAGAACCCTACAAGCGCCATATAAGCGCCCCATAGGCCCCTCCCGAGCCCCATATTGCCCCATAAGCACCCCATAAGTGCCCCATAGGCCCCTCCATATGCCCACAGGACCCCATAAGCACCCCATAACGCCCCAAAGGCCACTCCAGACCCCATATACACCCTATTTCTTCCCATAAGTCCCTCCACTCCCCCATAAGAACCCTATAAGCGCCCCATAAGTGCCTCATAGGCCCTCCAGACCCCCATAGGACCCCATAAGCACCCCATATCACCCCATATCTTCCCATAGGCCCCCCCAAACCCCCATAAGTGCCCTATAAGTGCCCCATAGGCCCTTCCAGTCCCCCTATAGATCCCCATACGACCCCATAAGTACCCCCTATAACCCCTCCAGACCCCCACAAGTGCCCCATATCGCCCCCATAGGCCCCCCCAGACCCCCAAAAGCACCCCATAAGTGCCCCAAACCTTCCCATAAGCCCCTCAGGCCCCCCACAGGACTCCATAAGCACCCATATCGCCCCATAAGCCCCCCCAGTCCCCCATAAGCACCCCATACCTTCCCATAGGGCCCTCCAGACCCCCATAGGACCCCATAAGCACCCCATATCACCCCATAGGCCCCACCAGACCCCCATAAACACCCCATAAGTGCCCCAAACCTTCCCATAAGCCCCTCCAGACCCCCACAGGACCCCATAAGTGCCCCATATCGCCCCATAGGCCCCTCCAGACCCCATAAGCACCCTATATCTCCCCATAAGCCCCACCAGAACCCCATAAGAACCCTAGAAGCACCACGTAAGCACCCCAAAGGCCCCCCCTGACCCCCATAAGCGCCCTATAAGTGCCCCATAGGCCCTTTCAGACCCCCTCCAGACCCCCACAGGACCCCATAAGCACCCCATATCACCCCATAAGCCCCCCCAGACCCCCATAAGCACCCCATAAGTGCCACATAGGCCCCTCCAGACCCCCATAGGACCCCATAAGCACCCCATATCGCCCCATAGGTCCTTCCAGACCCCATAAGAACCCTACAAGCGCCATATAAGCGCCCCATAGGCCCCTCCCGAGCCCCATATTGCCCCATAAGTGCCCCATAGGCCCCTCCAGACGCCCACAGGACCCCATAAGCACCCCATAACGCCCCAAAGGCCACTCCAGACCCCATATACACCCTATTTCTTCCCATAAGTCCCTCCAGTCCCCCATAAGAACCCTATAAGTGCCCCATAAGTGCCTCATAGGCCCTTCCAGACCCCCACAGGACCCCATAAGCACCCCATATCGCCCCATAACCCCCCCCAGTCCCCCATAAGCACCCCGTACCTTCCCATAGGGCCCTCCAGACCTCCATAGACCCCATAAGCACCCCATATCGCCCCATAGACTCCTCCAGAGCCCCATAAGTGCCCTATAAATGCCCCATAGGCCCCTCCAGACCCCCACAGGACCCCATAAGCACCCCATATCGCCCCATAGGTCCCTCCAGTCCCCCATAAGAACCCTACAAGCCCCATATAAGCGCCCCATAGGCCCCTCCAGAGCCCCATATCGCCCCATAAGCACCCCATAAGTGCCCCATAGGCCCCTCCAGACGCCCACAGGACCCCATAAGCACCCCATAACGCCCCAAAGGCCACTCCAAAACCCATATACACCCTATTTTGCCCCATAAGTCCCTCCAGTCCCCCATAAGAACCCTATAAGCGCCCCATAAGTGCCTCATAGGCCCTCCAGACCCCCATAGCACCCCATAAGCACCCCATATCACCCCATATGCCCCTCCAGGTCCCCTTAAGTGCCCCATACCATCCCATAGACCCCCCCCAAACCCCATAAGCACCCCATAAGCGCCCCATAGGCCCTTCCAGACTCCCTCCAGACCCCAATAGGACCCCATAGGCACCCCATATCGCCCCATAGGTCCCTCCAAACCCCCATAAGCACCCCATAGGCCCCTCCAGACCCCCACATCACCCCATAGCTGCCCCATAAGTGCCCTATAAGTGCCCCATAGGCCCTTCCAGACCCCATAAGCACCCTATATCTCCCCATAAGCCCCACCAGAACCCCATAAGAACCCTAGAAGCACCACGTAAGCACCCCAAAGGCCCCCCCCGACCCCCATAAGCACCCCATAAGTGCCCCATAGTCCCCTCCAGACCCCCACAGGACCCCATAAGCACCCCATATCTTCCCATAGGTCCTTCCAGACCCCCATAAGCACCCTACAAGCGCCATATAAGCGCCCCATAGGCCCCTCCAGAGCCCCATATCGCCCCATAAGCACCCCATAAGTGCCCCATAGGCCCCTCCAGACACCCACAGGACCCCATAAGCACCCCATAACGCCCCAAAGGCCACTCCAAAACCCATATACACCCTATTTCTTCCCATAAGTCCCTCCAGTCCCCCATAAGAACCCTATAAGCGCCCCATAAGTGCCACATAGGCCCCTCCAGACCCCCACAGGACCCCATAAGCACCCCATATCTTCCCATAGGTCCTTCCAGACCCCCATAAGCACCCTACAAGCGCCATATAAGCGCCCCATAGGCCCCTCCAGAGCCCCATATCGCCCCATAAGCACCCCATAAGTGCCCCATAAGCCCCTCCAGACACCCACAGGACCCCATAAGCACCCCATAACGCCCCAAAGGCCACTCCAGACCCCATATCCACCCTATTTCTTCCCATAAGTCCCTCCACTCCCCCATAAGAACCCTATAAGCACCCCATAAGCACCTCATAGGTCCTCCAGACCCCCATAGGACCCCATAAGCATCCCATATCACCCCATATGCCCCTCCAGGTCCCCTTAAGTGCCCCATACCGTCCCATAGATCCCTCCAGACCCCCATAAGCACCCCATAAGCGCCCCATAGGCCCTTCCAGACTCCCTCCAGACCCCAATAGGACCCCATAGGCACCCCATATCGCCCCATAGGCCCCTCCAAACCCCCATAAGCACCCCATAGGCCCCTCCAGACCCCCACATCACCCCATAATGGCCCCATAAGTGCCCTATAAGTGCCCCATAGGCCCTTCCAGACCCCCTCCAGACCCCCACAGGACCCCATAAGCACCCATATCGCCCCATAGGCCCCTCCAGACCCCCATATCGCCCCATATGCCCCACCAGACCCCCATAAGCAACCCAAAAGTGCCCCATATCGCCCCATAGGCCCTTCCAGACCCCATAAGCCCCCTATATCTCCCCATAAGCCCCACCAGAACCCCATAAGAACCCTAGAAGCACCACGTAAGCACCCCAAAGGCCCCACCGAGCCCCATATCGCCCCCATAGGCCCCCCTAAACCCCCATAAGCACCCCATAAGGGCCCCAAAAGCTTCCCATAAGCCCCTCAGGACCCCCACAGGATCCCATAAGCACCCCATATCTCCCCATAAGCCCCCCCAAAGCCCCATAAGCACCCTATAAGTGCCCCATAGGCCCCTCCAGACCCCCACAGGACCCCATAAGCACCCCATATCGCCCCATAGGCCCCTCCAGACCCGCATAAGCACCCCAAACGTGCCCCCTATCGCACCATAGGCCCCCCCAAACCCCCATAAGCACCCCATAAGGGCCCCAAACCTCCCCATAAGCCCCTCAGGACCCCCACAGGATCCCATAAGCACCCCATATCGCCCCACAAGCCCTCCAGACCCCCATATACCCCCATATCCCCCCCTATCGCCGCATATCGCCCCATATCGCCCCACAGGCCGCCCCTCACCCGACGCCCGCCGCTCGCTTCCCGCCATCGCTTTCGAACCGCCGGAAGTGACGTCACGCGGAGCGCGCGGGGAGCTGAGGTGAATCCGCTTCCGGGAGAGGAGAGGGGCGCGGCGGAAGTGACGCCATCTGGGTGCGACCCCGGAAGTGCCGCGCCAACGGGGCAGCAGCGCGTCACCATAGGAACCGTGAGCCGGGCCGGGGGGGAACCGGTGAGGCGATAGAAGGGGGGGGTTGTGGGGCGATAGGGGGGTCTGTGGGGCGATAGGGGGGTTCTATGGGGCGATAGGGGGGTCTGTGGGGCGATAGGGGGGTTTGTGGGGCGATTTGGGGGGGTCGTATGGTGCGATAGGGGGGTCTGTGGGGCGGTATGGGGGTTCTATGGGGCCACTTGGGGGTCCTATGGGCCGATAGGGGGGTCTGTGGGGCCAAATGGGGTCCTATGGGGAGATAGGGGGGTCCTATGGGGTGATGGGGGGGATGTGTGGGGACAATTGGGGTCCTGTGGGGCGATAGGGGGGTCCTGTGGGGCGGTATGGGGGTCCTGGGGGCTGATAGGGGGGGTCCTATGGGGCGATTTGGGGGTCCTATGGGGCCACTTGGGGGTCCTATGGGGCGACAAGGGGGTCCTATGGGGCGGTATGGGGGTCTGTGGGGCGATTTGGGGGTCCTATGGGGCGACGGGGGGGTCCTGTGGGGCGATAGGGGGGTCCTGTGGGGCGATAGGGGGGTCCTGTGGGGCGGTATGGGGGTCCTGGGGGCTGATAGGGGGGTCCTATGGGGCCATATGGGGGTCCTATGGGGTGATAGGGGGGTCTGTGGGGCGAATTGGGGTCCTATGGGGGGATATGGGGGTCTGTGGGGTGATACGGGGGGGTCTGTGGGGCCAATTGGGGTCCTATGGGGGGATAGGGGGTTCCTATGGGGTGATATGGGTGTCCTGTGGGGCGGTTTGGGGGTCCTATGGGGCCAATTGCGGGTCCTATGGGGTGATATGGGGGTCTGTGGGGCCAATTGGGGGTCCTGGGGGCTGATAGGGGGGTCCTATAGGATGATAGGGGGGTCTGTGGGGTGATAGGGGGGTCTGTGGGGCGATTTGGGGGTCCTATGGGGCCACTTGGGGGTCCTGTGGGGCGATAGGGGGGTCCTGTGGGGCAGTATGGGGGTCTGTGGGGCCAAATGGGGTCCTATGGGGCGATAGGGGGGATGCTATGGGTTGATTAGAGGATCTGTGGGGTGATAGGGGGGTATGTGGGGCGATTTGGGGGTCCTATGGGGTGACGGGGTGTCCTGTGGGCTGATAGGGGGGTCCTATGGGGCCATATGGGGGTCCTATGGGGCGATAGGGGCGTCTGTGGGGCGGTATGGGGGTCCTATGGGGTGATAGGGGGGGTCCTATGGGGTGATAGGGGGGTTTGTGGGGCGATTTGGGGGTCCTATGGGGCCACTTGGGGGTCCTGTGGGGCGATAGGGGGGTCTGTGGGGCGGTATGGTGGTCCTATGGGGTGATATGGGGTCCTATGGGATGATAAGAGGTCCTATGGGGCGATAGGGGGGTCTGTGGGGAGGTATGGGGGTTCTATGGGGCCACTTGGGGGTCCTATGGGCCGATAGGGGGGTCTGTGGGGCCAAATGGGGTCCTATGGGGAGATAGGGGGGTCCTATGGGGTGATGGGGGGGGTCCTGTGGGATGATAGGGGGGATGTGTGGGGACAATTGCGGTCCTATGGGGCGATATGGGGGTCTGTGGGGCGATATGGGGGTCCTATGGGGTGATAGGGGAGGTCCTATGGGGCGATAGGGGGGTCTGTGGGGCGGTATGGGGGTCCTATGGGGCCACTTGGGGGTCCTATGGGGTGATAGGGGGGTCTGTGGGGCGATATGGGGGTGCTATGGGATGATGGGGGGGTCCTATGGAGCGATAGGGGGGTCTGTGGGTCCAAATGGGGTCCTATGGGGAGATAGGAGGGTCTGTGGGGTGGTATGGGGGTCCTATGGGGTGATATGGGGTCCTATGGGATGATAAGAGGTCCTATGGGGTGATAGGGGGTCCTGTGGGGCGACAGGGGGGTCCTATGGGGTGATAGGGGGGTCTGTGGGGCCAATTGGGGTCCTATGGGGAGATAGGGGGGTCTGTGGGGTGGTATGGGGGTCCTATGGGGTGATATGGGGTCCTATGGGATGGTAAGAGGTCCTATGGGGCGATAGGGGGGTCTGTGGGGCCAATTGGGGTCCTATGGGGTGATAGGGGACCCTATGGGGTGATAGGGGGGTCTGTGGGTCCAAATGGGGTCCTATGGGATGATAGGGGGGTTCTATGGGGGGATAGGGGGGTCTGTGGGGCGGTATGGGGGTCCTATGGGGCCAATTGGGGTCCTATGGGGCGATAGGGGGGTCTGTGGGGCGATATGGGGGTCCTATGGGATGATAGGGGGGGTCCTATGTGGCGATATGGGGGTCTGTGGGGCGACAGGGGGCTCCTATGGGGTGATATGGGGTCCTATGGGATGATAAGAGGTCCTATGGGGTGATAAGGGGGTCTGTGGGGCCAATTGGGGTCCTATGGAGTGATAGGGGGGTCTGTGGGGTGACAGGGGGGTCCTATGGGGTGATATGGGGTCCTATGGGATGATAAGAGGTCCTATGGGGCGATAGGGGGGTCTGTGGGGAGGTATGGGGGTCCTATGGGGCGATAGGGGGGTCCTATGGGGTGATAGGGGGGTCCTATGGGGTGATATGGGGGTCCTATGGGGCGGTATGGGGGTCTGTGGGGCGGTATGGGGGGTCTGTGGGGCCAATTGGGGTCCTATGGGGTGATAGGGGGATCCTGTGGGGCGGTATGGGGGTCCTGGGGGCTGATAGGGGGGTCCTATAGGATGATAGGGGGGTCTGTGGGGTGATAGGGGGGTCTGTGGGGCCAATTGGGGGTCCTATGGGGCGACAGGGGGGTCCTATGGGGTGATAGGGGGGTCTGTGGGGCGGTTTGGGGGTCCTATGGGGCCCATTGCGGGTCCTATGGGGTGATAGGGGGGGTCCTATGGGATGATAGGGGGGGTCCTATGGGATGATAGGGGGGGTCCTATGGGGTGATAAGGGGGTCTGTGGGGCCAATTGGGGTCCTATGGGGTGATAAGGGTTTCCTATGGGGCGACAGGTGGGTCTGTGGGGCGACAAGGGGGTCCTATGGGGCGGTATGGGGGTCTGTGGGGCGGTATGGGGGTCCTATGGGGCCAATTGGGGTCCTATGGGGTGATAGGGGGGTTTGTGGGGCGATTTGGGGGTCCTATGGGGCGACAGGTGGTCTGTGGGGCCAAATGGGGTCCTATGGGGCGATAGGGGGGTCCTATGGGGTGTCTATGGGGGGTCTGTGGGGTAAAGGAGGGCCTCTGTGGGGCACAGATCCATGGGGCTGAGGTGTGGGTCTGCCCCACAGATCCATGGGGCTGAGATGTGTGGGTCTGCCCCACAGATCCATGGGGCTTAGGTGTGGGTCCAGCCCTATAGGACCAATCTATGGGGCTGAGGTGTGGGGCTGAGATGTGGGTCTGCCCTATGGGGCTGATATATGGGGCCGATGTATGGGTCTGCCCCCCAGCTCCATGGGGCCGATGTGTGGGTCTGCCCCACAGATCTATGGGGCTGAGGTGTGGGGCTGAGGTGTGGGTCTGCCCCACAGATCCATGGTGCTGAGATATGGGTCTGCCCCACAGATCCATGGGGCTGAGGTGTGGGTCTGCCCCACAGATCCATGGGGCTGAGGTGTGGGTCTGCCCCACAGATCCATGGGGCTGAGGTGTGGGTCTGCCCCACAGATCCATGGGGCTGAGGTGTGGGGCAGAGCTGTGGGTCTGCCCCACATATCAATGGGGCTGAGATGTGGGTCTGCCCCACAGCTCCATGGGGCTGAGGTGTGGGTCTGCCCCGCATATCCATGGGGCTGAGGTGTGGATCTGCCCCACATATCTATGGGGCTGAGGTGTGGGTCTGCCCTATGGGGCTGATCTATGGGGCTGAGGTGTGGGTCTGCCCCACAGATCTATGGGGCTGAGATGTGGGGCTGAGGTGTGGGTCTGCCCCACAGATCCATGGGGCTGAGGTGTGGGTCTGCCCCACAGATCCATGGGGCTGAGGTGTGGGTCTGCCCCACAGATCCATGGGGCTGAGGTGTGGGTCTGCCCCACAGATCCATGGGGCTGAGGTGTGGGTCTGCCCCACAGATCCATGGGGCTGAGGTGTGGGGCAGAGCTGTGGGTCTGCCCCACATATCAATGGGGCTGAGATGTGGGTCTGCCCCACAGCTCCATGGGGCTGAGGTGTGGGTCTGCCCCACAGATCCATGGGGCTGAGCTGTGGGTCTGCCCCACAGATCCATGGGGCTGAGGTGTGGGTCTGCCCCACAGATCCATGGGGCTGAGGTGTGGGGCTGAGGTGTGGGTCTGCCCCACAGATCCATGGGGCAGAGCTGTGGGTCTGCCCCACAGCTCCATGGGGCTGTGGTGTGGGGCTGAGCTGTGGGTCTGCCCCACAGATCCATGGGGCTGAGGTGTGGGGCTGAGCTGTGGGTCTGCCCCACAGATCCATGGGGCTGAGGTGTGGGGCTGAGGTGTGGGGCTGAGGTGTGGGTCTGCCCCACAGATCCATGGGGCTGAGGTGTGGGTCTGCCCCACAGATCCATGGGGCTGAGGTGTGGGTCTGCCCCACAGATCCATGGGGCTGAGCTGTGGGGCTGAGCTGTGGGGCTGAGGTGTGGGTCTGCCCCACAGCTCCATGGGGCTGAGGTGTGGGTCTGCCCCACAGATCCATGGGGCCAATGTGTGGGTCTGCCCCACAGATCCATGGGGCTGTGGTGTGGGGCTGAGGTGTGGGTCTGCCCCACAGATCCATGGGGCTGTGGTGTGGGGCTGAGGTGTGGGTCTGCCCCACAGATCCATGGGGCTGAGGTGTGGGTTTGCCCCACAGATCCATGGGGCTGTGGTGTGGGGCTGAGGTGTGGGTCTGCCCCACAGATCCATGGGGCTGAGCTGTGGGGCTGAGTTGTGGGGCTGAGGTGTGGGTCTGCCCCAGAGATCCATGGGGCTGAGGTGTGGGTCTGCCCCACAGATCCATGGGGCTGACGTGTGGGTCTGCCCCACAGATCCATGGGGCTGAGCTGTGGGTCTGCCCCACAGATCCATGGGGCTGAGCTGTGGGTCTGCCCCGCATATCCATGGGGCTGACGTGTGGGTCTGCCCCACAGATCCATGGGGCTGAGGTGTGGGTCTGCCCCACAGATCCATGGGGCTGAGGTGTGGGTCTGCCCCACAGATCCATGGGGCTGAGCTGTGGGTCTGCCCCACAGATCCGTGGGGCTGAGGTGTGGGGCTGAGGTGTGGGTCTGCCCCACAGCTCCATGGGGCTGAGGTGTGGGTCTGCCCCACAGATCCATGGGGCTGAGGTGTGGGTCTGCCCCACAGATCCATGGGGCTGTGGTGTGGGGCTGAGGTGTGGGTCTGCCCCACAGATCCATGGGGCTGAGCTGTGGGGCTGAGTTGTGGGGCTGAGGTGTGGGTCTGCCCCAGAGATCCATGGGGCTGAGGTGTGGGTCTGCCCCACAGATCCATGGGGCTGAGGTGTGGGTCTGCCCCACAGATCCATGGGGCTGAGGTGTGGGTCTGCCCCACAGATCCATGGGGCTGAGGTGTGGGTCTGCCCCACAGATCCATGGGGCTGAGGTGTGGGTCTGCCCCACAGATCCATGGGGCTGAGCTGTGGGTCTGCCCCACAGATCCGTGGGGCTGAGGTGTGGGGCTGAGGTGTGGGTCTGCCCCACAGATCCATGGGGCTGAGCTGTGGGGCTGAGGTGTGGGGCTGAGGTGTGGGTCTGCCCCACAGCTCCATGGGGCTGAGGTGTGAGTCCAGCCCTATAGGACCAATGTATGGGGCTGAGGTGTGGGTCTGCCCCACAGATCCATGGGGCTGAGGTGTGGGTCTGCCCCACAGATCCATGGGGCTGTGGTGTGGGGCTGAGGTGTGGGTCTGCCCCACAGATCCATGGGGCTGAGCTGTGGGGCTGAGTTGTGGGGCTGAGGTGTGGGTCTGCCCCAGAGATCCATGGGGCTGAGGTGTGGGTCTGCCCCACAGATCCATGGGGCTGAGCTGTGGGTCTGCCCCACAGATCCATGGGGCTGAGCTGTGGGTCTGCCCCACAGATCCATGGGGCTGAGCTGTGGGTCTGCCCCACAGATCCATGGGGCTGAGCTGTGGGTCTGCCCCGCATATCCATGGGGCTGACGTGTGGGTCTGCCCCACAGATCCATGGGGCTGAGGTGTGGGTCTGCCCCACAGATCCATGGGGCTGAGGTGTGGGTCTGCCCCACAGATCCATGGGGCTGAGCTGTGGGTCTGCCCCACAGATCCGTGGGGCTGAGGTGTGGGGCTGAGGTGTGGGTCTGCCCCACAGATCCATGGGGCTGAGGTGTGGGTCTGCCCCACAGATCCATGGGGCTGAGGTGTGGGTCTGCCCCACAGATCCATGGGGCTGTGGTGTGGGGCTGAGGTGTGGGTCTGCCCCACAGATCCATGGGGCTGAGCTGTGGGGCTGAGTTGTGGGGCTGAGGTGTGGGTCTGCCCCAGAGATCCATGGGGCTGAGGTGTGGGTCTGCCCCACAGATCCATGGGGCTGAGGTGTGGGTCTGCCCCACAGATCCATGGGGCTGAGGTGTGGGTCTGCCCCACAGCTCCATGGGGCTGAGGTGTGGGTCTGCCCCACAGATCCATGGGGCTGAGCTGTGGGGCTGAGGTGTGGGGCTGAGGTGTGGGTCTGCCCCCCAGCTCCATGGGGCTGAGGTGTGAGTCCAGCCCTATAGGACCAATGTATGGGGCTGAGGTGTGGGTCTGCCCCACAGATCCATGGGGCTGAGGTGTGGGTCTGCCCCACAGATCCATGGGGCTGAGCTGTGGGGGCTGAGCTGTGGGTCTGCCCCACAGATCCATGGGGCTGAGGTGTGGGTCTGCCCCACAGATCCATGGGGCTGAGCTGTGGGGGCTGAGCTGTGGGTCTGCCCCACAGATCCATGGGGCTGAGGTGTGGGTCTGCCCCACAGATCCATGGGGCTGAGATGTGGGTCTGCCCCACAGATCCATGGGGCCAATGTGTGGGTCTGCCCCACAGATCCATGGGGCTGTGCAAGTGCCCCCGGCGCCGCGTGACGCCGCTCTTCTGCTTCGAGCATCGCGTCAACGTCTGCGAGAGCTGCATGCTCAGCAGCCACCCCAAGGTGCCACGGGCTGTGGGGCGGCTGTGGGGTGACTATGGGGCGGCTATGGGGCGGCTGTGGGGTCTGTGGGGCGGTTATGGGGTCTGTGGGGCGGTTATGGGGCAGTTATGGGGCGGTTATGGGGTGGTTATACTGTGGTTATGGGGGTCAGTGGGGCGGTTATGGGGCAGTTATGGGGTCTATGGGGCGGCTGTGGGGTGGCTGTGGGGTCTGTGGGGCGGTTATGGGGTCTGTGGGGCAGTTATGGGGCGGTTATGGGGCAGTTATGGGGTCTGTGGGGCGGCTATGGGGCGGCTGTGGGGCGGCTGTGGGGTCTGTGGGGCGGTTATGGGGTCTGTGGGGCGGTTATGGGGCGGCTATGGGGCGGCTGTGGGGTCTGTGGGGGGGTTATGGGGCGGTTATGGGGCAGTTATGGGGTCTATGGGGTGGTTATGGGGTGGTTATGGGGCGGTTATGGGGTGGTTATACTGTGGTTATGGGGGTCTGTGGGGGGGTTATGGGGTGGCTGTGGGGTCTGTGGGGGGGTTATGGGGCGGTTATGGGGGCTTATGGGGCAGTTATGGGGTCTGTGGGGCGGCTGTGGGGCGGCTGTGGGGCGGTTATGGGGCGGTTATACTGTGGTTATGGGGCGGTTATGGGGCGGCTGTGGGGTGGTTATGGGGCGGTTATGGGGGCTTATGGGGCAGTTATGGGGTCTGTGGGGTGGCTGTGGGGCGGCTGTGGGGCGGCTATGGGGCGGTTATGGGGCACCTATGGGGTCTGTGGGGTGGTTATGGGGTGGTTATGGGGGTCAGTGGGGCGGTTATGGGGCGGTTATGGGATCTATGGGGTGGTTATGGGGTCTGTGGGGCAGCTATGGGGCGGCTGTGGGGCGCCTATGGGGTCTATGGGGCGGCTATGTGGTCTGTGGGGCGGTTATGGGGCAGTTATGGGGTCTATGGGGCGGCTGTGGGGCGGCTGTGGGGTGGTTATGGGGCGGCTGTGGGGTCAGTGGGGCGGTTATGGGGCGGTTATGGGGTCTGTGGGGCGGTTATGGGACGGTTATGGGGGCTTATGGGGCAGTTATGGGGTCTGTGGGGCGGCTATGGGGCGGCTGTGGGGTCTGTGGGGCGGTTATGGGGCGGTTATGGGGCGGTTATGGGGCGGTTATGGGGTGGTTATGGGGTGGTTATACTGTGGTTATGGGGGTCACTGGGGCGGTTATGGGGTCTATGGGGTGGTTATGGGGTCTGTGGGGTGGCTATGGGGCGGCTGTAGGGCGGCTATGGGGCGCCTATGGGGTCTATGGGGCGCCTATGGGGTCTGTGGGGCGGTTATGGGGCAGTTATGGGGTGGTTATACTGTGGTTATGGGGGTCAGTGGGGCAGTTATGGGGCAGTTATGGCGGCTGTGGGGTGGTTATGGGGCGGCTGTGGGGTCTGTGGGGCGGTTATGGGGTGGTTATGGGGTGGTTATACTGTGGTTATGGGGGTCAGTGGGGCGGCTTTGTGGGGTGGCTGTGGGGCAGCTATGGGGCGCCTGTGGGGCAGCTATGGGGCGGTTGTGGGGTCTGTGGGGCGGCTGTGGGGCGGTTATGGGGCCCCTATGGTGTCTATGGGGCTCCTATGGGGTCAGTGGGGCGGCTATGGGGCGGCTGTGGGGTGACTATGGGGCGGCTATGGGGTCTGTGGGGCGGTTATGGGGCGGTTATACTGTGGTTATGGGGGTCAGTGGGGCGGTTATGGGGCAGTTATGGGGTCTGTGGGGTGGCTATGGGGCGGCTGTGGGGCGCCTATGGGGTCTATGGGGTGGTTATGGGGTGGTTATGGGGCAGTTATGGGGTGGTTATACTGTGGTTATGGGGGTCAGTAGGGCGGCTGTGGGGTGGTTATGGGGCGGCTGTGGGGCGGCTGTGGGGTCTGTGGGGCGGTTATGGGGCAGTTATGGGGTGGTTATGGGGCGGTTATGGGGTGGTTATACTGTGGTTATGGGGGTCAGTGGGGCGGTTATGGGGCGGTTGTGGGGTCTGTGGGGCGGTTATGGGGCGGTTATGGGGCAGTTATGGGGTCTGTGGGGCGGTTATGGGGCGGTTATGGGGCGGCTGTGGGGTGGTTATGGGGCGGTTATGGGGGCTTATGGGGCAGTTATGGGGTCTGTGGGGTGGCTGTGGGGCGGCTGTGGGGCGGCTATGGAGCGGTTATGGGGCACCTATGGGGTCTGTGGGGTGGTTATGGGGTGGTTATGGGGGTCAGTGGGGCGGTTATGGGGCGGTTATGGGATCTATGGGGTGGTTATGGGGTCTGTGGGGCAGCTGTGGGGCGGCTGTGGGGCGCCTATGGGGTCTATGGGGCGGCTATGGGGTCT
Organism: Phasianus colchicus; assembly: GCF_987193195.1. NCBI lineage: Eukaryota > Metazoa > Chordata > Aves > Galliformes > Phasianidae > Phasianus > Phasianus colchicus. The sequence continues at coordinate 1,242,341 of NC_143472.1, read as the reverse complement.
GTGGGGCGGTTATGGGGCGGTTATGGGGTGGTTATACTGTGGTTATGGGGGTCAGTGGGGCGGTTATGGGGCAGTTATGGGGTCTATGGGGCGGCTGTGGGGCGGCTGTGGGGTGGTTATGGGGCAGCTGTGGGGTCTGTGGGGCGGTTATGGGGTGGTTATGGGGTGGTTATACTGTGGTTATGGGGGTCAGTGGGGCGGCTGTGGGGTGGTTATGGGGCGGCTGTGGGGTCAGTGGGGCGGTTATGGGGCGGTTATGGGGTCTGTGGGGCGGTTATGGGGCGGCTGTGGGGTCTGTGGGGTGGTTATGGGGCGCCTATGGGGTCTATGGGGCTCCTATGGGGTCTATGGGGCGGTTATGGGGTGGTTATGGGGTGGTTATACTGTGGTTATGGGGGTCAGTGGGGCGGTTATGGGGCGGTTGTGGGGTCTGTGGGGTGGTTATGGGGTCTGTGGGGCAGCTATGGGGAGGTTATGGGGTCTGTGGGGCTGTTATGGGGCGGCTGTGGGGCGGCTGTGGGGTGACTATGGGGTCTGTGGGGCGGTTATGGGGCGCCTGTGGGGGGGTTATGGGGCAGTTATGGGGTCTGTGGGGCAGTTATGGGGTGATTATGGGGCGGTTATGTGGGGCTGCCCCATAAGTGCCTCCCCCCCCCCATTGCAGTGCGTGGTTCTGTCCTACCTCCCCCCTCCCGCCCCCTAAGTGTGGGGCAGCCCCTCCTCCCCCCTCCCTCCCCCCCTAAGTGTGGGGCAGCGCCCCCTCCCCCCTCCTCACCCCATAAGTGTGGGGCAGCGCCCCCTCCTCCCTCCCGCCCCATAAGTGTGGGGCAGCCCCATAAGTGTGGGGCAGACCCCCTCCCCCCTCCTGCCCCCTAAGTGTGGGGCAGCCCCCTAAGCTCCCCCCATTGCAGTGCGTGGTTCAGTCCTACCTGCCCCCTCCTCACCCCATAAGTGTGGGGCAGCCCCCCCTCCCCCCTCCTCACCCCATAAGTGTGGGGCAGACCCCCCATCTCCTCCTGCCCCCTAAGTGTGGGGCAGCCCCCCCTCCCTCCCCCCTCCCGCCCCCCTCCCGCCCCCTAAGTGTGGGGCAGCCCCCCCTCCTGCCCCATAAGTGTGGGGCAGCCCCCTAAGCGCCCCCCGTTGCAGTGCGTGGTTCAGTCCTACCTGCCCCCTCCTCACCCCATAAGTGTGGGGCAGGCCCCCCATCTCCTTCTGCCCCCTAAGTGTGGGGCAGCCCCCTAAGTGTGGGGCAGCCCCCCTCCTGCCCCCTAAGTGTGGGGCAGCCCCCCCTCCTCACCCCATAAGTGTGGGGCAGGCCCCCCATCTCCTCCTGCCCCATAAGTGTGGGGCAGCCCCCCTTCTCCCTCCCGCCCCCTAAGTGTGGGGCAGCCCCCTAAGCTCCCCCCGTTGCAGTGCGTGGTTCAGTCCTACCTGCCCCCTCCTCACCCCATAAGTGTGGGGCAGGCCCGCCATCTCCTTCTGCCCCCTAAGTGTGGGGCAGCCCCCTAAGTGTGGGGCAGCCCCCCTCCTCACCCCATAAGTGTGGGGCAGGCCCCCCATCTCCTCCTGCCCCATAAGTGTGGGGCAGCCCCCCTTCTCCCTCCCGCCCCCTAAGTGTGGGGCAGCCCCCTAAGCCCCCCCCGTTGCAGTGCGTGGTTCAGTCCTACCTGCCCCACATCTATGGGACCCGTCACCCCTCTTCCCCCTCCTGCCCCCTAAGTGTGGGGCAGACCCCCCTCCTGCCCCCTAAGTGTGGGGCAGCCCCCCCTCCTGCCCCATAAGTGTGGGGCAGCCCCCTAAGCGCTCCCCGTTGCAGTGCGTGGTTCAGTCCTACCTGCCCCCTCCTCACCCCCTAAGTGTGGGGCAGCCCCCCTCCCCCCTCCCTCCCCATAGGTGTGGGGCAGCCCCCTAAGCTCCCCCCGTTGCTGTGCGTGGTTCAGTCCCCCCTCCCCCCTCCTCACCCCATAAGTGTGGGGCAGCCCCCCATCTCCTCCTGCCCCCTAAGTGTGGGGCAGCCCCCTAAGTGTGGGGCAGCCCCCCTCCTCACCCCCTAAGTGTGGGGCAGCCCCATAAGTGTGGGGCAGCCCCCCCTCCCCCCTCCCTCCTCCCTCCCTCCCCCCATAAGTGTGGGGCAGCCCCCCCATCTCCTCCCGCCCCATAAGTGTGGGGCAGCCCCCTAAGCTCCCCCCATTGCAGTGCGTGGTTCAGTCCTACCTGCCCCCTCCTCACCCCATAAGTGTGGGGCAGCCCCCACATCTCCTCCTGCCCCCTAAGTGTGGGGCAGCCCCCTAAGCGCCCCCCGTTGCAGTGCGTGGTTCAGTCCTACCTGCCCCCTCCTCACCCCATAAGTGTGGGGCAGCCCCCACATCTCCTCCCGCCCCATAAGTGTGGGGCAGACCCCCCATCTCCTCCCGCCCCCTAAGTGTGGGGCAGCCCCCCCTCCCTCCCCCCTCCCGCCCCCTAAGTGTGGGGCAGCCCCCTATGTGTGGGGCAGCCCCCTAAGCTCCCCCCGTTGCAGTGCGTGGTTCAGTCCTAACTGCCCCCTCCTCACCCCATAAGTGTGGGGCAGCCCCATAAGTGTGGGGCAGCCCCCCCTCCCCCCTCCCGCCCCCTAAGTGTGGGGCAGCCCCCTAAGCGCCCCCCGTTGCAGTGCGTGGTTCAGTCCTACCTGCCCCCTCCTCACCCCATAAGTGTGGGGCAGCCCCCCCATCTCCTCCCGCCCCATAAGTGTGGGGCAAACCCCCCATCTCCTCCTGCCCCATAAGTGTGGGGCAGCCCCCCTTCTCCCTCCCGCCCCCTAAGTGTGGGGCAGCCCCCTAAGCCCCCCCCGTTGCAGTGCATGGTTCAGTCCTACCTGCCCCACATCTATGGGACCCGTCACCCCTCTTCCCCCTCCTGCCCCCTAAGTGTGGGGCAGACCCCCCTCCTGCCCCCTAAGTGTGGGGCAGCCCCCCCTCCTGCCCCATAAGTGTGGGGCAGCCCCCTAAGCGCTCCCCGTTGCAGTGCGTGGTTCAGTCCCCCCTCCCCCCTCCTCACCCCCTAAGTGTGGGGCAGCCCCCCATCTCCTCCTGCCCCCTAAGTGTGGGGCAGCCCCCCCCTTCCCCCCCTCCCGCCCCCTAAGTGTGGGGCAGCCCCCTAAGTGTGGGGCAGCCCCCCCTCCCCCCTCCTCACCCCCTAAGTGTGGGGCAGCCCCCCCTCCCCCCTCCCGCCCCCTAAGTGTGGGGCAGCCCCCCTTCCCCCCTCCCTCCCCATAGGTGTGGGGCCGCCCCCTAAGTGTGGGGCAGCCCCCTAAGCGCCCCCCGTTGCAGTGCGTGGTTCAGTCCCCCCTCCCCCCTCCCGCCCCCTAAGTGTGGGGCAGCCCCCCTTCCCCCCTCCCTCCCCATAGGTGTGGGGCCGCCCCCTAAGTGTGGGGCAGCCCCATAAGTGTGGGGCAGCCCCCCATCTCCTCCTGCCCCCTAAGTGTGGGGCAGCCCCCCCTCCTGCCCCCTAAGTGTGGGGCAGCCCCCTAAGCGCCCCCCGTTGCAGTGCGTGGTTCAGTCCTACCTGCGCTGGCTGCAGGACAGCGACTACGAGCCCAGCTGCCCCCTGTGCCACCAGGCGCTGGCGGGGGGCGACACCGTCCGTCTCGTCTGCTACGGTGAGGGGGGGGGGGCGTGGGGGGGGGGCGTGGGGGGGGATTTGGGGGGGTTTGGGGGGAAATGGGGGGAAATGGGGGGATGTGGGGGGGTTTGGGGGCAAATGGGGGGAATATGGGGGGGATATAGGGGGGATTTGGGGGGGATGTGGGGGGAAATGGGGGGGATGTGGGGGGGTGGGGGGGATTTTGGGGGAAATGGGGGGAGATGTGGGGAAATATGGGGGGGGTGGGGGGGTTTTGGGGGGGTTGGGGGGGATATGGGGGGTGGGGGGAGTGAAGGGGGTTGGGGGGGTTTGGGGGGGATATGGGGGGGATATGGGGGGGTTTTGGGGGGGGTTTGGGGGCAAATGGGGGGGATATGGGGGGATATAGGGGGGGTGGGGGGGTTTGGGGGGGATATGGGGGGGTTTTGGGGGTTATGGGGGGAAATGGGGGGGATGTGGGGGGGTGGGGGGGGATTTGGGGGGAAATGGGGGGGATGTGGGGGGGGATTTGGGGGGGGTTGGGGGCAAATGGGGGGGATATGGGGGGATATAGGGGGGGTGGGGGGTTTGGGGGGGATATGGGGGGGATATGGGGGGGTTTGTGGGGGGTTATGGGAGGAAATGGGGGGGGTTGGGGACAAATGGAGGGGATATGGGGGGGATGTGGGGGGGTGGGGGGGGATTTTGGGGGAAATGGGGGGGATGTGGGGGGGGATTTGGGGGGGGGTTGGGGGGGGTTTGGGGGGAAATGGGGGGGTGGGGGGGGAAATGGGGGGGATATGGGGGGAAATGGGGGGGTGGGGGGGGATTTGGGGGGGGTTGGGGGGTTATGGGGGGAAATGGGGGGGTGGGGGGGGTTGGGGAGGGTTTGGGGGGGGATTTGGGGGGAAATGGGGGGAATGTGGGGGGGGATTTGGGGGGATATGGGGGGAAATGGGGGGGTTTTGGGGGGATATGGGGGGGATATGGGGGGTGGGAGGGGATTTGGGGGAGTTTGGGGGGGATATGGAGGGGTTATGGGGGGATATGGGGGTAAATGGGGGGGGTGGGGGGATTTGGGGGGTTTTGGGGGGGTTTTTGGGGGGGGGGTTTGGGGGGAAATGGGGGGAGATATGGGAGGGTGGGGGGGATTTGGGGTGATTTTGGGGGGTTTGGGGGGGATATGGGGGGGATATGGGGGGGTTTTGGGGGGGTTGGGGGCAAATGGGGGGGATATGGGGGGATATAGGGGGGGTGGGGGGGTTTTGGGGGGGATATGGGGGGGTTTTGGGGGGTTATGGGGGGAAATGGGGGGGATGTGGGGGGGTTTGGGGGGGGATTTGGGGGGAAATGGGGGGGATGTGGGGGGGGATTTGGGGGGGGTTTGGGGGGAAATGGGGGGGATATGGGGGGAAATGGGGGGGTGGGGGGGGATTTGGGGGGGGTTGGGGGGTTATGGGGGGAAATGGGGGGGTGGGGGGGGTTGGGGAGGGTTTGGGGGGGATTTGGGGGGAAATGGGGGGAATGTGGGGGGGGATATGGGGGGAAATGGGGGGGATGTGGGGGGGGATTTGGGGGGATATGGGGGGAAATGGGGGGGTTTTGGGGGGATATGGGGGGGATATGGGGGGTGGGAGGGGATTTGGGGGAGTTTGGGGGGGATATGGAGGGGTTATGGGGGGATATGGGGGTAAATGGGGGGGGTGGGGGGATTTGGGGGGTTTTGGGGGGGTTTTTGGGGGGGGGGTTTGGGGGGAAATGGGGGGAGATATGGGAGGGTGGGGGGGATTTGGGGTGATTTTGGGGGGTTTGGGGGGGATATGGGGGGGATTTGGGGGGGGTTTGGGGGCAAATGGGGGGGATATGGGGGGATATAGGGGGGGTGGGGGGGGTATGGGGGGATATGGGGGGGTTATGGGGGGAAATGGGGGGATTTGGGGTGATTTTGGGGGGTTTGGGGAGGGTTTTGGGGGGGATTTGGGGGGAAATATGGGGGGATGTGGGGGGGGGATTTGGGGGGGTTGGGGGGGATATGGGGGGTGGGGGGAGTGAGGGGGGTTGGGGGGGTTATGGGGGGAAATGGGGGGGATGTGGGGGGGGGATTTGGGGGGGTTTGGGGGGATATGGGGGGAAATGGGGGGGATATGGGGGGGTGGGGGTGTTTTGGGGGGGGTTGGGGGGAAATGGGGGGGTTTTGGGGGGATATGGGGGGAAATGGGGGGGATGTGGGGGGGATTTGGGGGGGCTTTGGGGGGATATGGGCGTAAATGGGGGGGGTGGGGGGGATTTGTGGGGATTTGGGGGGGATTTGGGGTTTTTTTGGGGGGGTTTGGGGGGGTTATGGGGGCAAATGGGGGGGTTTGGGGGGGATATGGGGGGGATATGGGGGGTGGGAGGGGATTTGGGGGGGTTTAGGGGGGATATGGGGGGGGTTATGGGGGGATATGAGGGTAAATGGGGGGGTGGGGGGGTTTGGGGGGGGGTTTGGGGGGGATATGGGGGGGATATGGGGGGGTGGGGGGGGAAATGGGGGGAATATGGGGGGTTTTGGGGGGGGCTTTGGGGGGGTTGGGGGGGTATGGGGGGGTTATGGGGGGAAATGGGGGCATTTGGGGTGATTTTGGGGGGTTTGGGGGGGAAATGGGGGGGATATGGGGGGGATATAGGGGGGTGGGGGGCGGTTTGGGGGCAAATGGGGGCGATATGGGGGATATAGGGGGGGTGGGGGGGGTTGGGGGGGATATGCGGGGGTTTTGGGGCTTATGGGGGGGTTATGGGGGAAATGGGGGGGATATGGGGGGGTTATGGGGGGATATGGGGGGAAATGGGGGGGATGTGGGGGGATTTGGGGGGGTTTGGAGGGGCTATGGGGGGAAATGGGGGGGATATGGGGGGGATATAAGGGGGTGGGGGGGGTTTGGGGGAAATGGGGGGGATGTGGGGGGGGATTTGGGGGGGTTTTTTGGGGGAAATGGGGGGAGATATGGGAGGGATATTGGGGGGGTAGGGGGGGAAATGGGGGGGCATATGGGGGGGATGTGGGGGGGAAATGGGGGGAATATGGGGGGGTGGGGGGGGGGTTGGGGGGGTTGGGGGGGTATGGGGGGATATGGGGGGGTGGGGGGGATTTGGGGGGGTTTGGGGGCAAATGGGGGGGATATGGGGGGATATAGGGGGGTGTGGGGGTTTGGGGGGGATATGGGGGGGTTTTGGGGGGTTATGGGGGAAATGGGGGGGATGTGGGGGGGCTTGGGGGGGTTATGGGGGGAAATGGGGGGGTTTGGGGGCAAATGGGGGGGATGTGGGGGGGGATTTGGGGGGATGTGGGGGCATAGGGGGGGTTTGGGGGGTTTTGGGGGGTTATGGGGGAAATGGGGGGGATGTGGGGGGGCTTGGGGGGGTTATGGGGGGAAATGGGGGGGTTTGGGGGCAAATGGGGGGGATGTGGGGGGGGATTTGGGGGGATGTGGGGGCATAGGGGGGGTTTGGGGGGTTTTGGGGGGTTATGGGGGAAATGGGGGGGATATGGGGGGGTGGGGGGGGTTTTGGGGGGGGTTGGGGGGTTATGGGGGGAAATGGGGGGGTTTTGGGGGGATATGGGGGGGATGTGGGGGGGGATTTGGAGGGGCTTTGGGGGGGATATGGGGGGGGTTATGGGGGGTTTGGGGGGAAATGGGGGGGGTGGGGGGGATTTGTGGGGGTTTGGGGGGGATTTGGGGTTTTTTTGGGGGGGGTTTGGGGGGGTTATGTGGGGAAATGGGGGGGTTTGGGGGGGATATGGGGGGGATATGGGGGGGTGGGAGGGGATTTGGGGGAGTTTGGGGGGGATATGGGGGGGGTTATGGGGGGATATGGGCGTAAATGGGGGGGTGGGGGGGTTTGGGGGGGGGTTTGGGGGGGGTTTGGGGGGATATGGGGGGGTGGGGGGGGAAATGGGGGGAATATGGGGGGTTTTGGGGGGGGTTTTGGGGGGGTTGGGGGGGTATGGGGGGGTTATGGGGGGAAATGGGGGGATTTGAGGTGATTTTGGGGGGTTTGGGGGGGAAATGGGGGGGATATGGGGGGGATATAGGGGGGTGGGGGGGGGTTTGGGGGGTTATGGGGGGAAATGGGGGGGATGTGGGGGGGTGGGGGGGGATTTGGGGGGAAATGGGGGGGATGTGGGGGGGGATTTGGGGGGGGTTTGGGGGGGGTTTGGGGGGAAATGGGGGGCTGGGGGGGGAAATGGGGGGATATGGGAGGAAATGGGGGGGTGGGGGGGGATTTGGGGGGGGTTGGGGGGTTATGGGGGGAAATGGGGGGGTGGGGGGGGGTTGGGGAGGGTTTGGGGGGGGATTTGGGGGGAATGTGGGGGGGGATATGGGGGGAAATGGGGGGGTTTTGGGGGGATATGGGGGGGATATGGGGGGTGGGAGGGGATTTGGGGGAGTTTGGGGGGGATATGGAGGGGTTATGGGGGGATATGGGGGTAAATGGGGGGGGTGGGGGGATTTGGGGGGTTTTGGGGGGGTTTTTGGGGGGGGGTTTGGGGGGAAATGGGGGGAGATATGGGAGGGTGGGGGGGATTTGGGGTGATTTTGGGGGGTTTGGGGGGGATATGGGGGGGTTTGGGGGCAAATGGGGGAGATATGGGGGGATATGGGGGGGTGGGGGGGTTTGGGGGGGATATGGGGGGGTTTTGGGGGTTATGGGGGGAAATGGGGGGGATGTGGGGGGGTTTGGGGGGGTTATGGGGGGAAATGGGGGGGTGGAGGGGCAAATGGGGGGGATGTGGGGGGGGATTTGGGGGGATTTTGAGGGGGATATGGGGGGGATGTGGGGGGGATGTGGGGGGAAATGGGGGGGATGTGGGGGGGGATTTGGGGGGGTTTGGAGGGGCTATGGGGGGAAATGGGGGGGATATGGGGGGGTTATGGGGGGAAATGGGGGGATTGAGGGGGGTTTGGCTGGTTATGGGGGGGGTGGGGGGGGATTTGGGGGGGGGTTGGGGGGGTTATGGGGGGGAAATGGGGGGGTTATGGGGGGTTATGGGGGGGTGGGGGGGATTTGGGGGGGGTTGGGGGGTTATGGGGGGAAATGGGGGGGTGGGGGGGGTTGGGGAGGGTTTGGGGGGGGATTTGGGGGGAAATGGGGGGAATGTGGGGGGGGATTTGGGGGGAAATGGGGGCGTTTTGGGGGGATATGGGGGGGATATGGGGGGTGGGAGGGGATTTGGGGGGGTTTGGGGGGGATATGGAGGGGTTATGGGGGGATATGGGGGTAAATGGGGGGGGTGGGGGGATTTGGGGGGTTTTGGGGGGGTTTTTGGGGGGGGGGTTTGGGGGGAAATGGGGGGAGATATGGGAGGGTGGGGGGGATTTGGGGTGATTTTGGGGGGTTTGGGGGGGATATGGGGGGGATTTGGGGGGGGTTTGGGGGCAAATGGGGGGGATATGGGGGGATATAGGAGGGTGGGGGGGGGTTGGGGGGGATATGGGGGGGTTTTGGGGGGTTATGGGGGAAATGGGGGGGATGTGGGGGGGTTTGGGGGGGGATTTGGGGGGAAATGGGGGGGATGTGGGGGGGGATTTGGGGGGGGTTTGGGGGGAAATGGGGGGCTGGGGGGGGAAATGGGGGGGATATGGGGGGAAATGGGGGGGTGGGGGGGGATTTGGGGGGGTTATGGGGGGAAATGGGGGGATTGAGGGGGGTTTGGCTGGTTATGGGGGGGTGGTTATGGGGGGATTTGGGGGGATATGGGAGCGATATGGGGGGAAATGGGGGGGTTATGGGGGGTTATGGGGGGGTGGGGGGGGATTTGGGGGGGATATGGGGGGGATATAGGGGGGTGGGGGGGGGATTTGGGGGGATTTTGAGGGGGATATGGGGGGGATGTGGGGGGGATGTGGGGGCGTGGGGGGGGTTTGGGGGGGGTTTTTGGGGGAAATGGGGGGAGATATGGGAGGGTGGGGGGGATTTGGGGTGATTTTGGGGGCTTTGGGGGGGATATGGGGGGGTTTTGGGGGGTTATGGGGGAAATGGGGGGGATGTGGGGGGGTGGGGGGGGATTTGGGGGGAAATGGGGGGGATGTGGGGGGGGATTTGGGGGGGGGTTGGGGGCAAATGGGGGGGATATGGGGGGATATGGGGGGGTGGGGGGTTTGGGGGGGATATGGGGGGGTGGGGGGGGGTTGGGGAGGGTTTGGGGGGGATTTGGGGGGAAATGGGGGGAATGTGGGGGGGGATTTGGGGGGATATGGGGGGAAATGGGGGGGTTTTGGGGGGATATGGGGGGGATATGGGGGGTGGGAGGGGATTTGGGGGAGTTTGGGGGGGATATGGAGGGGTTATGGGGGGATATGGGGGTAAATGGGGGGGGTGGGGGGGTTTGGGGGGGTTTGGGGGGGATATGGGGGGGATATGGGGGGGTGGGGGGGGAAATGGGGGGAATATAGGGGGGTGGGGGGGGTTTTGGGGGGAAATGGGGGGGATATTGGGGGAAATGGGGGGGTGGGGGGGATTTGGCGGAAAATTGGGGGCATGTGGGGGGGGTTTTGGGGGGGGGCGGGGATGTGGGGGGGTTTGGGGGGATATGGGGGGAAATGGGGGGGATGTGGGGGGGTTTGGGGGGGTTTGGGGGCAAATGGGGGGGATATGGGGGGAAATGGGGGGGAAGTGGGGGGGTGGGGGGATTTGGGGGGGGTTTTGGGGGGCAAATGGGGGGGATATGGGGGGGATTTGGGGGGGTGGGGGGCCATTTGGGGGGGTTTGGGGGTTATGGGGGGAAATGGGGGGGATGTGGGGGGTGGGGGGGGAAATGGGTTATGGGGGATATGGGGGGAGGTGGGGGGGGATTTGGGGGCGTTATGGGGGGATATGGGGGGAGGTGGGGGGCATGTGGGGGGGGTGGGAGGGGATTTGGGGGGGTTTGGGGGATATGGGGGGGTTATGGGGGGATATGGGGGGAAATGGGGGGGATGTGGGGGGGGGTTTGGGGGGATATGGGGGGGTTTTGGGGGGGTTTGGGGGCAAATGGGGGGGATATGGGAGGGTGGGGGGAATTGGGGTGATTTTGGGGGGGATATGGGGGGTATATGGGGGGGATATGGGGGGGTGGGGCGGCATTTGGGGGAGTTATGGGGGGATATGAGGGTTTATGGGGGGTGGGAGAGGATATAGGGGGGGTGGGGGGGATTTGGGGGGGTTATGGGGGGATATGGGGGGAGGTGGGGGGGATGTGGGGGGGTTTGGGGTGGTTATGGGGGGGATATGGGGGGGAAATGGGGGGAGATGTGGGGAAATAGGGGGGGGTGGGGGGGTTTTCGGGGGGTTTGGGGGGGATATGGGGGGTGGGGGGAGTGAGGGGGGTTGGGGGGGTTATGGGGGGAAATGGGGGGGATGTGGGGGGGTTTTGGGGGGGGTTTGGGGGCAAATGGGGGGGATATGGGGGGATATAGGGGGGGTGGGGGGGGTTTGGGGGGGATATGGGGGGGGATTTGGGGGGGTTTTTTGGGGGAAATGGGGGGAGATATGGGAGGGATATTGGGGGGGTAGGGGGGGAAATGGGGGGGATATGGGGGGGGATATGGGGGAGTTATGGGGGGGATGTGGGGGGGATGTGGGGGCGTGGGGGGGGTTTGGGGGGGTTTTTTGGGGGAAATGGGGGGAGATATGGGAGGGTGGGGGGGATTTGGGGTGATTTTGGGGGCTTTGGGGGGGATATGGGGGGAAATGGGGGGGATGTGGGGGGATTTGGGGGGGTTTGGAGGGGCTATGGGGGAAATGGGGGGGATATGGGGGGGATATAAGGGGGTGGGGGGGGTTTGGGGGCAAATGGGGGGGATATGGGGGAATATAGGGGGGGTGGGGGGGGTTGGGGGGAAATGGGGGGGATGTGGGGGGGGATTTGGGGGGGTTTGGGGGGAAATGGGGGGGATGTGGGGGGGGATTTGGGGGGGTTTGGGGGGAAATGGGGGGGATGTGGGGGGGGATTTGGGGGGGGTTTTGGGGGGAAATGGGGGGAGATATGGGAGGGATATTGGGGGGGTAGGGGGGGAAATGGGGGGGATATGGGGGGGGATATGGGGGAGTTATGGGGGGGATGTGGGGGCGTGGGGGGGGTTTGGGGGGTTTTTTGGGGGAAATGGGGGGAGATATGGGAGGGTGGGGGGGATTTGGGGTGATTTTGGGGGGTTTGGGGGGGATATGGGGGGAAATGGGGGGGTTTTGGGGGGGATATGGGGGGGTAGGGGGGTTTGTGTGGGGATATGGGGGGATGTGAGGGGGATATGGGGGGTGGGGGGGATTTGGGGGTGGAAATGGGGGGGATATGGGGGGGTGGGGCGGGATTTGGGGGGGTTATGGGGGGCTTTGGGGGGGTTATGGGGGGATATAGGGGGGGATATGGGGGGGTTTTGGGGGGCTTTGGGGGGGATATGGGGGGGTTATGGGGGGAAATGGGGGGGTGGGGGGGTTTTGGGGGCCTTTGGGGGGGATATGAGGGGGTTATGGGGGGTAAATGGGGGGGATATGGGGGGATTTGGGGGGTTTTGGGGGGGATATGGGGGGTGGGGCGGATTTGTGGGGGGATATGGGGGGTATATGGGGGGGTGGGGGGGGATTTGGGGGGAAATGGGGAGGATTTGGGGGGGATATGGCGGGGTGGGGGGGTTTGGGGAGGAAATGGGGGGGGATGTGGGGGGATGGAGGCGAGTGGGGGGGTGGGGGGGATTTGGGGAAAAATGGGAGGATTTGGGGGGGATTTGGGGGGCAAATGGGGGGGATATGGGGGGCATATGGGGGGGATATGGGGGGGAAATGGGGGGGTGGGGGGCATTTGGGGGCGTTTGGGGGGGATATGGGGGGATTTGGGGGGGGTTTGGGGGGGGTTATGGGGGGATATGGGGGGGTTATGGGGGGAAATGGGGGGATATGGGGGGCATATGGGGGGGTTTGGGATGATATGGGGGGGTGGGGGGGATTTGGGGGGGTTTGGAGGGGTTATGGGGGGATATGGGGGGAAATGGGGGGGATATGGGGGGGGTTTGGGGGGGTTATGGGGGTAAATGGGGGGGAAATGGGGGGATATGGGGGGTGGGGGGGATTTGGGGGGGTTTGGGGGGGATTGGGGGGATGTTGGGGGTATTGGGGGGGATATGTGGGGGTGGGGGGAGATTTGGGGGTTATGGGGGGATATGGGGGGGATTTGGGGGGATTTGGGGGGGATATGAGGGGGTGGGGGGGATTTGGGGGTTTTTTTTGGGGGGTTTGGGGGATTATGGGGGGAAATGGGGGGGTTTGGGGGGCATATGGGGGGGATATGGGGGTGGGAGGGGATTTGGGGGAGTTTGGGGGGGTTATGGGGGGATATGGGGGTAAATGGGGGGGGTGGGGGGGATTTGGGGGGATATGGGGGGATGGGGGGGATTTGGGGGGTTATGGGGGGGGGTTGGGGGGGTTTGGGGGGCTATTGGGGGGGATATGTGGGGGTGGGGGGAGATTTGGGGGTTATGGGGGGATTTGGGGGGAAATGGTGGCATATGGGGGGATTTGGGGGGGATATGGGGGGGTGGGGGGGATTTGGGGGTTTTTTTTGGGGGGTTTGGGGGATTATGGGGGGAAATGGGGGGGTTTGGGGGGCATATGGGGGGGATATGGGGGTGGGAGGGGATTTGGGGGAGTTTGGGGGGGTTATGGGGGGATATGGGGGTAAATGGGGGGGGTGGGGGGGATTTGGGGGGATATGGGGGGATGGGGGGGATTTGGGGGGTTATGGGGGGGGGTTGGGGGGGTTTGGGGGGCTATTGGGGGGGATATGTGGGGGTGGGGGGAGATTTGGGGGTTATGGGGGGATTTGGGGGGAAATGGTGGCATATGGGGGGATTTGGGGGGGATATGGGGGGGTGGGGGGGATTTGGGGGTTTTTTTTCGGGGGGTTGGGGGGGGTTATGGGGGGAAATGGGGGGGTTTTGGGGGGTTTGGGGAGGATTGGGAGGGTGGGGGGGGATTGGGGGGGTTTTTGGGGGGTTATGGGGGGGATTTAGAGGGATATGGGAGGGGATGGGGGGATATGGGGTGGTTTGGGGGCTCTATGGGGCCCTGGGTGCTCCGTGGGTTTTTATAGGGCACTATGGGTCCCCATGGGGCTCTATAGGTCTCCATAGGGCTTCTATAGGGCACTATGGTTCGCTGTGGGTCTCTATGGGGCACTATGGGTCTCTATGTGTCTCTATGGGGCACTATGGGTCTCTATGGGGCACTATGGGTCTCTATGGGTCTCTGTAGGTCCCTATGGGTCTCTATGGGTTTCTGTGGGTCCCTATGGGTCTCTATAGGTCCCTATGGGTCCCTATGGGTCCCTATAGGTCCCTATGGGTCCCTATGGGTCTCTATGGGTCTCTGTGGGTCCCTATGGGTCTCTGTGGGTCCCTATGGGTCTCTGTAGGTCCCTTTGGGTCTCTATAGGGCCCTATGGGTCTCTATAGGGCTCTATGTGTCACCGTGGGTCCCTATGGGTTTCTGTGGGTCCCTATGGGTCCCTATAGGTCCCTATGGGTCTCTGTAGGTCCCTATGGGTTTCTGTGGGTGCCTATGGGTCTCTATAGGTCCCTATGGGTCTCTTTGGGTTTCTGTGGGTCCCTATGGGTTTCTGTGGGTCCCTATGGGTCTCTATAGGGCCCTATGGGTCTCTGTGGGTTTCTATGGGTCTCTATAGGTCCCTATGGGTCTCTATGGGGCTCTGTGGGTCCCTATGGGTCTCTATAGGTCCCTATGGGGCGCAATAGGGCCCTATGTGTCACCGTGGGTCTCTATGGGTTTCTGTGGGTCCCTATGGGTCCCTATAGGTCCCTATGGGTCTCTGTAGGTCCCTATGGGTCTCTATGGGTTTCTGTGGGTGCCTATGGGTCTCTATAGGTCCCTATGGGGCTCTATGGGTCCCTATGGGTCTCTATAGGGCCCTATGTGTCACCGTGGGTCCCTATGGGGCTCTATAGGTCCCTATGGGTCCCTATGGGTCTCTATGGGTCCATATGGGTCTCTATAGGGCCCTATGGGTCTCTGTAGGTCCCTATGGGTCTCTATGGGTTTCTATAGGTCCCTATGGGGATCTATACGGCTCTATGTGTCTCTGTGGGTCCCTATGGGTCTCTGTGGGTCCCTATGGGTCTCTATAGTTCCCTATGGGTCTCTGTAGTTCCCTATGGGTCTCTGTAGGTCCCTATGGGTCTCTATGGGTTTCTATAGGTCCCTATAGGTCTCTATAGGTCCCTATGGGGCTCTATAGGTCCCTATGGGTTTCTGTATGTCCCTATGGGTCTCTATAGGTCCCTATGGGTCCCTAGGGGTCTCTATAGGTCCCTATGGGGCTCTATAGGGCTCTATGTGTCACTGTGGGTCTCTATGGGTCCCTATGGGGCTCTATAGGTCCCTATGGGGCTCTATAGGTCCCTATGGATCTCTGTAGGTCCCTATGGGGCTCTATAGGACCCTACGTGTCACCGTGTGTCTCTATGGGGCGCTGCGCCGCGCGCGTTGCAATTCCCCTCCCGCCCGCTAAGCGGCGCTGTCTCGCAGACGTGGTTCACTGGCGCTGCCTGTGCATCCGGTGCCGCTCTCTCCCGCCCCTCACCGCCCCCGCTGGTTTCCGGTGTCCGACCTGCGCGGCTCCGCTTTTCCCGCCTCCGGATACGCGCGGTCCCGTGGCGGACGCTCTCCGCTCCCGATTGGCTGCCGTCTCTTGGGCCCGCCCCGGCCTCGGCCTCCCATTGGTCAGTGACGACACCGCCCCCCCCTTCGCTCCGCCCACTTCTCTTAACCGCCCCCTCCCCTATTAATTATGCTGCCGTTAATGAGGCTCCCATTCATTATTTCCTCCATTGATTAACCCCTCCATTAATGGCTGTCTCCATTAATTAGCCCCTTCATTAATTCTCCCCCTATTAATTACCCCCCATTAATGATTCCTGTTATAATTATCCCCCATTAATTATCCCCCATTAATTATCCCCTATTAATTACCCCCCTATTAGTTGACCTCCGAATTAATTATCCCCCCATTAACGACTCACCCTGTAATTGCTCCCTCATTAATTACCTCATTAATTACCCCCCCCCATTAATTACTTCCTCTGTAATTACCCTCCCTATTATTTTCTTCCTCATTAATGAACGCGCTCATTAATGAACATAGTCATTAATGAAGTCAGTCGTTAATCAACTCAGCCATTAATGAATTCAGTCGTTAATCAACTCGGTCATTAATCAACTTAGTCGTTAATTAACTCTGTCATTAATCAACTCGGTCATTAATGAACTCAGCCATTAATGAATTCAGACATTAATCAACAGAGTCATTAATCAACTCGGCCATTAATCAAATCAGTCATTAATGAACTCAGTCATTAATGAACTCGGTCATTAATGAACTGGGTCGTTAATGAATTCAGTCATTAATGAATTCAGTCATTAATGAACTCGGCCATTAATGAATTCGGCCATTAATGAATTCAGCCATTAATCAACTCGGCCATTAATCAACTCGGCCATTAATCAACTCGGCCATTAATGAACTCAGCCATTAATGAACTCAGCCATTAATGAACTCAGTCATTAATCAACTCAGCCATTAATCAACTCAGCCATTAATCAATTCAGGCATTAATGAACTCGGTCATTAATGAACTCAGCCATTAATCAACTCAGCCATTAATGAACTCAGCCATTAACGAACTCACTCATTAATGAACTTGGTCACTGATCAACTCAGCCATTAATCAACTCGATCGCTAATCAACTCGGTCATTAATGAACTTGATCGCTAATCAACTCGGTCATTAATGAACTCGATCGCTAATCGACTCGGTCATTAATGAACTCGGTCATTAATCAACTCAGCCATTAATCAACTCGATCGCTAATCAACTCGGTCATTAATTAACTCGGTCATTAATGAACTCAGCCATTAATCAACTCAGCCATTAATGACCTCTGTCGCTAATGAACTGTGCCGCTAATGAACTCATTTGTTAATTACCGCCCGCCCAGCTGGAGGACGCCATTAATGAATTCAGTCATTAATGAATTCTGTCATTAATGAACTCGGCCATTAATGAATTCAGCCATTAATGAATTCAGCCATTAACGAACTCACTCATTAATCAACTCGGTCATTAATGAACTCAGCCATTAATCAACTCAGCCATTAATGACCTCTGTCGCTAATGAACTGTGCCGCTAATGAACTCATTTGTTAATTACCGCCCGCCCAGCTGGAGGACGCGGAGCCGGAACCCGAGGAGACGGACGGCAGCGAATGGGGGGGGGGCAGCGGTGAGCGGCCCCAAAAACCCCAAAAACCCCAAAGGGACCCCAAAAACCCCAAAAACCCCAAAGGGACCCCAAAGGGACCCCAAAAACCCCAAAGGGACCCCAAAAACCCAAAGGGACCCCAAAAACCCCAAAGGGACCCCAAAAACCCAAAGGGACCCCAAAAGGACCACAAAAACAGCAAAGGGACCCCAAAAACCCAAAGGGACCCCAAAAACCCCAAAGGGACCCCAAAAGGACCCCAAAAAACCCAAAGGGACCCCAAAAACCCCAAAGGGACCCCAAAAACCCAAAGGGACCCCAAAGGGACCCCAAAAACCCCAAATGACCCCAAAATCCCCAAAAGGACCCCAAAAGGACCCCAAAAACCCCAAAGGGACCCCAAAGGGACCCCAAAAACACCAAAGGGACCCCAAATGACCCCAAAAGGACCCCAAAGGGACCCCAAAACCCCAAAGGGACCCCAAAAACCCCAAAGGGACCGCAAATGACCCCAAAAGGACCCCAAAGGGACACCAAAACCCCAAAGGGACCCCAAAAAGACCCCAAAAACACCAAAGGGACCCCAAAGGGACCCCAAAAACCCAAAGGGACCCCAAAAACCCCAAAGGGACCCCAAATGACCCCAAAAGGACCCCAAAGGGACACCAAAACCCCAAAGGGACCCCAAAAACCCCAAAAGGACACCAAAGGGACCCCAAAAACCCCAAAGGAACCCCAAAAACCCAAAGGGACCCCAAAAACCCAAAGGGACCCCAAAGGGACCCCAAAAACCCAAAGGGACCCCAAAAGGATCCCAAAAATCCCAAAGGGACCCCAAATGACCCCAAAAGGACCCCAAAGGGACCCCAAAGGGACCCCAAAGGGACCCCAAAAACCCCAAATGACCCCAAAATCCCCAAAGGGACCCCAAAAACCCAAAGGGACCCCAAAAGGACCCCAAAAACCCCAAAGGGACCCCAAAGGGACCCCAAAAACCCAAAGGGACCCCAAAAGGATCCCAAAAACCCCAAAGGGACCCCAAATGACCCCAAAAGGACCCCAAAGGGACCCCAAAAACCCCAAAGGGACCCCAAAGGGACCCCAAAAACACCAAATGACCCCAAAAACACCAACGGGACCCGAAAGGCACCACAAAAACCCAAAGGGACCCCAAAAGGACGCCAAAGGGACCCCAAATGGACCCCAAAAACCCAAAGGGACCCCAAAGGGACCCCAAAAACACCAAAGGGACCCCAAAAGGACCCCAAAGGGACCCCAAAAACCTCAAATGACCCCAAAAACCCCAACGGGACCCCAAAGGGACCCCAAAAACCCCAAATGACGCCAAAATTCCCAAAGGGACCCCAAAAGGACCCCAAAGGGACCCCAAAAACCTCAAATGACCCCAAAAACCCCAACGGGACCCCAAAGGGACCCCAAAAACCCCAAAGGGACCCCAAAAACCCAAAGGGACCCCAAAAGGACCCCAAAAACACCAAAGGGATCCCAAAGGGACCCCAAAATCCCCAAATGTCCCCAAAAACACCAACGGGACCCCAAAGGCACCACAAAAACCCGAAGGGACCCCTAAAACCCAAGGGGACCCCAAAATCCTCAAAGGGACCCCAAAAACCCAAAGGGACCCCAAAGGGACCCCAAAAACCCAAAGGGACCCCAAAAAACCCAAAAGGACCCCAAAGGGACCCCATAAACACCAACGGGACCCCAAAGGGACCCCAAAAACCCCAAATGACCCCAGAATCCCCAAAGGGACCCCAAAAACCCCAAAGGGACCCCGAAAGGACCCCAAAAACCCCAAAAGGACCCCAAAAGGACCCCAAATGACCCCAAAAACACAAAACCCCAAAGGGACCCCAAAAACCCCAAAGTGACCCCAAATAGACCCCAAATGACCCCAAAAACACAAAACCCCATAGGGACCCCAAAGGGACCCCAAAAAACCCAAATGACCCCAAAAACCCCAAAAGGACCCCAAATGACCCCAAAAACACAAAAACCCCAAAAGGACCCCAAAAAGACCCCAAAAGGACCCCAAATGACCCCAAAAACACAAAACCCCAAAGGGACCCCAAAGGGACCCCAAAAAACCCAAATGACCCCAAAAAGACCCCAAAAGGACCCCAAATGACCCCAAAAACACAAAACCCCAAAGGGACCCCAAAGGGACCCCAAAAAACCCAAAGGGACCCCAAAAGGACCCCAAATGACCACAAAAAGACCCCCAAAACCCCAAAATGAACCCAAAGGGACCCCAAAAACCCAAAGGGACCCCAAAAGGACCCCAAATGACCCCAAAAACACAAAACCCCATAGGGACCCCAAAGGGACCCCAAAAAACCCCAAAGGGACCGCAAAAGGACCCCAAAAAGACCCCAAATGACCACAAAAAGACCCCAAATGACCCCAAAAACACAAAAACCCCAAGGGGACCCCAAAGGGACCCCAAAAAACCCAAAGGGACCCCAAATGACCCCAAAAACACAAAAACCCCAAAGGGACCCCAAAAGGACCCCAAAAAACCCAAAGGGACCCCAAAAACCCCAAAAGGACCCCAAAAAGACCCCAAAAACCCCAAAATGAACCCAAAGGGACCCCAAAACCCCCAAAAGTTCCCCAAATGACCCCAAAAACACAAAAACCCCAAAGGGACCCCAAAGGGACCCCAAAGGGACCCCAGAAAACCCAAAGGGACCCCAAATGACCCCAAAAACACAAAAACCCCAAAGGGACCCCAAAGGGACCCCAAAAACCCAAAGGGACCCCAAAAGGACCCCAAATGACCCCAAAAACACAAAACCCCAAAGGGACCCCAAAAGGACCCCAAAAAACCCAAAGGGACCCCAGAAGGACCCCAAATGACCCCAAAAACACAAAAACCCCAAAGGGACCCCAAAGGGACCCCAAAGGGACCCCAGAAAACCCAAAGGGACCCCAAATGACCCCAAAAACACAAAAACCCCAAAGGGACCCCAAAGGGACCCCAAAAACCCAAAGGGACCCCAAAAGGACCCCAAATGACCCCAAAAACACAAAACCCCAAAGGGACCCCAAAAGGACCCCAAAAAACCCAAAGGGACCCCAGAAGGACCCCAAATGACCCCAAAAACCCCAAAAGGACCCCAAAGGGACCCCAAAAAATCCAAAAACCCCAAAGGGACCCCAAAAAGACCCCAAAAGGACCCCAAGTGACCCCAAAAACCCCCAAACCCCCAAAGGACCCCAAAAGGTCCCCAAAAAGACCCCAAGTGACCACCAAAACCCCAAAAGGACCCCAAAAAGACCCCAAATGACCCCAAGACCTCAGAAGAACCCCAAACCCCCAAAAATGCCCCCATATCTCCCCCAACCCCATAACCCCCACCGACCCCATAACCGCCCTGACCCCACAGTGACCCCATAGTGACCCCCCCTGACCCCATAACCCCCCTGACCCCACAGTGACCCCTAGTGACCCCATAGGACCCTATAGAGACCCCCCCTGACCCCATAGTGACCCCCCCTGACCCCATAAAGCCCCCGACCCCATAGTGGCCCCAAGTGACCCCATAGGACCCCATACTGACCCCTCCCTGACCCCATAACCTCTCCCGACCCCATAGGACCCCATAGTGCCCCCCTGACCCCATAGTGACGCCACGGTGACCCCATAGACCCCATAGGACTCCATAGTGACCCCATAGTGACCCCCCTGACCCCATAGTGACCGTAAGTGACCCCATAGTGACCCCATAACCCCCTCTGACCCCACAGTGACCCCATAGGACCCCATAATCCCCCCGACCCCATAGTGACCCCCCTGACCCCATAACCCCCATGACCCCATAGGACCCCATAGTGCCCCCCTTACCCCATAGTGACCCCAAGTGACCCCATAGGACCCCATAGAGACCCCCCCGACCCCATAACCCCCCCCGACCCCATAGTGGCCCCAAGTGACCCCATAGGACCCCATACTGACCCCTCCCTGACCCCATAACCTCCCCTGACCCCATAGGACCCCATAGTGCCCCCCCGACCCCATAGTGACCCCACAGTGACCCCATAGGACCCTAGAGTGACTCCTCCTGACCCCATAACCCCCCCCGACCCCATAGTGACCCCAAAGGACCCCATAGTGACCCTTCCTGACCCCATAACCCCCCCGATCCCAAGTAACCACACACTGACCCCATAGTGACCCCATAGTGCCCCCCCTACACCATGGGACCCCATAGTGACCCCCCCTGACCCCATAACCCCCCCTGACTCCATAGTGGCCCCAAGTGACCCCATAGGACCCCATACTGGCCCCTCCCTGACCCCATAACCTCCCCCGACCCCATAGGACCCCATAGTGACCCCCCAACCCCATAGTGACCCCACAGTGACCCCATAGACCCCATAGGACTCCATAGTGACCCCATAGTGACCCCCCTGACCCCATACACCCCCCCGACCCCATAGTGACCCCATAGGACCCCATAATCCCCCCAACCCCATAGTGACCCCCCCGACCCCATAACCCCCCTGACCCCATAGTGACCCCCACTGACAGGAAGTGACCCCATAGTGACCCCATGTGGCCCCATAACCCCCCTGACCCCATAGTGACCCCATGTGACCACATAGTGACCCCATAGTGATCCCACGTGACCCCATACCCCCCCTGACCCCATAGTGACCCCATGTGACTACATAGTGACCCCATAACCCCCCCTGACCCCAGAGTGACCCCATGTGACCACATAGTGACCCCATAACCCCCCTGATCCCATAGTGACCCCATGTGACCCCATAACCCCCCCTGACCCCACAGTGACCCCACAATGACCCCACAGTGACCCCATACCCCCCCTGACCCCAGGTGACCCCATAGTGACCCCATAGTGACCCCATGTGACCCCATAACCCCCCTTACCCCATAGTGACCCCACAGTGACCCCATAGTGACCCCATACCCCCCCTGACCCCAGGTGACCCCATGTGACCCCATGTGATCCCATGTGACCCCATAGTGACCCCACGTGACCCCATAACCCCCTCTGACCCCACAGTGACCCCACAGTGACCCCATAATCCCCCCTACCCCATAGTGACCCCCATGACCCCATAGGACCCCATAGTGCCCCCCTTACCCCATAGTGACCCCATAGTGACCCCAAGTGACCCCATAGTGACCCCATAGAGACTCCCCCTGACCCCATAACCCCCCCTGACCCCATAGTGACCCCCCCTGACCCCATAAAGCCCCTGACCCCATAGTGGACCCAAGTGACCCCATAGGACCCCATACTGGCCCCTCCCTGACCCCATAACCTCTCCTGACCCCATAGTGACCCCACAGTGACCCCATAGACCCCATAGGACTCCATAGTGACCCCATAGTGACCCCCTGACCCCATAGTGACCCTAAGTGACCCCATAGTGACCCCATAACCCCCCCTGACCCCGTAACTCCCACAGTGACCCCGCAGTGACCCCACAGTGACCCCATAGTGACCCCATGTGACCCCATAACCTACCCGGCCCCACAGTGACCCCATACCCCCCCCGACCCCATAGTGACCCCATGGTGACCCCATAGTGACCTCATGTGACCCCCTAACCCCCCCAACCCCAAGTGACCCCATAGTGACCCCACGTGACCCCATAATCCCCCCAACCCCATACTGACCCCCCCGACCCCATAGTGACCCCATAGTGACCCCATGTGACCCCATAACCCCCCCAACCCCAAGTGACCCCATAGTGACCCCACAGTGACCTCCTCTGACCCCAAGTGACCCCAAGTGACCCCATGTGACCCTATAGTGACCCCATGTGACCCCATAACCCCCCCTGACCCCACAGTGACCCCACAGTGACCCCATAGTGATTCCATACCCCCCCTGACCCCAGGTGACCCCAAGTGACCCCATGTGACCCCATAACCCCCCTGACCCCAGGTGACCCCATAGTGACCCCATAGTGACCGCATGTGACCCCATAACCCCCCTGACCCCATAGTGACCCCATAGTGACCCCACGTGACCCCATAATCCCCCTGCCCCCATAGTGACCCCATAGCGATCCCATAACCCCCCCTGACCCCATAATGACCCCATAGTGACCCCATAGTGACCCCCCTGACCCCATAACCTACCCTGACCCCATAGAACCCCACAGTGACCCTACAGCGATCCCATATGACCCCACAGGACCCCACAATGACCCCCCCTGACCCCATAACCCCCCCTACCCCATAGGACCCCTTTAATCCCCCCCTCATCCCATAGCGACACCATACTGACCCTCCCTGACCCCATAACCCCCCCCCGACCCCATAAGACCCCCATAACCCCCCCGGATCCCATAGTGACCCCATAACCCCCCCCGACCCCATAGGACCCCCTTAATCCCCCCCTCACCCCACAGTGACTCCACAGTGACCCCATAATCCCCCCGACCCCATAGTGACCCCCCTGACCCCATAACCCCCATGACCCCATAGGACCCCATAGTGCCCCCCTTACCCCATAGTGACCCCATAGTGACCCCATGTGACCCCAAAGAGCCCCATAACCCCCCTGACCCCACAGTGACCCCAAGTGACCCCATAGGACCCCATAGAGACCCCCCCGACCCCATAACCCCCACCGACCCCATAGTGGCCCCAAGTGACCCCATAGGACCCCATACTGACCCCTCCCTGACCCCATAACCTCTCCCGACCCCATAGGACCCCATAGTGCCCCCTCGACCCCATAGTGACCCCACAGTGACCCCATAGGAACCTAGAGTGACTCCTCCTGACCCCATAACCCCCCCCGACCCCATAGTGACCCCAAAGGACCACATAGTGACCCTCCCCGACCCCATAAGCCCCCCGATCCCAAGTAACCACACACTGACCCCATAGTGACCCCATAGTGCCCCCCTACACCATAGGACCCCATAGTGACCCCCCCTGACCCCATAACCCCCCCCGACCCCATACTGGCCCCTCCCTGACCCCATAACCTCCCCCGACCCCATAGGACCCCATAGTGCCCCCCTGACCCCATCGTGACCCCACAGTGACACCATAGACCCCATAGGACTCCATAGTGACCCCATAGTGACCCCCCTGACCCCATACACCCCCCCGACCCCATAGTGACCCCATAGGACCCCATAATCCCCCCTGACCCCACAGTGACCCCACGTGACCCCACGTGACCCCATAACCCCCCCTGACCCCATAGTGACCCCACAGTGACCCCAAAGTGACCCCATGAGACTCCATAACCTCCCCCAACCCCAAGTGACCCCATAGTGACCCCATGTGACCCCATAACCCCCCCAACCCCAAGAGACCCCACAGTGACCCCACAGTGACCCTATACCCCCCCTGAACCCACGTGACCCCACGTGACCCCATAGTGAACCCACGTGACCCCATAACCCACCCCTGACCCCATAGTGACCCCACGTGACCCCATAACCCCCATAGTGACCCCCCTGACCCCATAGTGACCCCACATGACCCCATAAACCCCCTGACCCCAGGTGACCCCATAGTGACCCCATAGTGACCCCATAGTGACCCCATGTGACCCCATAACCCCCCTGACCCCATAGTGACCCCCACAGACAGGAAGTGACCCCATGTGACCCCATGTGACCCCATAACCCCCCCTGACACCACAGTGACCCCACGTGACCCCATAGTGACCCCATAGTGACCCCACGTGACCCCATAACCCCCCTGACCCCATAGTGACCCCACGTGACCCCATCCCCCCCCTGACCCCATAGTGACCCCCACAGACAGGAAGTGACCCCATGTGACCCCACGTGACCCCATAACCCCCCCTGACCCCATAGTGACCCCATGTGACCACATAGTGACCCCATAGTGACCCCATGTGACCCCATAGTGACCCCACGTGACCCCATAACCCCCCCTGAACCCATAGTGACCCCATAGTGACCCCACAGTGACCCCATAGTGACCCCATGTGACCCCATAGTGACCCCACGTGACCCCATAACCCCCTTGACCCCATAGTCACCCCATAGTGACCCCATAGTGACCCCATGTGACCCCATAAGCCCCCTGACCCCACAGTGATCCCACAGTGACCCCACAGTGACCCCATGAGACCCCATAGTGACCCCCCCTGACCCCATAGTGACTCCATGTGACCCCATACCCCCCCTGACCCCAGGTGACCCCATAGTGACCCCATGTGACCCCACGTGATCCCATAACCCCCCCTGACCCCATAGTGACCCCACGTGACCCCATAACCCCCCCGACCCCATAGTGACCCCATAGTGACCCCATAGTGACCCCCCCTGACCCCATAGTGACCCCATAACCCCCCTGACCCCACGTGACCCCGCGTGACCCCGCGTGACCCCACGTGACCCCATAACCCCCCCTGACCCCATAGGACCCTACAGTGACCCCACAGTGACCCCATAGTGGCCCCCCCTGACCCCATAGTGACCACATGTGACCCCATAACCCCCCCTGACCCCATAGTGACCCCGTAGTGACCCCATGTGACCCCATAACCCCCCCTGACCCCATAGTGACCCCATAGTGACCCCATGTGACCCCATAACCCCCCCATCCCCAAGTGACCCCACAGTGACCCTATACCCCCCCTGACCCCAGGTGACCCCACGTGACCCCACGTGCCCCCACGTGACCCCATAGTGACCCCATAGTGACCCCACGTGACCCCATACCCCCCCTGACCCCATAGTGACCCCACGTGACCCCATAACCCCCACAGTGACCCCATAGTGACCCCACGTGACCACATGGTGACCCCATAGTGACCCCATAACCCCCCTCACCCCATAGTGACCCCATAGTGACCCCATAGTGACCCCACGTGACCCCATAACCCCCCCTGACCCCATAGGACCTTACAGTGACCCCATAGCAACCCCACGTGACCCCATACCCCACTGACCCCACGTGACCCCATAGTGACCCCATAACCCCCCCAACCCCAAGTGACCCCATAACCCCCCCTGACCCCATAGTGACCCCATGTGACCACATAGTGACCCCCCCTGACCCCATAGTGACCCCATACCCCCCCTGACCCCACGGTGACCCCATAGGACCCCATTCCCCCCCATGACCCCATAGTGACCCCATAGTGACCCCACGTGACCCCATAACCACCCTGACCCCACAGTGACCCCACGTGACCCCACGTGACCCCATAACCCCCCGACCCCACAGTGATCCCACAGTGACCCCAAAGTGACCCCACGTGACCCCATAGTGACCCCCCCTGACCCCATAGTGACTCCATGTGACCCCATAACCCCCCCTGACCCCATAGTGACCCCACAGTGACCCCATAGTGACCCCACGTGACCCCATAGTGACCCCCCCTGACCCCATAGTGACTTCATGTGACCCCATAACACCCCCTGACCCCATAGTGACCCCATAGTGACCCCATAGTGACCCCATAAGCCCCCTGACCCCACAGTGATCCCACAGTGACCCCAAAGTGACCCCATGAGACCCCATAACCCCCCCTGAACCCATAGTGACCCCACGTGACCCCATAACCCCCCCTGACCCCACAGTGACCCCACAGTGACCCCACAGTGACCCCATACCCCCCCTGACCCCAAGTGACCCCATAGTGACCCCATAGTGACCCCATAACCCCCCTTACCCCACAGTGACCCCACAGTGACCCCATAGTGACCCCATAACCCCGCCTGACCCCATAGTGACCCCATAGTGACCCCCCCTGACCCCATAGTGACCCCATACCCCCCCTGACCCCATGTGACCCCGCGTGACCCCACGTGACCCCACGTGACCCCACGTGACCCCACGTGACCCCGTTCTCCCCCCCAGCTCCTCCCGCCGCCCCCGCTCCCCCCCCCAGCCCAACCCCCCCCCCCCCGAGCCACGCCGTCATCCACGTGGGGGGGGGGCAGAGTCTGCTTGGTGAGTGGGGGGGGGAGGGGGGGGCTTATGGGGTCGGGGGGGGTTATGGGGTCACTATGGGGTCAGGGGGGGTCACTATGGGGTCGGGGGGGGTCACTATGGGGTCACTATGGGGTCAGGGGGGTCACTATGGGGTCGGGGGGGTCACTATGGGGTCAGGGGGGGTTATGGGGTCACTATGGGGTCAGGGGGGGTCACTATGGGGTCGGGGGGGGTTATGGGGTCACTATGGGGTCGGGGGGGGTCACTATGGGGTCACTATGGGGTCAGGGGGGGTCACTATGGGGTCGGGGGGGGTTATGGGGTCACTATGGGGTCGGGGTGGTCACTATGGGGTCACTATGGGATCAGGGGGGGTCACTATGGGGTCGGGGGGGGTTATGGGGTCACTATGGGGTCAGGGGGGGTCACTATGGGGTCGGGGGGGGTTATGGGGTCACTATGGGGTCAGGGGGGGTCACTATGGGGTCACTATGGGGTCAGGGGGGTCACTATGGGGTCGGGGGGGGTTATGGGGTCACTATGGGGTCAGGGGGGGTCACTATAGGGTCGGGGAGGGTTATGGGGTCGGGGGGGTCACTATGGGGTCGGGGGGGGTTATGGGGTCACTATGGGGTCAGGGGGGGGTCACTATGGGGTCAAGGGGGGTCACTATGGGGTCGGGGGGGGTTATGGGGTCACTATGGGGTCAGGGGGGGTCACTATGGGGTCACTATGGGGTCAGGGGGGGTCACTATGGGGTCGGGGGGGGTTATGGGGTCACTATGGGGTCGGGAGGGGGGTTATGGGGTCGGAGGGGGGCCCTATGGGGGTCCTATGGAGTCAGGGGAGGAGTTATGGGGTCAGGGGGGGGTTATGGGGTCGGGGGGGGCACTATGGGGTCACTATGGGGTCGGGGGGAGGAGTTATGGGGTCGGGGGGGGTTATGGGGTCGGGGGGGCACTATGGGGTCACTATGGGGTCGGGGTGGGGCTTATGGGGTCGGGGGGGGCACTATGGGGGTCCTATGGAGTCAGGGGAGGAGTTATGGGGTCAGGGGGGGGTTATGGGGTCACTATGGGGTCCGGGGGGGTCACTATGGGGTCACTATGGGGTCGGGGGGGGTCACTATGGGGTCACTATGGGGTCGGGGGGGGTCAGTATGGGGTCGGGGGGGCACTATGGGGTCACTATGGGGTCGGGGAGAGGAGTTATGGGGTCGGGGGGGGTTATGGGGTCACTATGGGGTCAGGGGGGGTCACTATGGGGTCGGGGGTGTCAGTATGGGGTCGGGGGGGCACTATGGGGTCACTATGGGGTCGGGAGGGGCGTTATGGGGTGGGGGGGGGGACACTATGGGGGTCCTATGGAGTCGGGGGGGGGAGTTATGGGGTCGGGGGGGTTATGGGGTCGGGGGGGGTCACTATGGGGTCACTATGGGGTCCTATGGGGTCCTATGGGGTCGGGGAGAGGAGTTATGGGGTCGGGGGGGGCACTATAGGGGTCCTATGGGGTCGGGGGTTCAGTATGGGGTCACTATGGGATGAGGGGGGGATTAAGGGGGTCCTATGGGGTCGGGGGGGTTATGGGGTCGGGGGGTGCACTATGGGGTCACTATGGGGTCGGGGGGGGGTACTATAGGGGTCCTATGGAGTCAGGGGGGGCGTTATGGGGTCGGGGGGGGCACTATGGGGTCGGGGGGAGGAGTTATGGGGTCGGGGGGGGTTATGGGGTCCTATGGGGGCACTATGGGGGTCCTATGGGGTCGGGGGGGGCGTTATGGGGTCGGGGGGGGCACTATGGGGGTCCTATGGGGTCGGGGGGGGCGTTATGGGGTCGGGGGGGGACACTATGGGGTCGGGGGGGGGCACTATGGGGTCACTATGGGGTTGGGGGGGTCACTATGGGGTCACAGTGGGGTTTTGGGGGGGATTAGGGGGGTCCTATGGGGTCATGGGGGGTTATGGGGTCGGGGGCGGGTCACTATGGGGTCACTATGGGGTCGGGGGGGTGTTATGGGGTCGGGGGGGGGGCACTATGGGGGTCCTATGGGGTCGGGGGGGGTTATGGGGTCACTATGGGGTCGGGGGCGGCGTTATGGGGTCGGGGGGGGCACTATGGGGTCACTATGGGGTCAGGGGGGGTTATGGGGTCACTATGGGGTCGGGGGGGGCGTTATGGGGTCGGGGGGGGCACTATGGGGTCACTATGGGGTCGGGGTCGGTTATGGGGTCGGGGGGGTCACTATGGGGTCACTATGGGGTCAGGGGGCGTCACTATGGGGTCAGTATGGGGTCCTATGGGGTCGGGGAGAGGAGTTATGGGGTCAGGGGGGGTTATGGGGTCACTATGGGGTCGGGGGGGGTCACTATGGGGTCACTATGGGGTCCTATGGGGTCGGGGAGAGGAGTTATGGGGTCGGGGGGGGTTATGGGGTCACTATGGGGTCAGGGGGGGTCACTATGGGGTCACTATGGGGTCGGGGGGAGGAGTTATGGGGTCGGGGGGGTCACTATGGGGTCACTATGGGGTCAGGGGGGGTTATGGGGTCGGGGGGGGTCAGTATGGGGTCACTATGGGGTCGGGGGCGGTTATGGGGTCCTATGGGGGCACTATGGGGTCACTATGGAGTCAGGGGGGGGGAGTTATGGGGTTGGGGGCGGTCACTATGGGGTCGGGAGGGGTTATGGGGTCGGGGGGGGCACTATGGGGTCGGGGGGAGGAGTTATGGGGTCGGGGGGGGTTATGGGGTCCTATGGGGGCACTATGGGGGTCCTATGGGGTCGGGGGGGGCGTTATGGGGTCGGGGGGGGCACTATGGGGTCACTATGGGGTCGGGGAGAGGAGTTATGGGGCCAGGGGGGGGTTATGGGGCTGGGGGGGGTCACTATGGGGTCGGGGGGGGGAGTTATGGGGTCGGGGAGGGCACTATGGGTGTCCTATGGGGTCGGGGGGGGGCACTATGGGATCACTATGGGGTTGGGGGGAGGAGTTATGGGGTCAGGCGGGGGTTATGGGGTCGGGGGAGTTCAGTATGGGGTCACTATGGGGTCAGGGGGGGTTATGGGGTCGGGGGGCACTATGGGGTCACTATGGGGTCGGGGTGAGGAGTTATGGGGTCGGGGGGGGGTTATGGGGTCGGGGGGGGCACTATGGGGGTCCTATGGGGTCGGGGGGATTATGGGGTCGGGGGGGGACACTATGGGGTCGGGGGGGGGCACTATGGGGTCTCTATGGGGTTGGGGGGGTCACTATGGGGTCACAGTGGGGTTTTGGGGGGGATTAGGGGGGTCCTATGGGGTCGGGGGGGGTTATGGGGTCGGGGGGGGTTATGGGGTCCTATGGGGGCACTATGGGGGTCCTATGGGGTCGGGGGGGTTATGGGGTCGGGGGGGGACACTATGGGGTCACTATGGGGTCGGGGGGGGTTATAGGGTCAGGGGAGGTCACAATGGGGTCAGGGGGGGTTATGGGATCTGAGGGGGGCTGGGTCTCTCTATGGGGCTGAGATCTATGGGGCTGAGATCTATGGGGCAGGCAGGCCGTGCTGTGGGGCTGAGATCTATGGGGCTGAGATCTATGGGGCAGGCAGGCCGTGCTGTGGGGCTGAGATCTATGGGGCTGAGATCTATGGGGCAGGCAGGCCGTGCTGTGGGGCTGAGATCTATGGGGCTGAGATCTATGGGGCTGAGATCTATGGGGCAGGCAGGCCGTGCTGTGGGGCTGAGATCTATGGGGCAGGCAGGCCGTGCTGTGGGGCTGAGATCTATGGGGCTGAGATCTATGGGGCAGAGGGGCTGTACTGTGGGGCTGAGCTCTATGGGGCTGAGATCTATGGGGCAGGCAGGCCGTGCTGTGGGGCTGAGATCTATGGGGCTGAGATCTATGGGGCAGGCAGGCCGTGCTGTGGGGCTGACCCCTTTCTGCCCCCTTTTTGCCCCCCTCCCCCCCTTCAGGCTCCGCCCCCCGGAAGCCGCTGTGGGGCCGGGAGAACCGAAGCGAAGCGGAGCGGAGCGACGAGGACGAAAAATACCGACGGCGGCCCCACAGAGCGGGGCTGCGGCACCGCCTACGGTGAGCGGGGGGGGGCGGTTGTGGGGCAGATGTGGGGCAGGTGTGGGGCAGAGGTGGGGCAGATGTGGGGCCAGCGGTGGGCGGGGGGGGCGGTTGTGGGGCAGATGTGGGGCCTATGGTGGGTGGGGTGGGGGCGGTTGTGGGGCAGATGTGGGGCAGATGTGGGGCAGATGTGGGGCCTACGGTGGGCAGGGGGGCGGTTGTGGGGCAGGTGTGGGGCAGGTGTGGGGCAGATGTGGGGCAGGTGTGGGGCCTACGGTGGGCGGGGGGGTTGTGGGGCAGATGTGGGGCAGAGGTGGAGCAGATGTGGGGCAGATGTGGGGCCTACGGTGGGCGGGGGGGGCGGTGGTGGGGCAGATGTGGGGCAGATGTGGGGCAGATGTGGGGCAGATGTGGGGCCTGCGGTGGGCGGGGGGGGCGGTTGTGGGGCAGGTGTGGGGCAGATGTGGGGCCTACAGTGGTTGGGGGGGGTTGTGGGGCAGATGTGGGGCAGATGTGGGGCCTACAGTGGTTGGGGGGGGTTGTGGGGCAGATGTGGGGCAGATGTGGGGCCTACGGTGGGCGGGGGGGGTTGTGGGGCAGATGTGGGGCAGATGTGGGGCCTACGGTGGGCGGGGAGAAGTTGTGGGGCAAATGTGGGGCAGATGTGGGGCAGATGTGGGGCCTACGGTGGGCGGGGGGGCGGTTGTAAGGCAGATGTGGGGCAGATGTGGGCAGGTGTGGGGCCTACGGTGGGCGGGGGGGGGTTGTGGGGCAGATGTGGGGCCTATGGTGGGCAGGGGGGGTTGTGGGGCAGATGGGAAGATGTGGGGCAGGTGTGGGGCCTACGGTGGGCGGGGGGGGCGGTTGTGGGGCAGATGTGGGGCAGGTGTGGGGCCTACGGTGGGTGGGGGGGTGGTTGTGGGGCAGATGTGGGGCAGATGTTGGGAGATGTGGGGCCGTCGGTGGGCGGGGGGGGTTGTGGGGCAGATGTGGGGCAGATGTGGGGCCTACGGTGGGCGGGGGGGCGGTTGTGGGGCAGATGTGGGGTAGGTGTGGGGCAGGTGTGGGGCCTATGGTGGGCGGGGGGGGTTGTGGGGCAGATGTGGGGCAGATGTGGGGCAGATGTGGGGCCTACGGTGGGCGGGGAGAAGTTGTGGGGCAGA
The DNA here is from genome assembly GCF_987193195.1 of Phasianus colchicus. NCBI lineage: Eukaryota > Metazoa > Chordata > Aves > Galliformes > Phasianidae > Phasianus > Phasianus colchicus. The sequence continues at coordinate 1,210,301 of NC_143472.1, read as the reverse complement.
TGTGGGGCAGGTGTGGGGCCTACGGTGGGCGGGGGGGGGTTGTGGGGCAGATGTGGGGCAGGTGTGGGGCTGGATGGTGTGGGGCAGATGTGGGGCTGGGCGGGGGGTGTGGGGAGGACGTGTGGGGCTGGGGAAGATGTGGGGCTGGGGGAGATGTGGGGCAGGTGTGGGGCAGATGTGGGGCTTGGAGGCATGTGGGGCTGTGGGATTATGTGGGGCGGGTGTGGGGCTGGGGAGGTGTGGGGCAGATGTGGGGCTGGGGGGTGTGGGGCTGGGGGGGATGTGGGGCTGGGGGAGATGTGGGGCAGGTGTGGGGCAGATGTGGGGCTTGGAGGGATGTGGGGCTGTGGGATTATGTGGGGCGGGTGTGGGGCTGGGGGGGTGTGGGGCAGATGTGGGGCTGGGAGAGATGTGGGGCAGATGTGGGGCTGGGGGGGTGTGGGGAGGACGTGTAGGGCTGGGGGAAATGTGGGGCTGATGGGGCTGGGGGGGCAGGTGTGGGGCTGGGAGAGATGTGGGGCTGGGGAGGGGTGTGGGGGGAGGTGTGGGGCAGATGTGGGGCTGGGGGGAGGTGTGGGGCTGGGGGAAATGTGGGGCAGATGTGGGGCTGTGGGAGATGTGGGGCTGGGGGGGATTGTGGGACTGGAGCAGATGTGGGGCTAGGGGGGGTGTGGGGCTGTGGGATTATGTGGGGCTGGGGGGGGTGTGGGGCAGATGTGGGGCTGTGGGAGTTGTGGGGCTGGGGGAAATGTGGGGCAGATGTGGGGCTGGGAGAGATGTGGGGTGGATGTGGGGCTGTGGGAGATGTGGGGCTGGGGGAGATGTGGGGCAGATGCGGGGCTGGGGGGGACGTGGGGGTGAATGGGGTTCATTGAGATGAATGGGGCCCATTGATCAGATTGGGGTCCATTGATAAAATTGGAGCCCATTGATAAAATTGGGGTCCATCAATAAGATTGGAGGCCATTGATAAGATTGGGGTTCATTGATAAAATTGGGGTTCATTGATAAGATTTGGGTCCTTTGATAAAATTGGAGCCTATTGATAAGATTGGAGTTTATTGATAAGATTGGAGCTCATTGATAAGGTTGGGGTCCATTGATCAGATTGGGGTCCATTGATAAAATTGGAGCTCATTGATAAGATTGGGGTTCATTGATAAAATTGGAGCCAATCGATCAGATTGGGGTCCATTGATCAGATTGGGATCCATTGATAAGATTGGGATCCATTGATCAGATTGGGGTCCATCGATAAAATTGGAGCCCATTGATAAGATTGGGGTCTATTGATAAAATTGGGGCCAATTGATAACATTGGGGTTCATTGTTAAGATTGGGATCCACTGATAAAATTGGAGCCCATTGATAAGATTGGGGCCCATTGATAAAATTGGGGTCAATTGATAACATTGGGGTTCATTGATAAGATTGGGGTCCATTGATAAAATTGGGATCCGTTGATCAGATTGGGGTCCATTTATAAGATTGGGGTCCATTGATAAAATTGGAGCCCACTGATAAAATTGGGATCCATTGATAAAATTGGGATCCATCGATAAATTTAGGGCCCATTGATAAGATTGGGGTCCATTGTTAAGATTGGAGCCCCTTGATAAAATTGGAGCCCATTGATAAAATTGGGGCCCATTGATAACATTGGGGTGCATTGATAAGATTGAGGCCCATTGATTAAATTGGGGTCCATCGATAAGATTGGGGTCCATTGATAACATTGGAGCCCATTGATAAGGTTGGGGTCCATCAATAGATTTAGGGCCCATCGATAAGATTGGGGTCCATTGATAAGATTGAGGCCCATTGATAAGATTGGGGTCCATCGATAAGATTGGAGCCCATTGATAAAATTGAAGCCCATTGATAAAATTGGGGCCAATTGATAACATTGGGGTTCATTGATCAGATTGGGGTCCATCGATAAAATTGGAGCCCATTGATAAGATTGGGGCCAATTGATAACATTGGGGTTCATTGATAAGATTGGAGCCCATTGATAAGATTGGAGCCCATTGATAAAATTGGAGCCCATTGATAAAATTGGGGCCCATTGATAACATTGGGGTGCATTGATAAGATTGAGGCCCATTGATTTAATTGGGGTCCATTGATAAGATTGGGGTCCATTGATAACATTGGAGCCCATTGATAAGGTTGGGGTCCATCAATAGATTTAGGGCCCATCGATAAGATTGGGGTCCATTGATAAGATTGGGGTCCATCGATAAGATTGGAGCCCATTGATAAAATTGGGGCCAATTGATAACATTGGGGTTCATTGATCAGATTGGGGCCCATTGATAAAATTGGAGCCCATTGATAAAATTGGGGCCAATTGATAACATTGGGGTCAATTGATAACATTGGGGTTCATTGATAAGATTGGGGTCCATTGATAAAATTGGAGCCCACTGATAAAATTGGGATCCATTGATAAAATTGGGATCCATTGATAAATTTAGGGCCCATTGATAAGATTGGGGTCCATTGTTAAGATTGGAGCCCCTTGATAAAATTGGAGCCCATTGATAAAATTGGGGCCCATTGATAACATTGGGGTTCATTGATAAGATTGGGGTCCATTGATCAGATTGGGGTTCATTGAGACGATTGGAGCCCATTGATAAGATTGGGGTCCATTTATAAGATTGGGGTCCATTGATAAAATTGGGGCCAATTGATAACATTGGGGTTCATTGATAACATTGGGGCCCATTGATAGAATTGAGGCCCATTGATAACATTGGGGTTCATTGATAAAATTGGAGCCCATTGATAAAATTGGAGCCCATTGATAAAATTGGAGCCCATTGATCACAACGGATTCCCATCACAGCACCGTACCTCTGGGGGGGGGGGGGGAGGAGGGGGCGGGGGCTTTTCGAAAGGGGGTGGGGGGGGGGCGATTCTCAACACCATTCCCGGCACTCACCGCGCCCCCCCCCCCCTCCCCCCCCCTTCCTCTCCGCAGGTGCCGCCCCCGCGCCCCCCCCCTGGCGCTGCTGCTGCTGGCGCTGCCGTTGCTGGGGCTGCTGCTGCTGCTCGGTCGCCTCGGGGGGGGGGATTTGTCCCCACCGCCCCCCCTGGGTGCTGAACCGCTGAGACCCGGGCGCTGAATGACCCCCCCCCCCCCCTTCCCCCCCCCTTTCATCTTCTGCCCCCCCCCCAAATAAAAATATCAAAGTCAATAAAACGGGGGAGCTCCCATCCGTGTGGGACCCCCCCCCCCCATTTCTACAGGGTGTTGGGACCCCCCCCCCCTCCATTAATTATTGGGAGCCCCCCCCCCCCCCCCAAAAAAAAAAAAACAGCGGTTCTTCCATCCGTGTGGGATCCCCCCCCCCATCCTTCCGGGTGTTGGGACCCCCCCCCTTAATAATTGCGACCCCCCGCCCTTAATAATTGGGAGCCCCCCCCCCATTAATTATCGGACCCCCCCCCCCAATCCTTCTTCTGCCCCCCCCCCCCCAAAAAAAGTCAATAAAACAGGGGCGCCCCCCCCCAATCTGGGATTCCCCCCCCCCTTTTCTCCCGGATGTTGCGACCCCCCCCCCTTAATAATTGCGACCCCCCGCCCTTAATAATTGGGATCCCCCCCCCATTAATTATCGGGACCCCCCCTCAATCCTTCTTCAGCCCCCCCCCCCCCCCCCAAAAAAAGTCAATAAAACAGGGGCGCCCCCCCCATCTGCGATCCCCCCCCCCCCTTTTCTCCCGGATGTTGCGACCCCCCCCTTAATAATTGCGACCCCCCCCCCCATTAATTATTGGGAGCCCCCCCCCCTTAATTATCGGGACCCCCCCCCACTCCTTCTTCTGCCCCCCCCCAAAAAAAGAACTCAATAAAACAGGGGCGCCCCCCCCATCTGGGATCCCCCCCCCCCCCCCTTTTCTCCCGGATGTTGCGACCCCCCCCCTTAATAATTGGGAGCCCCCCATTAATTATTGTGAAACCCCCCCCCCCATTAATTATCGGGACCCCCCCCCCAATCCTTCTTCTGCCCCCCCCCCAAAAAAAGAACTCAATAAAACAGGGGCGCCCCCCCCAATCTGGGATCCCCCCCCCCCCCCCCCCTTTTCTCCCGGATGTTGCGACCCCCCCCCTTAATAATTGCGACCCCCCCCCCATTAATTATTGGAAGCCCCCCCCCCTTAATTATCGGGACCCCCCCCCACTCCTTCTTCTGCCCCCCCCCCCCCAAATAAATAAGTCAATAAAACAGGGCCCCCCCCCATCTGCGATCCCCCCCCCCCTTTTTTCTCGATGTTGGGACCCCCCCCTTAATTATTGGGACCCCCCCCATTAATTATTGGAAGCCCCCCCCCATTAATTATCTGGAACCCCCCCCAATCCTTCTTCTGCCCCCCCCCCCCCAAAAAAAGAACTCAATAAAACAGGGGCGCCCCCCCCCAATCTGGGATCCCCCCCCCCCCCCCCGCTGTTGGGACCCCCTTAATTGGACCCCCCCCATTAATTAGGACTCCCTCATCAATTAGGACTTCCCCCCCCCTTAATTTGCCCCCCCCTCCCCCAAAAACCCAATTAATTAATCCCCCACCTCATTACTTGGGGGGGGTGGCACAAATTGGAGATCCCCCCTTAATTTGCAACCCCCCCCCCCCCGAAAAAAAAAAACCCAATTAATTAATCCCCCACCTCATTAATTGGGGGGGGGCCCAAATTGGAGACCCCCCCCCCCCAAAACCCAATTAATTAATCCCCCACCTCATTAATTGGGGGGGGGGGCCCAAATTAGAGACCCCCCCTTAATTTGCCCCCCCCCCCCCCAAAAAAAAACCACACAATTAATTGATCCCCCACCTCATTAATTGGGGGGGGGGCTCAAATTGGAGACCCCCCCCTTAATTTGCTCCTCCCCCGTAATTTGGCCCCCCCTTAATTTGCCCCCCCAAAAAAAAAAACCCACGCAATTAATTAATCCCCCACCTCTATAATTGGGGGGGGGCTCAAATTGGAGACCCCCTCCCCCCCAAAACCCAATTAATTAATCCCCCACCTCATTAATTGTGGGGGGGGGCTCAAATTGGAGACCCCCCCCCCTTAATTTGCCCCCCCCCCATCGATGGGGGTCAAACTTTGTGCCCCCCCCCCCTCGCCCCCCCCCCCCAATAAAGGCCTTTGAATCCTCAGAACGGAGCCGGGGTTTATTTTTTTGGGGGGGGGGGCAGACCACAAATTGGGGGGGGGTCGATTTTTTTTGGGGGGGGAAGGGAGGGGGGGGGCCTCAATTTTGGGGGGGGGGGTGAAGCTGTCGGGAGGGGCATTTGGGGGGGGGAGCACCCAATTTTGGGGGGGGGGAGGCGGATGGAGGGGGGGGGACACCCAATTTTGGTTGGGGGGGGCACCAAATTTGGGGGGGGGGTGACACCCAATTTTGGGGGGGGGGGCATTTGGGGGGCGACACCCAAATTTGGAGGGGGCAGTTGGGGGGGGGGCACCCAATTCTGGGGGGGGTGACACGCAATTTGGGGGGGGCATTTTGGGGGGGGGGGCACGAAATTTGGAGGCGGCATTTGGGGGGGGGGAGCACACAATTTTGGGGGGGGTGACACCCAATTCTGCGGGGGGGGCATTTGGGGGGGGGAGCACCCAATTTTGGGGGGGATGACACGCAATTTTGGGGGGGGCATTTGGGGGGGGAACAAATTTGGGGGGGGGGGCAGTTGGAGAGGGGGGGACACCCAATTTTGGGGGGGGCACTTGGGGGTGGGGGAGCACCCAATTTTGGGGGGGGGTGACACCCAATTCTGCCGGGGGGGCATTTGGGGGGGCACCCAATTTTGGGGGGGGGCACCAAATTTGGGGAGGATATTTGGGGGGGGGGAGCACCCAAATTGGGGGGGGGCATTTTGGGGGGGGCATTTTGGGGGGGAGAGCACCCAATTTTGGGGGGGGTGACACGCAATTTGGGGGGGGGGCATTTTGGGGGGCACCCAAATTTGGGGGGGGGGCGACACACAATTTGGGGGGGGCATTTGGGGGGGGAACAAATTTGGGGGGGGGGGCAGTTGGAGAGGGGGGGACACCCAATTTGGGGGGGGGCATTTGGGGGGGGGGCACCCAATTTTGGGGGGGGTGACACAATTTGGGGGGGGCATTTTGGGGGGGGGAGCACCCAATTTTTGGGGGGGGGTAACGCAATTTTGGGTGGGGCATTTGGGGGGGGCACCCAATTTTGGGGGGGGAGGACATTTGAGGGAGGGGACACCCAAATTTGGGGGGGGGTGACACACAATTTGGGGGGGCATTTTGGGGGGGGCACCGAATTTGGGGGGGGGGGCAGTTGGGGACACCCAATTTTGGGGGGGGCGGGCATTTGAGGGGGGGGCGACACACAATTTTGGGGGGGGGAGCACCCAATTTTGGGGGGGGGGGCATTTGGGGGGAGCACTCAATTTTGGGGGGGGAGGTGACACGCAATTTGGGGGGGGGGGCATTTTGGGGGGGCACAAAATTTGGGGGGGGGGTCAGATGGGGACACCCAATTTTGGGGGGGGCATTTGGGGGGGGGGAGCACCCAGTTTTGGTTGGAGGGGGGGCACCAAATTTGGGGGGGCCGTTTGGGGGGGGAGCACCCAATCTGGGGGGGGGTGACACACAATTTGGGGGGGGGGCATTTGGGGGGGGGGGCAACATTTTGGGGGGGGTGAAGCCGTCGGGGGGAGGGGGGGGGGACACCCAAATTTGGGAGGGGGGGGGGACACGCAATTTTGGGGGGGGCACCAAATTTGAGGGGGGCGTTTGGGGGGGTGGCAGCACCCAATTTTGGAGGGGGGGGGGATAAAATTTTGTTGGGGGGGGCATTGGGGGGGGTCACCCAATTTGGGGGGCGGGGGGGGCAATTTTTGGGGCAGACACCCAATTTTGGGGGGGGGCGCATTTTTTGGGGGGGGGGACACAACCAATGTGGGCTGGGGGGGGAAATTTCGGGGGGGGGGACACCGCAATTTGGGGGGGGGGGGGCATTTGGGGGGGAAACACCCAAATTTGGGGGGGGCACCCCTTTTTTGGGGGGGGAACACAGCGGTTTTTGGGGGGGGGGGGTGACCCCATTTTGGGGGGGGGAGGGGACGCGAATTTTGGGGGGGGGGGGACCGAATTTTGGGGGCGGGGGGGGGTCGTGGGGGGGGGTTGTGGGGGGGGGGGGGGTGAATGGGAGCCCAGCTCTGCCTGCGGCCGCGGGGGAACCTGGGAAAAAAACATGGCGGTTATGGGGGGGGTGTTATGGGGCGGGGGGGTTGTGGGTCGCTATGGGGCGCTATGGGGCACTGTGGGTCGCTATGGGGCTCTATGGGTCTCTATGGGTCGCTATGGGTCTCTATGGGTCACTATGGGGGACTGTGGGTCGCTATGGGTCACTATGGGGCTCTATGGGGCACTGTGGGTCGCTATGGGTCGCTATGGGGCGCTTTGGGGCACTGTGGGTCGCTATGGGGCTCTATGGGTCGCTATGGGTCTCTATGGGTCTCTATGGGTCACTATGGGGGACTGTGGGTCGCTATGGGTCGCTATGGGGCGCTTTGGGGCACTGTGGGTCGCTATGGGACTCTATGGGTCGCTATGGGTCTCTATGGGTCACTATGGGGGACTGTGGGTCGCTATGGGGCGCTATGGGGCGCTATGGGGCACTATGGGTCTCTATGGGTTGCTATGGGTCGCTATGGGTCTCTATGGGTCGCTATGGGGCTCTGTGGGTCGCTATGGGGCGCTATGGGTTTCTATGGGTCTGGGTCTCTATGGGGCACTGTGGGTTGCTATGGGTCTCTATGAGTCGCTATGGGTCTCTATGGGTCGCTATGGGGTGCTGTGGGTCGCTATGGGGCGCTATGGGTCGCAATGGGGGACTGTAGGTCGCTATGGGTTTCTATGGGTCACTATGGGTCTCTATGGGTCGCTATGGGGCGCTATGGGGTGCAATGGGGCACTGTGGGTTGCTATGGGGCGCTATGGGTCGCTATGGGCCGCTATGGGTCGCTATGGGTCTCTATGGGTCGCTATGGATCTCTATGGGTCTCTATGGGGTGCTATGGGTCTCTATGGGTCCCTATGGGGCACTATGTGTCTCTATGGGTCTCTATGGGTTCCTGTGGGTCTCTATGGGGCGCTATGGGTCTCTATGGGGCGCTATGGGGCGCTATGGGGCGCAGTGGGGCAGCGCTCACCTAGAACGGCCACCGCCCCACCAGCAGCTTCAGCCGCAGCACCGCCATTGGCCGGGCGGTGGGCGTGGCGGTGGGCGTGGCCGGAAGAGGCCCCGCCCCCGGAAGCAGCTCCACCTCCAGCTCCACCTCCCGCGGGCCCGCCATTGGGCGGCGCAGCTCCAGCAGCGCGCTCTCATTGGACAGATCCTGAGTGGGGGGCGGGCTTAAGGAGGGAGGCCACGCCCATCGAGCCGACCCGAGCTTTTCCCATTGGGACCCGGCTGGCGCCCATAAACCCGCATAGAACCCCATAAAACCCCCATAGAACCCCATAAGACCCCCTATAGGACCGTAGAACCGCCATGGAACCCCTTAACCCCCAAGAAAACCCTATAACCCCCCCATAGAACCCCATAAACCCGATAGAACCCCATAACCCCCCCATAGAACCCCATAACCCCCATAAAACCCCATAACCCCCATAGAACCCCATAAACCCTTATAGAACTCCATAAACCCCCATAGAACCCCATAACCCCCCCCATAAAACCCCATAACTCCCATAGAAGGCCATAACCCCCATAAAACCCCATAACCCCCATAGAACCCCATAAACCCCCATAGAACCCCATAACCCCCAATAGAACCCCATAACTTCCATAAAACCCCATAACTTCCATAGAACCCCATAACCCCCCCATAAAACCCCATAACCCCCATAGAACCCCATAAACCCTTATAGAACCCCATAACCCCCCCCATAAAACCCCATAACCCCCTTAGAACCCCATAAACTCCAATAGAACCCTATAACCCCCCCATAAAACCCCATAACCCCCTTAGAACCCCATAAACTCCAATAGAACCCTATAACCCTTCCATAAAACCCCATAACTCCCATAGAAGGCCATAACCCCCAATAGAACCCCATAACCCCCCCATAAAACCCCATAACCCCCAATAGAACCCCATAAACCCCATAGAACCCTATAACACCCCATAAAACCCCATAACCCATATAAAATCCCATAACCCCCATAGAAACCCATAACCCCCCCATAAAACCGCATAACCCCCCAAAAAAACCCATAATCTTCCATTGAACCCTATAACCCCCACATAACCCCATAACCCCCCATAGAACCCCATCACCCCCAATAGAACCCCATAACCCCGATAGAACCCCATAACCCCCATAGAAGCCCACAACCCCCATAAAACCCCATAACTCCCCATAGAACCCCATAACCTCCAATAGAACCCCATAACCCCCGATAGAACCCCATAACCTCCAATAGAACCCCATAACCCCCGATAGAACCCCATAACTCCCCATAAAACCCCATAACCCCCGATAGAACCCCATAACTCCCCATAAAACCCCATAACCCCGATAGAACCCCATAACTCCCCATAAAACCCCATAATCTCCCATAAAACCCCATAACCCCTATAAAACCCCATAACCCCCACAGAACCCCATAACTCCCCATAGAACCTCAAAACCCCCCATAGAATCCCATAACCAACCTATAAATCCCCATAACACACATAAAACCCCATAACCCCCCATTGAACCCCATAACCCCCAATAGAACCCCATAACCCCCAATAAAACCCCATAACCCTCTATAAAACCGCAAAACCCCCATAGAACCCCATAACCCCCCATAAAACCCCATAACTCCCATAGAACCCCATAACCCCCCCATAAAACCCCATAACTCCCATAGAAGGCCATAACCCCCATAAAACCCCATAACCCCCATAGAACCCCAGAACCACCATGGAACCCCTAACCCCCAAGAAAACCCTATAACCGCCCCATAGAACCCCATAACCTCGATAGAACCCCATAACCCCCAATAGAACCCCATAACCCCGATAGAACCTCATAACCCCCATAGAAGCCCACAACCTCCATAAAACCCCATAACTCCCCATAGAACCCCATAACCCCCGATAGAACCCCATAACTCCCCATAAAACCCCATAACCCCGATAGAACCCCATAACTCCCCATAAAACCCCTTAATCTCCCATAAAACCCCATAACCCCTATAAAACCCCATAACCCCCACAGAACCCCATAACTCCCCATAGAACCTCATAACCCCCCATAGAATCCCATAACCAACCTATAAATCCCCATAACACACATAAAACCCCATAACCCCCCATAGAACCCCATAACCCCCAATAGAACCCCATAACCCCCAATAAAACCCCATAACCCTCTATAAAACCGCAAAACCCCCATAGAACCCCATAACCCCCCCATAAAACCCCATAACTCCCATAGAACCCCATAACCCCCCATAAAACCCCATAACTCCCATAGAAGGCCATAACCCCCATAAAACCCCATAACCCCCATAGAACCCCAGAACCTCCATGGAACCCCATAACCCCCCAAAAAAACCCTATAACCGCCCCATAGAACCCCATAACCCCGATAGAACCCTATAACACCCAATAAAACCCCATAACCCCCCCATAAAACCCCATAACTCCCATAGAAGGCCATAACCCCCATAAAACCCATAAAACCCCCATAGAACCCCATAAACCCCCATAGAACCCCATAACCCCCATAAAACCCTATAACCCCCCCATAAAACCCCATAACTCTCATAGAAGGCCATAACCCCCATAAAACCCCCATAGAACCCCATAACCCCCCATAAACCCCATAACCCCCATAGAACCCTATAACACCCCATAAAACCCTATAAACCCCCCAAAAAAACCCATAATCTTCCATTGAACCCTATAACCCCCACATAACCCCATAACCCCCCATAGAACCCCATCACCCCCAATAGAACCCCATAACCCCGATAGAACCCCATAACTCCCATAGAACCCCATAACCCCCATAGAACCCCATAACGCCCAATAAAACCCCATAACTCCCATAGAAGGCCATAACCTCCAAAAAACCCCATAAAACCCCCATAGAACTCCATAAACCCTTATAGAACCCCATAACCCCCCCATAAAACCCCATAACCCCCTTAGAACTCCATAAACTCCAATAGAACCCTATAACCCCCCCATAAAACCCCATAACTCCCATAGAAGGCCATAACCCCCAATAGAACCCCATAACCCCCCCCATAAAACCCCATAACCCCCCATAAACCCCATAACCCCATAAAACCCTATAACACACCATAAAACCCCATAACCCGTATAAAATCCCATAACCCCCATAGAAACCCATAACCCCCCCATAAAACCGCATAACCCCCCCCAAAAACCCCATAATCTCCCATAGAACCCTATAACCCCCACATAACCCCATAACCCCCAATAAAACCCCATAAACCCCCATAGAACCCCATAACCCACATAGAACCCCATAACCCACATAGAACCCCATAAACCCCCTATAAAACCCATAACTCCCCTATAAAACCCCATAACCCCCATAGAACCCTATAACCCCCTACAGAACCCCATAAACCCCCGTAGAACCCTATAACCTCCTTCAGAACCCCATAAATCCCCTATAAAACCCATAGCCCCCCTATAGAACCCCATAACCCACATAGAACCCCATAACACACATAGAACCCCATAACCCCCTATAAAACCCCATAACCCCCATAGAACCCCATAACCCTCATAAACCTCCATAACCCACATAGAACCCCATAACTCCCATAGAACCCCATAACCCCCATAAAACCCCAAAACCCCCCCATAGAACCCCCATAAAACCCCATAACCCCCATAGAACCCCATAACCTCCAATAGAACCCTATAACCACCCATAGAACCCCGTAACCCCCCATAAGACCCCATAACCCCTATAAAACCTCATAACCCCCTACAAAACCCCATAAACCGCTTATAAAACCCATAACCCCCCTATAGAACCCCATAACCCCCCATAGAACCCCATAAAACCCCATAGAACCCCATAAAACCCCATAACCCCCCATAGTACCCCATAATACCCCATAGAACCCCATAGAACCCCCATAAAACCCCATAACCCCCCATAGAACCCCATAATACCCCATAGAACCCCATAGAACCCCCATAAAACCCCATAACCCCCATGGAACCCCATAAAACCCCATAGAACCCCATAAAACGCCATAACCCCCCATTGAACCCCATAATACCCCATAGAACCCCATAACCCCACATCGAACCCCAGAACCCCCCCTATAGGACCCCATAACCTCCCATAACCCCATATAAACCCCCATAACCCTCAAAACCCCATACCAACCCCATAAACCCCCATAAGCACACACAAAACCCACAATCCCATACAAACCCCATATAACCAGCCATAACCCCATAGAACCCCATATAAGCTCCTCGTACCACTATATAAATCCCACAATCCCATATAACACCCCATAACCCCATATAACACCCCATAACCCCATAACAAAGCCCACATAACCCCACACTCCATACAAACCCCACACAAACAAAAAAACCCCATAAAAACCCCATACAAACCCCAAAGTAACCCAATAAGCCAAAACAAACCCCATACAAACCCCACAACCCCATATAAACCCCATATAACCCCCTATAACCCATATAACCCCATATAATCCCACATAACCCCACATAACCCTATATAACCCCACATAATCCCATATAACCCATATAACCCCTAAAATCCCATATTACCCCATATAACCCCTATAATCCCATATAACCCCACATAACCCCATATAACCCCTATAACCCCATATAACCCCACATAACCCCATAGAACCCCATAGAACCCCATAGAACCCCACATAATCCCATATAAACCCACATAACCCCATAAAACCCCATATAACCCCTATAATCCCATATAACACCCCATAACCCCATATAACACCCCATAACCCCATAACAAACCCCACATAACCCCACACTCCATACAAACCCCATACAAACAAAAAAACCCCATAAAAACCCCATATAACCCCCTATAACCCATAGAACCCCATATAACCCCATATATCCCATATAACCCCACATAATCCCATATAACCCCACATATCCCATATAACCCCACATAATCCCATATAACCCCACATAATCCAATAAAACCCCACATAACCCCATAGAACCCCATATATCCCATATTACCCCACATAACCCCATATAATCCCATATAACCCCACATAACCCCATATAACCCCATAGAATCCCACATAATCCCATATAACCCCACATAACCCCATAAAACCCCATATAACCCCATATAACCCACATAATCCCATAGAACCCCATATAATCCCATATAACCCATACAACCCCATAAAACCCCACATAATCCCATATAATCCCATATAACCCCACACAATCCCATAGAACCCCATATAACCCATATAACCCCTAAAATCCCATATAACCCCACATAACCCCATATAACCCCTATAATCCCATAAAACCCCACATAACCTCACATAACCCCATAGAACCCCACATAATCCCATAAAACCCCATATAACCTCACATAACCCCATATAATCCCATATATCCCCATAGAACCCCACATAACCCCATATAACCCCACATAATCCCATATAACCCCATATAACCTCACATAACCCCATATAACCCCATATAACCTCACATAACCCCATATAATCCCATATAACCCCATATAACACCACCTAACCCCATATAACCCCTATAATCCCATATAACCCCACACAATCCCATATAACCCCACCTAACCCTATATAACCCCACATAACCCCATATATCCCATAGAACCCCACATAACCCCATATAACCCCACATAATCCCATATGATCCCATATAATCCCATATAACCCCACATAACCCCATATAACTCACATAACCCCATAAAACCCCACATAACGCCACATAACCCCATATAACCCCATATAACCCCATATAACCCCTATAATCCCATATAACCCCACATAATCCCATATAACCCCCATAGAACCCCATATAACCCCATATAACCCTACATAATCCCATATAACCCCACATAACCCTATATAATCCCACATAATTCCATATAACCCCATATAATCCCACATAACCCCTAAAATCCCATAAAACCCCACATAATCCCATATAATCCCACATAATCCCATAAAACCCCACATAATCCCATAAAACCCCACATAATCCCATATAACCCATACAACCCCATAAAACCCCACATAATCCCATATAACCCCACATAACCCCACATAATCCCATATAACCCCTATAATCCCATAAAACCCCACATAACCCCATATAACCCCACATAACGCCACATAATCCCATATAACCCCTATAATCCCATAAAACCCCACATAATCCCATAAAACCCCACATAATCCCATATAACCCCACATAACCCCACATAACGCCACATAACCCCATATAACCCCTATAATCCCATATAACCCCACATAATCCCATATAACCCCATATAACCCGTATAACCCTATAATCCCATATTACCCCACATAATCCCACATAATCCCATATAACCCCTATAATCCCATAAAACCCCGCACAACCCCATAGAACCCCACATAATCCCATATAACCCCACATAATCCCATATAACCCCTATAATCCCATAAAACCCCACACAACCCCATAGAACCCCACATAATCCCATATAACCCCACATAATCCCATATAACCCCTAAAATCCCATAAAACCCCACATAATCCCATATAACCCCACGTAACCCCTATGACCCCACGTAACCCCTATGACCCCACGTAACCCCGCTTCCCCCTCCCCCCCCCCCCCCCCCGCCCCGTACCCGCAGTCGGAACGTTCCTTCCGGTCCCCCTCTCAGCCTCAACTTCCGGTTGGGTCCTGGAGGGCGGCGGAACTGATAGAGCGGGACCGGGGGGTGGGGGAGCGACGGAACGGCAAGGAACCGGAAGAGGAGGCGAGGGGGGAGGGGAGAGCAGGATGGGAGCGAGGCTGGGCACACGCAGCTCCTGCGGACGGACGGACGGACGGGGGGTTGGGGACAGGGGGACAAGGGGGGGTCAGTGGGGTCAGAGGGGTCATGGGGGCAATGGAGACGTTGGGGTCAGTGGGGGAAATGGGGTCAATGGGGGGGAAGGGGTCAATGGGGGAAATGGGGTCAATGTGGTCAATGGGGGCAATTGTGGTAATGGGGTCAATGGGGGTAATGGGGTCAATGGGGGTAATGGGGTCAATGGGGGGATGGGGGTCAATGGGGGAAATGGGGTCAATGGGGACATTGGGGTCAATGGGGTCAATGGGGGAATGGGGTCAATGGGGGCAATGGGGGAATTGGGGGAAATGGGGTCAATGGAGGCAATGGGGGAATTGGGGGCAATGGGGGAAATGGGGAGGATGGGGGTCAATGGGGGAATTGGGGTCAATGGGGGGAATTGGGGTCAGTGGGGGAAATGGGGTCATTGTGGATATTGGGGTCAATGGGGTCAGTGGGGGCAATGGGGGGCAATGGGGTCAATGGGGGGGATGGGAGTAAATGGGGGGAATTGGGGTCAGTGGGGGAAATGGGGTCATTGTGGATATTGGGGTCAATTGGGGGAAATGGGGTCAATGGGGGGGAATTGGGGTCAGTGGGGGAAATGGGGTCAATGGGGGGAATTGGGGTCAATGGGGGGAATTGGGGTCAGTGGGGGAATGGGGTCAATGGGTCAATGGGGGAAATTGTGGTAATGGGGTCAATGGGGATAATGGGGGAATTGGCGGGAATGGGGTCAATGGGGTCAAAGGGGGAATGGGGTCAATGGGGGCAATGGGGACAATGGGGGTAATGGGGTCAGTGGGGGTAATGGGGGAATTGGGGGCAATGGGGTCAATGGGGGGATGGGGGTCAATGGGGGGAATGGGGGAAATGGGGTCATTGGGGATATTGGGGTCAATGGGGTCAGTGGGGGAATGGGGTCAATAGGGGTAATGGGGTCAATGGGGGTAATGGGGTCAATGGGGACATTGTGGTCAGTGGGGACATTGGGGTCAATAGGGGTAATGGGGTCAATGGGGTCAATGGGGGAATGGGGTTAATAGGGGTAATGGGGTCAGTGGGGGCAATGGGGTCATTGGGGACATTGGGGTCAATGGGGGAATGGGGTCAATGGGGGCAATGGGGGAAATGGGGTCAATGGAGGCAATGGGGGAATTGGGGGCAATGGGGGAAATGGGGTCATTGGGGGAATGGGGGCAATGGGGGCAATGGGGACAATGGGGGTAATGGGGTCAGTGGGGTCAATGGAGGAAATTGGGGTCAATTGGGTCCATGGGGGTTATGGGGTCAATGGGGACTTTGGGGTCAATGGGGGCAATGGGGTTAATAGGGGTAATGGGGTCAATGGGGGTAATGGGGTCAGTGGGGGCAATGGGGTCATTGGGGACATTGGGGTCAATGGGGGCAATGGGGACAATGGGGGTAATGGGGTCAGTGGGGTCAATGGAGGAAATTGGGGTCAATTGGGTCCATGGGGGTAATGGGGTCAATGGGGGGATGGGGGTCAATGGGGTAAATGGGGACATTGGGGTCAATGGGGGTAATGGGGTCAATGGGGGGATGGGGGTCAATGGGGGGAATTGGGGTCAATGGGGGAAATGGGGTCATTGGGGATATTGGGGTCAATGGGGTCAGTGGGGGAATGGGGTAATGGGGTCAATAGGGGTAATGGGGTCAGTGGGGTCAATGGGGGAATGGGGTTAATAGGGGTAATGGGGTCAATGGGGGTAATGGGGTCATTGGGGACCTTGGGGTCAATGGGGTCAATGGGGGAATTGGGTCAATGGAGGAATTGGGGTCAATGGGGTCAATGAGGGGGGATGGGGGTCAATGGGGTGAATTGGGGTCATTGGAGGAATGGGGTCAATGGGTCAATGGGGGAAATTGTGGTAATGGGGTCAATGGGGATAATGGGGGAATTGGCGGGAATGGGGTCAATGGGGTCAAAGGTGGAATGGGGTCAATGGGGGAACGGGGTCAATGGGGACAATGGGGGTAATGGGGTCAGTGGGGGTAATGGGGGAATTGGGGGCAATGGGGTCAATGGGGGGAATGGGGTCATTGGGGGAAATGGGGTCATTGGGGATATTGGGGTCAATGGGGTCAATGGGGGAATGGGGTCAATAGGGACATTGGGGTCAATGGGGGAATGGGGTCAATGGGGACATTGGGGGAAATGGGGTCAATGGGGGAAATGGGGTCATTGGGGTCAATGGGGTCAATGGGGTCAATGGGGGAATGGGGTCAATAGGGGTAATGGAGTCAATGGGGGTAATGGGGTCAGTGGGGGCAATGGGGTCATTGGGGACATTGGGGTCAATGGGGGCAATGGGGACAATGGGGGTAATGGGGTCAGTGGGGTCAATGGAGGAAATTGGGGTCAATTGGGTCTATGGGGGTAATGGGGTCAATGGGAACATTGGGGTCAATGGGGGCAATGGAGACGTTGGGGTCAATGGGGGAAATGGGGTCAATTGGGTCCATGGGGGTAATGGGGTCAATGGGGTCAGTGGGGACAATGGGGTCAGGGGGATCAAAGGGGGAATGGGGTCATTGGGGGAAATGGGGGTAATGTCGTCAATGGGAGCAATGGGGGAACTGGGGACAATGGGGTCATTGGGGACAATGGGGTCATTGGGGTCAATGGGGACATTGGGGGAAATGGGGTCAATGGGGGAATGGGGGCAATGGGGATATTGGGGTCAATGGGGTCAAAGGGGGAATGGGGGCAATGGGGGGTTATGGGGTCAATGGGGGTAATGTGGTCAATGGGGACATTGGGGTCAATGGGGACATTGGGGTCAATGGGGTCAATGGGGGAATGGGGTCAATGGGGGCAATGGGGGAAATGGGGTCAATGGGGGTAATGGGGTCAATGGGGGAAATGGGGTCAATGGGTCAATGGGGGAAATTGTGGTAATGGGGTCAATGGGGATAATGGGGGAATTGGCGGGAATGGGGTCAATGGGGTCAAAGGTGGAATGGGGTCAATGGGGGAATGGGGTCAATGGGGACAATGGGGGTAATGGGGGAATTGGGGGCAATGGGGTCAATGGGGGGGATGGGGTCATTGGGGGAAATGGGGTCATTGGGGATATTGGGGTCAATGGGGTCAATGGGGGAATGGGGTCAATAGGGGTAATGGGGTCAATGGGGACATTGGGGTCAATGGGGGTAATGGGGTCAATGGGGACATTGGGGAAATGGGGTCATTGGGGTCAATGGGGTCAATGGGGGAATGGGGTCAATAGGGGTAATGGGGTCAATGGGGGGAATTGGGGTCAATGGGGGGAAATGGGGTCATTGGAGACATTGGGGTGAATGGGGTCAAACTGGGAATGGGGTCAATGGGGACATTGGGGTGAATGGGGGGGATGGGGACATTGGGGTCAATGGGGTCAAAGGGGAACAGGGTGAATGGGGGCAATGGGGACAATGGGGGTAATGGGGTCAGTGGGGGTAATGGGGGAATTGGGGGCAATGGGGGCAACGGGGTCAATGGGGGTAATGGGGTCAATGGGGGGATGGGGGTCAATGGGGGAATTGGGGTCAATGGGGGAAATGGGGTCATTGGGGCCATTGGGGTCAATAGGGGTAATGGGGTCAATGGGGACATTGGGGTCAATGGGGTCATTGGGGGCAACGCGGTCATTGGGGTCAATGGGGCTAATGGGGTCAATGGGGGTAATGGGGGAATTGGGGTCAATGGGGGAATGGGGGCAATGGGGTCAATTGGTTACATGGGGGTAATGGGGTCATTGGGGGTAATGGGGTCAATGGGGTCATTGGGGGAAATGGGGGCAATGGGATTAATGGGGGAAATGGGTTTAATGGGGTCAGTGGGGGCAATGGGGGAATTGGGGGGAATGGGGGAAATGGAGACATTGGGGTCAGTGGGGGGAATGGGGTCAATTGGGTCCATGGGGGTAATGGGGTCAATGGGGACATTGGGGTCAATGGGGAAATTGGGGTCAATGTGGTCAATGGGGACATTGGGGTCAATGGGGTCAAAGGGGGAATGGGGGCAATGGGGGAATGGGGTCAATGAGGGTAATGGGGTCAATGGGGACATTGGGGTCAATGGGGTCAAAGGGGGAATGGGGTCAATGGGGGTAATGGGGTCAATGGGGGAAACGGGGGCAATGGGGAAATGGGGGGTAATGGGGACATTGGAGTTTCTATGGGGACTTTGGGGTCCCTGTGGGGACATTGGGGTCTCTATGGGACATTGGGGTCTCTATGGGGACAATGGGGTCCCTGTGGGGACTTTGGAGTCTTTATGGGGACAATGGGGTCCCTGTCGGGACAGTGGGGTCTCTATGGGGACTTTGGGATCTCTATGGGGACAGTGGGGCCCCTGTGGGGACTTTGGGGTCTCTATGGGGACATTGGGGTCTCTATGGGTTGTTGGGGTCTCTATGGGGACAATGGGGTTTCTGTGGGGACTTTGGGGTCTCTGTGGGGACTTTGGGGTCTCTATGGGGATTTTGAGGTCTCTATGTGGCATTGGGATCTCTATAGGGTCAATGGGGTCTCTGTAGGGTCAGTGGGGTCTCTATGGGGACACTGGGGTCTCTATGGGACTTTGGGGTCTCTATGGGGACATTGGGGTCTCTATGGGACTTTGGGGTCCTTATGGGGACACTGGGGTCACTATGGGACTTTGGGGTCTCTATGGGGACATTGGGGTCTCTATGGGTCGTTGGGGTCTCTATGTGGCATTGGGATCTCTATAGGGTCAATGGGGTCTCTATGGGGACAATGGGGTCTCTATGGGGACATTGGGGTCCCTGTGGGGACTTTGGGGTCTCTATGGGGACATTGGGGTCCCTGTGGGGACAATGGGGTCTCTATGGGACATTGGGGTCTCTGTGGGGACTTTGGGGTCTCTATGGGGACATTGGGGTCTCTATGGGTCATTGGGGTTTCTATGGGATCAATGGGGTTTCTATGGGGACTTTGGGATCTCTATGGGGACAGTGGGGTCCCTGTGGGGACTTTGGGGTCTCTATGGGGACATTGGGGTCCCTGTGGGGACAATGGGGTCTGTATGGGACATTGGGGTCTCTGTGGGGACTTTGGGGTCTCTATGGGGACAATGGGGTCTCTATGGGACTTTGGGGTCTCTATGGGGACACTTTGGGGTCTCTATGGGGACATTGGGGTCCCTGTGGGGACAATGGGGTCTCTATGGGACATTGGGGTCTCTATGGGATCAATGGGGTCTCTGTAGGGACTTTGAGGTCTCTATGGGGACATTGGGGTCTCTATGGGTTGTTGGGGTCTCTATGTAGCACTGGGATCTCTATAGGGTCAATGGGGTCTCTATAGGGTCAGTGGGGTCTCTATGGGACTTTGGGGTCTTTATGGGGACATTGGGGTCTCTATGGGTCATTGGGGTTTCTATGGGATCAATGGGGTTTCTATGGGGACTTTGGGATCTCTATGGGGACAATGGGGTCTCTATGGGACATTCGGGTCTCTATGGGGACACTGGGGTCCCTGTGGGTCGTTGGGGTCTCTATGTAGCATTGGGATCTCTATAGGGTCAATGGGGTCTCTATAGGGTCAATGGGGTCTCTATGGGACTTTGGGGTCTCTATGGGGACATTGGGGTCTCTATGGGGATTTTGGGGTCTCTATGTAGCACTGGGATCTCTATAGGGTCAATGGGGTCTCTATAGGGTCAATGGGGTCTCTATGGGACTTTGGGGTCTCTATGGGGACATTGGGGTCTCTATGGGTCATTGGGGTTTCTATGGGATCAATGGGGTTTCTATGGGGACTTTGGGATCTCTATGGGGACAGTGGGGTCCCTGTGGGGACTTTGGGGTCTCTATGGGGACAGTGGGGTCCCTGTGGGGACTTTGGGGTCTCTATGGGGACATTGGGGTCCCTGTGGGGACAATGGGGTCTCTATGGGACATTGGAGTCTCTGTGGGGACTTTGGGGTCTCTATGGGGACATTGGGGTCTCTATGGGACTTTGGGGTCTCTATGGGGACAGTGAGGTCTCTATGGGACATTGGGGTCTCTATGGGACATTGGGGTCTCTATGGGGACATTGGGGTCTCTATGGGTCGTTGGGGTCTCTATGTGGCATTGGGATCTCTATAGGGTCAGTGGGGTCTCTATAGGGTCAATGGGGTCTCTATGGGACTTCGGGGTCTCTATGGGGACAATGGGGTCCCTGTGGGGACTCTGGAGTCTCTATGGGGACATTGGGGTCTCTATGGGGATTTTGGGGTCTCTATGTGGCATTGGGATCTCTATAGGGTCAATGGGGTCTCTATAGGGTCAGTGGGGTCTCTATGGGACTTTGGGGTCTTTATGGGGACATTGGGGTCTCTATGGGTCATTGGGGTTTCTATGGGATCAATGGGGTTTCTATGGGGACTTTGGGATCTCTATGGGGACAGTGGGGTCCCTGTGGGGACTTTGGGGTCTCTATGGGGACATTAGGGTCCCTGTGGGGACAATGGGGTCTCTATGGGACATTGGGGTCTCCATGGGGACAATGGGGTCCCTGTGGGGACTTTGGGGTCTCTATGGGGACATTGGGGTCCCTGTGGGGACTTTGGGGTCTCTATGGGGACATTGGGGTCTCTATGGGTCATTGGGGTTTCTATGGGATCAATGGGGTTTCTATGGGGACTTTGGGATCTCTATGGGGACAGTGGGGTCCCTGTGGGGACTTTGGGGTCTCTATGGGGACATTGGGGTCCCTGTGGGGACAATGGGGTCTCTATGGGACATTGGGGTCTCTGTGGGGACTTTGGGGTCTCTATGGGGACATTGGGGTCTCTATGGGTCATTGGGGTTTCTATGGGATCAATGGGGTTTCTATGGGGACTTTGGGATCTCTATGGGGACAGTGGGGTCCCTGTGGGGACTTTGGGGTCTCTATGGGGACATTGGGGTCCCTGTGGGGACAATGGGGTCTGTATGGGACATTGGGGTCTCTGTGGGGACTTTGGGGTCTCTATGGGGACAATGGGGTCTCTATGGGACTTTGGGGTCTCTATGGGGACACTTTGGGGTCTCTATGGGGACATTGGGGTCCCTGTGGGGACAATGGGGTCTCTATGGGACATTGGGGTCTCTATGGGATCAATGGGGTCTCTGTAGGGACTTTGAGGTCTCTATGGGGACATTGGGGTCTCTATGGGTTGTTGGGGTCTCTATGTAGCACTGGGATCTCTATAGGGTCAATGGGGTCTCTATAGGGTCAGTGGGGTCTCTATGGGACTTTGGGGTCTTTATGGGGACATTGGGGTCTCTATGGGTCATTGGGGTTTCTATGGGATCAATGGGGTTTCTATGGGGACTTTGGGATCTCTATGGGGACAATGGGGTCTCTATGGGACATTCGGGTCTCTATGGGGACACTGGGGTCCCTGTGGGTCGTTGGGGTCTCTATGTAGCATTGGGATCTCTATAGGGTCAATGGGGTCTCTATGGGACTTTGGGGTCTCTATGGGGACATTGGGGTCTCTATGGGTCATTGGGGTTTCTATGGGATCAATGGGGTTTCTATGGGGACTTTGGGATCTCTATGGGGACAGTGGGGTCCCTGTGGGGACTTTGGGGTCTCTATGGGGACATTGGGGTCCCTGTGGGGACAATGGGGTCTCTATGGGACATTGGAGTCTCTGTGGGGACTTTGGGGTCTCTATGGGGACATTGGGGTCTCTATGGGACTTTGGGGTCTCTATGGGGACAGTGAGGTCTCTATGGGACATTGGGGTCTCTATGGGACATTGGGGTCTCTATGGGGACATTGGGGTCTCTATGGGTCGTTGGGGTCTCTATGTGGCATTGGGATCTCTATAGGGTCAGTGGGGTCTCTATAGGGTCAATGGGGTCTCTATGGGACTTCGGGGTCTCTATGGGGACAATGGGGTCCCTGTGGGGACTCTGGAGTCTCTATGGGGACATTGGGGTCTCTATGGGGATTTTGGGGTCTCTATGTGGCATTGGGATCTCTATAGGGTCAATGGGGTCTCTATAGGGTCAGTGGGGTCTCTATGGGACTTTGGGGTCTTTATGGGGACATTGGGGTCTCTATGGGTCATTGGGGTTTCTATGGGATCAATGGGGTTTCTATGGGGACTTTGGGATCTCTATGGGGACAGTGGGGTCCCTGTGGGGACTTTGGGGTCTCTATGGGGACATTAGGGTCCCTGTGGGGACAATGGGGTCTCTATGGGACATTGGGGTCTCCATGGGGACAATGGGGTCCCTGTGGGGACTTTGGGGTCTCTATGGGGACATTGGGGTCCCTGTGGGGACTTTGGGGTCTCTATGGGATCAATGGGGTTTCTGTGGGGACTTTGGGGTCTCTATGGGGACAATGGGGTCCCTGTGGGGACTCTGGAGTCTCTATGGGGACATTGGGGTCTCTATGGGGATTTTGGGGTCTCTATGGGGACATTGGGGTTCCTGTGGGGACTTTGGGGTCTCTATGGGGACATTGGGGTCTCTATGGGACTTTGGGGTCTCTATGTGGCATTGGGATCTCTATAGGGTCAGTGGGGTCTCTGTAGGGTCAATGGGGTCTCTATGGGACTTTGGGGTCTCTATGGGGACATTGGGGTCTCTGTGGGTCATTGGGGTTTCTATGGGATCAATGGGCTTTCTATGGGGACTTTGGGATCTCTATGGGGACATTGGGGTCTCTATAGGGTCATTGGGGTCTCTATGGGACTTCGGGGTCTCTATGGGGACAGTGGGGTCCCTGTGGGGATTTTGAGGTCTCTATGTGGCATTGGGATCTCTATAGGGTCAATGGGGTCTCTATGGGACTTTGGGATCTCTATGGGGACAGTGGGGTCTCTATGGGGACAGTGGGGTCTCTATGGGACATTGGGGTCTCTATGGGACTTTGGGGTCTCTATGGGGACATTGGGGTCCCTATGGGACAATGGGGTCTCTATGGGACATTGGGGTCTCTATGGGGACAGTGGGGTCCCTGTGGGGACTTTGGGGTCTCTATGGGATCAATGGGGTCTCTATGGGGACATTGGGGTCTCTATGGGACTTTGGGGTCTCTATGTGGCATTGGGATCTCTATAGGGTCAATGGGGTCTCTATGGGGACATTGGGGTCTTTATGGGGACAATGGGGTCCCTGTGGGGACATTGGGGTCTCTATGTGGCATTGGGATCTCTATAGGGTCAATGGGGTCTCTATGGGGACATTGGGGTCTCTATGGGTCGTTGGGGTCTCTATGTAGCACTGGGATCTCTATAGGGTCAATGGGGTCTCTATAGGGTCAGTGGGGTCTCTATGGGACTTTGGGGTCTTTATGGGATCAATGGGGTCTCTATGGGACTTTGGGGTCTCTATGGGGACATTGGGGTCCCTGTGGGGACAATGGGGTCTCTATGGGGACAGTGGGGTCCCTGTGGGGACTTCGGGGTCTCTATGGGGACATTGGGGTCCCTGTGGGGACAGTGGGGTCTCTATGGGACACTGGGGTCTCTATGGGGACACTGGGGTCCCTGTGGGTCGTTGGGGTCTCTATGTAGCATTGGGATCTCTATAGGGTCAATGGGGTCTCTATGGGACTTTGGGGTCTCTATGGGGACAGTGGGGTCTCTATGGGTCATTGGGGTTTCTATGGGATCAATGGGGTTTCTATGGGGACTTTGGGATCTCTATGGGGACAGTGGGGTCCCTGTGGGGACTTTGGGGTCTCTATGGGGACATTAGGGTCCCTGTGGGGACAATGGGGTCTCTATGGGACATTGGGGTCTCTGTGGGGACTTTGGGGTCTCTATGGGTCGTTGGGGTCTCTATGTAGCACTGGGACCTCTATAGGGTCAATGGGGTCTCTGTAGGGTCAGTGGGGTCTCTATGGGACTTTGGGGTCTCTATGGGGACAGTGAGGTCTCTATGGGACTTTGGGGTCTCTATGGGGACAATGGGGTCTCTATGGGACTTTGGGGTCTCTATGGGAACAGTGGGGTCTCTATGGGGATTTTGGGGTCTCTATGTGGCATTGGGATCTCTATAGGGTCAATGGGGTCTCTATGGGACTTTGGGGTCTCTATGAGGACAATGGGGTCCCTATGGCAATTTTGGGGTCCCTGTATGGGGCCGTTGTGACTCCCACCCATGAGTGCGGTTGTCCCCCCTGTAGGGGGCGCTGCAGAGCTCGGTGGGGACGCAGCGGTGCCCCCCAAAGGTGTTGACGCAGCGCTGCTCCGCCCCACAGCTGTGGGTCCCTTCCTGGCACTCATCCACGTCTGGGGGGGGGGGAAATGGGGGGAGATGGGGGGCACTGGGAGCCTTTCGGTGGCCCCATAGCGCCCCACAGCTCCCCGCTGCCCCCCGTCGTCCTGTACCCCCCCCATACCCTATAAAAGCCCCCCCATTCCCCATTACACCCTATAGACCCGCAGTGACCCCATAACCCCATATGACCCCATAACATGACCCCGTATGACCCCACAACCACCCATGACCCCATAACATGATCCCATACGACCCCATGACCACCCATGACCCCATAACATGACCCCATGACCCCATAACATGACCTCATGACCCTGTATGACCCCACGACCACCCATGACCCCATAATATGACCCCATATGATCCCACAACCACCCACGACCCCATAACATGATCCCATATGACCCCATGACCACCCATGACCCCATAACATGACCCCATGACCCCATGACATGACCCCATGTCCCTGTATCACCCAATGACCACCCATGACCCCATAACATGACCCCATATGATCCCACAACCACCCACGACCCCATAACATGACCCCATATGACCCCACGACCACCCATGACACCATAACATGACCCCATGTCCCCATATGACCCCACAACCACCCACAACCCCATAACATGATCCCATATGACCCCATGACCACCCATGACCCCATAACATGACCCCATGACCCCGTATGACCCCACGACCACCCATGACCCCAAAACATGACCCCATATGAGCCCACGACCACCCATGACCCCATAGCATGACCTCATATGACCCCCATGGCCACCCATGACCCCATAACATGACCCCATGTCCCCGTATGACCCCACGACCACCCATGACCCCATAACATGACCCCATGTCCCCATATGACCCCACGACCACCCATGACCCCATAACATGACCCCGTATGACCCCACAACCACCCACGACCCCATAACATGATCCCATATGACCCCATGACCACCCATGACCCCATAACATGACCCCATGTCCCTGTATCACCCCATGACCACCCATGACCCCATAACATGACCCCATGACCCCATAACATGACCCCATGACCCCGTATGACCCCACGACCACCCATGACCCCATAGCATGATCCCATGACCCCATATGACCCCACGACCACCCATGACCCCATAACATGATCCCATATGACCCCACGACCACCCATGACACCATAACATGACCCCATGACCCCATAACATGACCCCATGTCCCTGTATCACCCCATGACCACCCATGACCCCATAACATGACCCCATGACCCCATATGATCCCACGACCACCCATGACCCCGTAACATGTCCCTGTATGACCCCATATGACCCTTTGACCTCTCATGGCCCCATAACATGACCCCATGACCCTATAACATGACTCCATGACCCCAAAGGACCCCACGACTACCCATGACCCCATAACATGACCCCATATGATCCCATGACCCCATACGACCCCATGATCACCCATGACCCCATAACATGACCCCATATGATCCCATGACCCCATACCACCCCATGATCACCCATGATCCCATAACATGACCCCATGTGATCCCCACGTTACCCCACGCGTCCCCATGTGACCCCACATGACTCCATGACCCCATATGACCCCACACGACCCCATGTGACCCCACATGATCTCATGTGACCCCACACGACCCCACGTGACCCCACATGATCTCATGTGACCCCACATGACCCCACATGGTCCCCTATGAGCCCGCATGACCCTATGTGACCCCATGTAACCCCATATGACTCCATGACCCCATATGATCCCACATGACACCATATGACACCATATGACCCCACGTGACCCCACATGGCCCCTTATGACCCCACATGACCCCACATGGCCCCTTATGACCCCACATGACCCCACGTTACCCCACATGGCCCCTTATGACCCCATATAACCCCATGTGACCCCACATGACCCCACATGGCCCCTTATGACCCCATGTGACCACCTATGACCCCACATAAACCCATGTGACCCCATATGACTCTGTGACCCCTGATGACCTCACGTGAACCCAAATGACCCCACGTGACCCCACATGACCCCACGTGACCCCACATGGACCCACATGACCCCATATAACCCCACGTGACTCCACATGGCCCCTTATGACCCCTTATGACCCCACATGGCCCCTTATGACCCCACGTGACCACCTATGACCCCACATAAACCCATGTGACCCCACATGACTCTGTGACCCCTAATGACCCCACATGACCCCATATAACCCCACGTGACCCCACATGGCCCCTTATGACCCCATGTGACCCCACATGGACCCACATGACCCCATATAACCCCACGTGACCCCACATGGCCCCTTATGACCCCATGTGACCCCGTGACCCCACATAAACCCATGTGACCCCATATGACTCTGTGACCCCTGATGACCTCACATGACCCCACATGACCCCACATGACCCCATATAACCCCACGTGACCCCACATGGCCCCACATGGCCCCTTATGACCCCACGTGACCCCACATGACCCCACTTGGCCCCATATAACCCCACGTGACCCCACATGGACCCACATGGCCCCATATAACCCCACGTGACCCCACATGGCCCCTTATGACCCTACATGATCCCGTGACCCCACATGGCCCCTTATGACCCCACGTGACCCCACATGACCCCACATGGACCCACATGACTCCATATAACCCCACGTGACCCCACATGGCCCCCTTATGACCCTACATGACCCCGTGACCCCACATGGCCCCTTATGACCCCTTATGACCCCACATGGCCCCTTATGACCCCACGTGACCACCTATGACCCCACATAAACCCATGTGACCCCACATGACTCTGTGACCCCTGATGACCCCACATGACCCCACATGACCCCATATAACCCCACGTGACCCCACATGGCCCCTTATGACCCCACGTGACCCCACATGGACCCACATGACCCCATATAACCCCACGTGACCCCACATGGCCCCTTATGACCCCACGTGACCCCATGTGACCCCGTGACCCCACATAAACCCATGTGACCCCATATGACTCTGTGACCCCTGATGACCTTACATGACCCCACATGACCCCATATAACCCCACGTGACCCCACATGGCCCCACATGGCCCCTTATGACCCCACGTGACCCCACATGGCCCCTTATGACCCCACGTGACCCCACATGACCCCACATGGACCCACATGACTCCATATAACCCCACGTGACCCCACATGGCCCCCTTATGACCCTACATGACCCCGTGACCCCACATGGCCCCTTATGACCCCTTATGAACCCACATGGCCCCTTATGACCCCACGTGACCACCTATGACCCCACATAAACCCATGTGACCCCACATGACTCTGTGACCCCTGATGACCCCACATGACCCCACATGACCCCATATAACCCCACGTGACCCCACATGGCCCCTTATGACCCCACGTGACCCCATGTGACCCCGTGACCCCACATAAACCCATGTGACCCCATATGACTCTGTGACCCCTGATGACCTTACATGACCCCACATGACCCCACATGACCCCATATAACCCCACGTGACCCCACATGGCCCCACATGGCCCCTTATGACCCCACGTGACCCCACATGACCCCACTTGGCCCCTTATGACCCCACGTGACCCCACGTGACCCCACATGGACCCACATGACCCCATATAACCCCACGTGACCCCACATGGCCCCCTTATGACCCTACATGACCCCGTGACCCCACATGGCCCCTTATGACCCCTTATGACCCCACGTGACCACCTATGACCCCACATAAACCCATGTGACCCTATATGACTCTTTGACCCCTGATGACATCACATGACCCCACATGACCCCACATGACCCCATATAACCCCACGTGACCCCACATGGCCCCACATGGCCCCTTATGACCGCGCGTGACCCCACATGGACCCACATGACCCCATATAACCCCACGTGACCCCACATAGCCCCTTATGACCCCACATGACCCCACATGGACCCACATGACCCCATATAACCCCACGTGACCCCACATGGCCCCACATGGCCCCTTATGACCCCACGTGACCCCACATGGCCCCTTATGACCCCAACGTGACCCCACATGGACCCACATGACCCCATATAACCCCACGTGACCCCACATGGCCCCTTATGACCCCACGTGACCCCACATGGACCCACATGACACCATATAACCCCACGTGACCCCACATGGCCCCTTATGACCCCACATGACCCCACATGGACCCACATGACCCCATATAACCCCACGTGACCCCACGTGACCCCACATGGCCCTTTATGACCCCACGTGACCCCACATGGCCCCTTATGACCCCAACGTGACCCTACATGACCCCACATGATCCCACGTGACCGCACTTGGCCCCTTATGACCCCACGTGACCCCACGTGACCCCGTGACCCCTTACCCAGGCATTGCCCCCCCCGCTGGGGTCGGTACCCCTGGGGGCAGTGGCAGCGGAAGCCCCCCGGCAGATTCTCACAGCGGTGCTGGCACTGCGAGCCCCCCCGGCATTCGTCCACGTCTGGGGGGGTGGAAGGGGAGGGGTCAGAAAAGGGGAGGAGTCAAGGGGCGGGGTCAGAAAAGGGGCGGGGTCAGAAAAGAGGCGGGGTCAGAAAAGAGGCGGAGTAAGGAATGAGGGAGGAGTCAAGAAAGGGGCGGGGTCAGAAAAGGGGCGGAGTAAGGATTGCGGGAGGAGTCAAAAAAGGGGAGGAGTCGGAAAAGGGGAGGAGTCGGAAAAGAGGCGGGGTCAGAAAAGGGGCGGAGTAAGGATTGGGAGAGGAGTCGGGAAAGGGGAGGAGTCAGAAAAGAGGCGGGGTCAGAAAAGGGGTGGAGTAAGGATAGGGGAGGAGTCAAAAAAGGGGAGGAGACAAAAAAACGGGAGGAGTCAGGAAAGAGGTGGAGTCAAAAAAGGGGCGGGGTCAGAAAGGGGGAGGAGGCAGAAAAAAGGCGGGGTCAGGAAAGGGGCGGGGTCAAAAAAGGGGGGAGGCAGAACAGGGGCGGGGTCAGAAAGGGGTGGAATCAGGAAAGGGGTGGAGTCAAAAAAGGGGTGGAAAAAGGAAAGGGGGTGCCAGAAATGGGGCGGGGTCAGAAAAGGGGAGGAGTAAGGATTGGGGGACGAGTCGGGAAAAGGGGAGGAGTCAGAAAAGAGGTGGGGTCAGAAAAGAGGCGGGGTCAAACGGGGCGGAGAGAGGATTGGGGGAGGAGTCAAAAAAGGGGAGGAGTCAGGAAAGGGGGGAGAGAGAAAAGGGGCGGGGTCAGAAAAGAGGCGGAGTAAGGATTGGGGGAGGAGTCAAAAAAGGGGAGGAGTCAGGAAAGGGGAGGGGTCAAAAAGGGGAGGAGTCAGGAAAGGGGGGAGACAGAAAAGGGGCGGGGTCAGAAAAGAGGTGGGGTCAGAAAAGAGGCGGGGTCAGAAACGGGGCGGAGTAAGGATTGGGGGAGGAGTCAGAAAAGGGGCGGAGTCGGGAAAGGGGCGGGGTCAGAAAAGGGCGGGGTCAGAGAATGGGAGGAGTCAAGAAAGGGGCGGGGTCAGAAAAGGGGCGGGGTCAGAAAAGGGGCAGAGTAAGGATTGGGGAAGAGTCAGGAAAGGGGAGGAGTCAGGAAAGTGGTGGAGACAGGAAAGGGGGAGCCAGAAAGGGGGCGGGGTCAGAAAAGGGGCGGGGTCAAGAAAGGGGCGGGGCTGGGAAGGGGGGAGGAGTCAGTAATGGGGAGGAATCAGAAAAGGGGCGGGGTCAGGAAAGGGGAGCAGTCAGGAAGGGGGAGAAGTGAGGAAATGGGCGGAGTCGAAAAAATGGGCGGAGTCAGGAAAGGGGGCGTCGGGAAAGGGGCGGGGTTAGGATTGGGGGAGGAGTCAGGGAAAAGGCAAGGTCCGGGAATGGGCGGAGTCAGAAAAAGGGGAGGAGTCAAAAGGGAGGAATCAGGAAATGGGTGGAGTTGGAAAATGGGCGGGGTCAGGAAATGGGAGGGGTCAGAAAAGGGGCGGAGTCAGGATTGGGGGAAGAGTCAGAAGCGGTGAGGGGTCAGAAAGGGGGGAGACAGGAAATGGGCGGGGTCAGGATTGGGGGAGGAGTCAGGAAGGGGGAGGAGACGGAAAAGGGGCGGGGTCGGAAGAGGGGTCAATCAAGGCAAAGACTAAAAAAGGGGAGGAGTCAGAAAATGGGGCGGAGCCAGGAAAGGGGTGGAGCCGGAAAAGGGGCGTGGCCATTATGTGAGGGGCGTGGTCATTTGGGGGTATGGGGAATTAGGGGTGTCCATGGGGGGCTATGGGGGAATAGTGGGGTGGGGTTAAAGGTCGGGTGGGCGTGGTCACTGTTTGGGGGCGTGGTCACGTGGAAGGGGGCGTGGCGTAATGATGGGGGCGTGGTCATCATGATGTGGGCGTGGCCTCGGGTGCAATCCCAACCATAGTGGGGGGGGTCAGGGTGCAGGGGGTCAAAGGTCGGGTGGGCGTGGTCACCGTAGGAGGCGTGGTCTCATGGAATGGGCGTGGCCTAAGTGGGGCGTGGCCGATGAGTTGGGGCTCGGGGATTTGGGTGTGGGCGTGGCTTCTGCTCCTATCTCAACCATAATGGGGTTGTCAGAGGTCGGGTGGGCGTGGCCACGGTATGGAAGGCGTGGTCTCATAGAAGGGGGCGTGGCTTAATGATAGGGGCGTGGTCATCGCGATGTGGGCGTGGCCTCGGGTCTAATCCCAACCATAGTGGGGGGGGTCAGGGTGGGGGGGTCTAATGTCGGGTGGGCATGGTCACGGTGTGGGGGCGTGGTCTCATGGAAGGGGCGTGGCCTAATGATGGGGGCGTGTCCATTGCGATGTGGGCGTGGCTTCTGCTCCAATCCCAACCACAGTCGGGGGGGTCATGGTGGGGTGGGGTCTAATGTCGGGTGGGCGTGGTCACTGTGGGGGCATGTTCTAATGGAAGGGGGCGTGGCCTAATGTTGGGGGCGTGGCCATTGCGATGTGGGCGTGGCTTCTGCTCGAATCTCAACCATATTGGGGGTTTATGGGGTTGGCGGGGTGAAAGGCCGGGTGAGCGTGGTCAATGTAGGGGGCGTGGCCTAATGAGGGCGAGGCCCAATGGAGGGGGCGTGGTCACAGCGATGTGGGCGTGGCCTCGGATCCTGTCTCAAACATTGGGGTGGGTGTCACAGGATGAGGGGGGGTCAAAGGTCGGGTGGGCGTGGTCACTGTGGGGGCGTGGTCTCATTGAAGGGGGCGTGGCCTAATGTTGGGGGCGTGGTTTAATTATAGGGGCGTGGTCATTGCGATGTGGGTGTGGCTTCTGCTCCTATCTCAACCACGGGGGGGAAGTCAGTGTGGGGAAGGGGTCAAAGGTCGGGTGGGCGTGGTCACTGCGTGTGTGGGCGTGGTCTCACGGAAGGGGGGCGTGGCCTAATGGTGGGGGCGTGGTCATTGCGGTGTGGGCGTGGCCTCGGGTCCTATCTCAACCATATTGGGGAGGTCACAGGATGGGGGGGGAGGGTTAATGGCGGATGGGCGAGGCCACTGTATAGGGGGTGTGGTCTAACGGATGGGGCGTGGCCTAAGGGGGGCGTGGCTTAGGGGGGCGTGGCTTAAAGGGGGGTGGGGTTTGGTACCATCACAGCTGAGGCCGTCGGAGCTGAGGACGAATCCGGGTCGGCAGCGGCACCAAAAGGAGCCGAAGGTGTTGAGGCAGAGCTGAGCACAGCGGGCGCCCATGGAGCATTCGTCCACGTCTGTAGGGCCGGGGGGCGAAACCCCATGGGGGCACGGATCCCGTAGGGGCACAGACCCCAGAGGGACACGGATCCCATGGGGACACGGATCCCGTAGGGGCACAGACCCCATGGGGGCACGGATCCCGTAGGGGCACAGACCCCATAGGGACACGGATCCCATAAGGACACGAATCCCATAGGGGCACAGACCCCAGAGGGACACGGATCCCGTAGGGGCACAGACCCCATTGGGACACAAACCCCATAGAGGCACAAGTCCCATAGGGACACAAATCCCATGGGGACACGAATCCCATAAGGACATGAACCCCATGGGGGCACAAACCCCATAGGGACACGAATCCCATAACGACACGAATCCCATGGGGACACGAATCCCATAGGGACACAAATCCCGTAGGGACACAAATCCCATGGGGACACGAATCCCATAGGGACACAAACCCCATAGGGACACGAATCCCATTGGGACACACATCCCATAGGGACACGAACACCATAGGGACACGAATCCCATAGGGACACAAACCCCATAGGGACACGAATCCCATTTGGACACGAATCCCATTTGGACACAAACCCCATAGGGTCACGAATCCCAAAGGGACACAAATCCCATAGGGACACGAATCCCATAGGGACACAAACCCCATAGGGACACGAATCCCATAAGGACACGAATCCCATTTGGACATAAACCCCATAAGGACACGAATCCCATTGGGACACGAATCCCATAGGGACACAAACCCCATAAGGACACAAATCCCATAGAGACATAAACCCCATGGGGGCACAAATCCCAAAGGGACACAAACCCCATAGGGACACGAATCCCATAGGGACACGAATCCCATAGGGGCACGAATCCCATAGGGACACAAACCCCATAGGGACACGAATCCCATAAGGACACGAATCCCATAGGGACACAAATCCCATAGGGACACAAACCCCGTAGGGACATGAACCCCATTGGGACACAAAACCCACAGGGACACGAACCCTATAGGGGCACAAAACCCGTAGGGACACAAATCCCATAGGGACACGAATCCCATAGGGACACAAAACCCATAGAGACACGAATCCCAAAGGGACACAAACCCCATAGGGACACAAATCCCATAGGGACACAAACCCCATAGGGACACAAACCCCGTAGGGACACAAACCCCGTAGGGACACGAATCCCATAAGGACATGAACCCCATGGGGGCACAAACCCCATAGGGACACGAATCCCATAAGGACACGGATCCCATTTGGACACGAATCCCATAGGGGCACGAATCCCATAGGGACACAAACCCCGTAGGGACACGAATCCCATAGGGACATGAACCCCATGGGGGCACAAACCCCATAGGGACACGAATCCCATAAGGACATGAACGCCATGGGGGCACAAACCCCATAGGGACACGGATCCCATAGGGGCACAGACCCCATGGGGACACGAATCCCATAGGGACACGGATCACATAGGGACACAAACCCCGTAGGGACATGAACACCATGGGGGCACAAATCCCAAAGGGACACAAACCCCATAGGGACACGGATCCCATCGGGACATGAATCCCATAGGGACACAAACCCCATTGGGACACAAACCCCATAGAGGCACAAGTCCCATAGGGACACGAATCCCATAGGGACACGAATCCCATAAAGACACAAATCCCATAGGAACACAAACCCCATAGGGACACAAATCCCATAGGGACACGAATCGCATTGGGACACGAATCCCATAGGGACACGAATCCCATAGGGACACGAACCCTATAGGGACAAAAACCCCGTAGGGACATGAACCCCATGGGGGCACAAATCCCAAAGGGACACAAATCCCATAGGGACACGAATCCCATAGGGACACAAACCCCATAGGGACACAAATCCCATAGGGACACAAACCCCATAGGGACACGAATCCCATAGGGACACAAACCCCATAGGGACACAAATCCCATAGGGACACAAACCCCATAGGGACACGAATCCCATAGGGACACAAATCCCATAGAGACACGAATCCCATAGGGACACAAACCCCATAGGGACACGGATCCCATAGGGACACGAATCCCATAGGGGCACGAATCCCATGGGGACACGAATCCCATAAGGACATGAACCCCATGGGGGCACAAACCCCATAGGGACACGAATCCCATAGGGACACGAATCGCATTGGGACACGAATCCCATAGGGACACGAATCCCATAGGGACACGAACCCTATAGGGACAAAAACCCCGTAGGGACATGAACCCCATGGGGGCACAAATCCCAAAGGGACACAAATCCCATAGGGACACGAATCCCATAGGGACACAAACCCCATAGGGACACAAATCCCATAGGGACACAAACCCCATAGGGACACGAATCCCATAGGGACACAAATCCCATAGAGACACGAATCCCAAAGGGACACAAACCCCATAGGGACACGAATCCCATAGGGACACAAATCCCATTTGGACACGAATCCCATGGGGACACGAATCCCATAAGGACATGAATCCCATTGGGACATGAACCCCATGGGGGCACAAACCCCATAGGGACACAAACCCCATAGGGACACGAATCCCATAGGGACACGGATCCCATGGGGACACGAATCCCATGGGGACACAAACCCCGTAGGGACATGAACCCCATTGGGACACAAAACCCACAGGGACACGAACCCTATAGGGGCACAAAACCCGTAGGGACACAAATCCCATAGGGACACGAATCCCCATTGGGGTCCCTATTTATATCCCTATTGGGGTCCCTTTTGGGGTCCCTATTGGGGTCCCTATGGGGTCTCTATTGATATCCCTGTTGAGGTCCCTTTTGGGGTCCCTATTGGGATGTCTATTGGGGTCCCTATTGAGGTTCCTATTGGGGTCCCTATGGGGGTCTCTATTGGGGTCTCTATTGAGATCCCTATTGAAGTCCCTATGGGGTCTCTATTGGGGTCCCTATTGGGGTCCCTATGGGGTCTCTATTGGGGTCTCTATTGGGGTCCCTATTGGGGTCCCTATGGGGTCTCTATTGATATTCCTATTGAGGTCCCTTTTGGGGTCCCTATTGGGGTCCCTATTGGGGTCCCTATGGGGGTCTCTATTGGGGTCTCTATTGAGATCCCTATTGAAGTCCCTATGGGGTCTCTATTGGGGTCCCTATTGGGGTCCCTATTGGGATGTCTATTGGGGTCCCTATTGAGGTCCCTATTGGGGTCCCTATTGGGGTCCCTATGGGGGTCTGTATTGGGGTCTCTATTGAGATCCCTATTGAGGTCCCTTTTGGGGTCCCTATTGGGGTCCCTATTGGGGTCCCTATGGGGTCTCTATTGATATCCCTGTTGAGGTCCCTATTGGGGTCCCTATTGGGGTCCCTATGGGGGTCCCTATGGGGTCTCTATTGATATCCCTATTGGGGTCCCTTATGGGGTCCCTATGGGGTCTCTATTGATATCCCTAGTGGGGTCCCTATTGGGGTCCCTATTGGGGTCCCTATGGGGTCTCTATGGGATCCCTATTGGGGTCTCTATTGGGGTCCCTATGTGGTCCCTATTGGGGTCCCTATTGAGGTCCCTATTGGGGTCTCTATTGGGGTCCCTATGGGGTCTCTACGGGAGTGCCTATGTGGTCCCTACTGAGGTCCCTATTGGGGTCTCTATTGGTGTCCCTATTGGGGTCCCTTTTGGGGTCCCTATTGGGGTCCCTATGGGGTCTCTATTGATATCCCTGTTGAGGTCCCTTTTGGGGTCCCTATCGGGGTGTCTATTGGGGTCCCTTTTGGGGTCCCTATTGGGGTCCCTATGTGGTCTCTATTGATATCCCTATTGAGGTCCCTTTTGGGGTCCCTTATGGGGTCCCTATTGGGGTGTCTATTGGGGTCCCTATGGGGTCTCTATTGATTTCCCTATTGAGGTCCCTATTGGGGTCCCTATTGGGGTCCCTATTGGGGTCTCTATGGGATCCCTAGTGGGGTCTCTATTGGGGTCCCTATGTGGTCCCTATTGGGGTCCCTATTGGGGTCCCTATTGATATCCCTATTGGGGTCCCTTTTGGGGTCCCTATGGGGGTCCCTATGGGGGTCACTATTGGGGTCTCTATTGAGATCCCTATTGGGGTCCCTATCGGGTCTCTATTGGGGTCCCTATTGGGGTCCCTATGGGGTCTCTATTGATATCCCTGTTGAGGTCCCTTTTGGGGTCCCTTATGGGGTCCCTATTGGGGTCCCTATGTGGTCTGTATTGATATCCCTATTGAGGTCCCTTATGGGGTCCCTATGGGGTCTCTATTGATATCCCTATCGGGGTCCCTTTTGGGGTCCCTATGGGGGTCCCTATTGGGGTCCTTATTGATATCCCTATTGAGGTCCCTTTTGGGGTCCCTATTGGGGTCCCTATGGGGTCTCTACGGGAGTGCCTATGCGGTCCCTACTGAGGTCCCTAGTGGGGTCTCTATTGATATCCCTATCGGGGTCCCTATTGGTGTCCCTATTGGTGTCCCTTTTGGGGTCCCTATCGGGGTCCCTTTTGGGGTCCCTACGGGGGTCCCTACGTCCCTCTGCCAGCCCCCCTTACCCAGACAGGAGCGGTTGTTGGGCGCCAGGCGGAAGCCGGGGTGGCAGCGGCAGGAAAAGGAGCCGGGGGAATTGGAGCAGCTGTGCTGGCACAGCCTCTGCGTGCACTCGTCCTCATCTGGGGGCGGCGGGGGGGGCACGGTGACACCACAACCCCCCCACCTCAGGGCCCACATCGCCCATAGCCCCCCATAGCCCCCCCATAGCCCCCCATGGCACCCATAGCCCCTGTAAAACCCCATAGCCCCCCATAGCCCCCCCATAGCCCCCCATGGCCTCGCATATCTCCCATAGCCCCCCATAGCCCCTGTAATACCCCATAGCCCCCCCCATAGACCCCCATGGCCCCCATAGCCCCCCATGGCCCCCCCGGAGCCCCCCCATAGCCCCCATAGCCCCTGTAACACCCCATAGCCCCCCCATAGCCCCCCATAGACCCCCATGGCCCCCCATGGCCCCCATAGCCCCTGTAACACCCCATAGCCCCCCATAGCCCCCCATGGATCCCCGTAGCCCCCCCATATCCCCCAATAACCCCCATAGCCCCTATAACACCCCATAGCCCCCCATAGCCCCTGTAATACCCC
Source organism: Phasianus colchicus (assembly GCF_987193195.1). Classification (NCBI taxonomy): domain Eukaryota; kingdom Metazoa; phylum Chordata; class Aves; order Galliformes; family Phasianidae; genus Phasianus; species Phasianus colchicus. The sequence goes on along the minus strand of NC_143472.1, from coordinate 1,171,941 downwards.
ATAGCCCCCCCCATAGACACCCATGTCCCCCATAGCCCCCCATGGCCCCATAGCCCCTGTAACAGCCCATAGCCCCCCATAGCCCCCCATGGATCCCCGTAGTCCCCCCATATCCCCCAATAACACCCCATAGCCCCCCCATAGCCCCCCATATCCCTCCATGCCCCCCCATAGCCCCTATAACACCCCATAGCCCCCCCATAGCCCCCCATAGACCCCCATGGCCCCCCAAAGCCCCTGTAACACCCCATAGCCCCCCCATATCCCCCCATGGCCCCCCGTAGCCCCCCCATGGCCCCCATAGCCCCTATAACACCCCATAGCCCCCCATAGCCCCCCATGGATCCCCGTAGCCCCTCCATATCCCCCAATAACCCCCATAGCCCCTATAACACCCCATAGCCCCCCCATAGCCCCCCCCATATCCCCCCATGGCCTCGCATATCTCCCATAGCCCCCCATAGCCCCTGTAATACCCCATAGCCCCCCCCATAGACACCCATGTCCCCCATAGCCCCCCATGGCCCCATAGCCCCTGTAACACCCCATAGCCCCCCATAGCCCCCCATGGATCCCCGTAGCCCCCCCCCCATATCCCCCAATAACCCCCATAGCCCCTATAACACCCCATAGCCCCCCCATAGCCCCCCATAACCCCCTCATAGCCCCCCCAAAACATCCCAAATCCCCCCATAAGCCCTCCATAATCCCCCCCAAATCCCCCCATAACCCCCCCATAAACCCCCCCAAGAGGTCCCATAGCCCCCCTATATGCCCCCCCCCCAGAAGTTCCCATAGGCCCCCATAACCCCCTCATAGCCCCCCCAAAAACATCCCAAATCCCCCCATAACCCCCCCATAATCCCCCCCATTACCCCCCCATAACCCCCCACCCCCCCCACGAGATCCCATAGCCCCCCATAACCCCCCAACCCCACAAAACATCCCAAATCCCCCCATAACCCCCCCATAATCCCCCCCATTACCCCCCATAACCCCCCATAACACCCCAACGATCCCATAGCCCCCCATAACCCCCCCACCCTCCCCAAAACATCCCAAATCCCCCCATAACCCCCCCATAATCCCCCCCATAGCCCCCCATAACCCCCCCAACCCCCCCAATCCCCCCATAACCCCCCCATAAACCTCCCCACAAGGTCCCATAGCCCCCCTATATGCCCCCCCCCCCAGAAGTTCCCATAGGCCCCCATAACCCCCTCATAGCCCCCCCAAAAACATCCCAAATCCCCCCATAACCCCCCCATAATCCCCCCCATTACCCCCCCATAACCCCCCACCCCCCCCACGAGATCCCATAGCCCCCCATAACCCCCCAACCCCACAAAACATCCCAAATCCCCCCATAACCCCCCCATAATCCCCCCCATAGCCCCCCATAACCCCCCCACCGCCCCCAAAACATCCCAAATCCCCCCATAACCCCCCCATAAACCCCCCCATGAGGTCCCATAGCCCCCCTATATGCCCCCCCCAGAAGTTCCCATAGGCCCCCATAACCCCCTCATAGCCCCCCCAAAAACATCCCAAATCCCCCCATAACCCCCCCATAATCCCCCCCATAGCCCCCCATAACCCCCCCATAACCCCCCCAACCCCCCCAATCCCCCCATAACCCCCCCATAAACCTCCCCACAAGGTCCCATAGCCCCCCTATATGCCCCCCCCCAGAAGTTCCCATAGGCCCCCATAACCCACTCATAGCCCCCCCAAAACATCCCAAATCCCCCCATTACCCCCCATAACCCCCCCACCCCCCCACGAGATCCCATAGCCCCCCATAACCCCCCACCCCCCCAAAAACATCCCAAATCCCCCCATAAACCCCCCCATGAGGTCCCATAGCCCCCCTATATGCCCCCCCCGAAGTTCCCATAGCCCCCCATAACCCCCCCCATAACCCCCCATAATCCCCCCCATTACCCCCCCACCCCCCCCACGAGATCCCATAGCCCCCCATAACCCCCCACCCCCCCCAAAACATCCCAAATCCCCCCATAAAACCCCAAAATCCCCCCCAAATCCCCCCATAACCCCCCCATAATCCCCCCCATAGCCCCCCATAACCCCCCACCGCCCCCAAAACATCCCAAATCCCCCCATAAACCCCCCATAAACCCCCCCATTAGGTCCCATAGCCCCCCTATATGCCCCCCCCCCAGAAGTTCCCATAGCCCCCCATAACCCCCCCTATAATCCCCCCCATAACCCCCCCACCCCCCCCACGAGATCCCATAGCCCCCCCATAACCCCCCAACCCCCCAAAAACATCCCAAATCCCCCCATAACCCCCCCATAATCCCCCCATAGCCCCCCATAACCCCCCCAATAACCCCCCCATAACCCCCCCACCCCCCCACGAAATCCCATAGCCCCCCATAACCCCCCCACCCCCCCCAAAACATCCCAAATCCCCCCATAAACCCCCCCATAATCCCCCCCATAACCCCCCCCCCCAAAAACATCCCAAATCCCCCCATAACCCCCCCATAATCCCCCCCATAGCCCCCCATAACCCCCCCACCCCCCCCAAAACATCCCAAATCCCCCCATAACCCCCCCATAAACCCCCATTAGGTCCCATAGCCCCCCTATATGCCCCCCCCAGAAGTTCCCATAGGCCCCCATAACCCCCTCATAGCCCCCCCAAAAACGTCCCAAATCCCCCCATAACCCCCCCACTCCCCCACGAGATCCCATAGCCCCCCATAACCCCCCACCCCCCCCAAAACATCCCAAATCCCCCCATAAACCCCCCCATAATCCCCCCCATAACCCCCCCACCCCCACCAAAACATCCCAAATCCCCCCATAACCCCCCCATAAACCCCCCCACGAGGTCCCACAGCCCCCCTATATGCCACCCCCCCAGAAGTTCCCATAGGCCCCCATAACCCCCCCCATAACCCCCCCATAAACCCCCATTAGGTCCCACAGCCCCCCTATATGCCCCCCCCCAGAAGTTCCCATAGGCCCCCATAACCCCCTCATAGCCCCCCCATAACCCCCCATAATCCCCCCATAACCCCCCCACCCCCCCCCCACGAAATCCCATAGCCCCCCATAACCCCCCACCCCCCCCAAAACATCCCAAATCCCCCCATAACCCCCCCATAATCCCCCCATAGCCCCCCATAACCCCTCCACCCCCCCCAAAACATCCCAAATCCCCCCATAAACCCCCAAAATCCCCCCCATAGCCCCCCATAACCCCCCCACCCCCCCAAAACATCCCAAATCCCCCCATAACCCCCCCATAAACCCCCATTAGGTCCCATAGCCCCCCTATATGCCCCCCCCAGAAGTTCCCATAGGTCCCCATAACCCCCTCATAGCCCCCCCAAAACATCCCAAATCCCCCCATAACTCCCCCATAATCCCCCCATAGCCCCCCATAACCCCCCCAATAACCCCCCCATAACCCCCCCACCCCCCCACGAAATCCCATAGCCCCCCATAACCCCCCCACCCCCCCCAAAACATCCCAAATCCCCCCATAACCCCCCCATAATCCCCCCATAGCCCCCCATAACCCCCCCAATAACCCCCCCATAACCCCCCCACCCCCCCACGAAATCCCATAGCCCCCCATAACCCCCCCACCCCCCCCAAAACATCCCAAATCCCCCCATAACCCCCCCATAATCCCCCCCATAGCCCCCCATAAACCCCCCCATGAGGTCCCATAGCCCCCCTATATGCCCCCCCCCGAAGTTCCCATAGCCCCCCATAACCCCCCCACCCCCCCAAAAACATCCCAAATCCCCCCATAAACCCCCCATAATCCCCCCCATAACCCCCCCACCCCCCCCAAAACATCCCAAATCCCCCCATAAACCCCCCCATAAGGTCCCATAGCCCCCCCCCACCCCCCCGTGCCCCCCCCCAACCCCCACTGACCGACGCACTCGGTGCGCAGATGCCGATACCCGGGGGGGCAGCGGCACTCGAACCCCCCCGGGCGGTTGATGCACTCCTGGCTGGGTTGGCAGGGGGGGGGTCCCTCACATTCATCCACATCTGGGACAAGTGGGGGGGGGGGGTGAAGCAATGGGTCCCTCAGACCCCAAATCCCCCCCCCAGCGACCCCCAATTCCCTCTTAATTCCAACCCCCCCCCAGCGACCCCCAATTCCCTGTTAATTCCACCCCCCCCCCCCAAAGACCCCCAACACGACCCCAATCACCCCCCCCCCAGGATCCCATGTCCCCCCCGCCCCCCCCAGCGACCCCCAATTCCCTCTTAATTCCACCCCCCCCCCCCAAAGACCCCCAACACGACCCCAATTACCCCCCCCAGGATCCCATGCCCCCCCCCTCCCTCCCAGCGACCCCCAACTCCCTCTTACCAACCCCCCCCCACTCAAAGACCCCCAACACGACCCCAATTCCCCCCCAAGGATCCCATGCCCCCACCCTCCCCCAGCGACCCCCAATTCCCTCTTACCAACCCCCCCCCCCCCCCAAAGACCCCCAACACTCAAGGACCCCAAATTCCCCCCCCAGGACCCCATGTCCCCCCCCCCCCCACCCCCAGCGACCCCCCAAATTCCCTCTTAATTCCACCCCTCCCCCCCCAGAAACCCCAACACAACCCCAATTCCCCCCCCCAGGATCCCATGTTCCCCCCCCCCCCCCCCAGCGACCCCCAACACTCAAGGACCCCAAATCCCCCCCAGGACCCCATGAGTCCCCCCCCCCCCTCCCCCAGCGACCCCCAACTCCCTCTTAATTCCAACCCCCCCCCCAGAGACCCCCAACACGACCCCAATTCCCCCCCCCCAGGATCCCATGTCGTTCCCCCCCCCCCCCCAGCGACCCCCAACGCTCAAGGACCCCAAATCCCCCCCAGGACCCCATGTGTGTCCCCCCCCCCCTCCCCCAGCGACCCCCAATTCCCTCTTACCAACCCCCCCCCCAAAGACCCCCAACACGACCCCAATTCCCCCCCCCAGGATCCCATGTTCCCCCCCCCTTCCCCCAGCGACCCCCAATTCCCTCTTAATTCCACCCCCCCCCCCAGAGACCCCCAACACTCAAGGACCCCAATTACCCCCCCCAGGATCCCATGTCGCCCCCTCCCCCCCGCAGCGACCCCCAATTCCCTCTTACCAACCCCCCCCCCCCCCAAAGACCCCCAACACTCAAGGACCCCAAATCCCCCCCAGGACCCCATGTGTGTCCCCCCCCCCCTCCCCCAGCGACCCCCAATTCCCTCTTACCAACCCCCCCCCCCCCAAAGACCCCCAACACGACCCCAATTACCCCCCCAGGATCCCATGTCCCCCCCCCTCCCCACCCCCAGCGACCCCCAACTCCCTCTTAATTCCAACCCCCCCCCACAGAGACCCCCAACACGACCCCAATTCCCCCCCCCCAGGATCCCATGTTGTCCCCCCCCCCTTCCCCAGCGACCCCCAATTCCCTTTTACCAAGCCCCCCCCCCAGAGACCCCCAACACTCAAGAACCTCAATTACCCCCCCCCAGGATCCCATGTCCCCCCCCCCCCTCCCCCAGCGACCCCCAATTCCCTCTTAATTCCACCCCCCCCCCCAGAGACCCCCAACACTCAAGGACCCCAATTACCCCCCCCCAGGATCCCATGTCCCCCCTCCCCTCCCCCAGCGACCCCCAACTCCCTCTTAATTCCAGCCCCCCCCCCCCCAAAGACTCCCAATACGACCCCAATTATCCCCCCCAGGATCCCATGTCGTCCCCCCCCCCCAGCGACCCCCAACGCTCAAGGACCCCAAATCCCCCCCAGGACCCCATGTGTCCCCTCCCCCCCCCCCCCCCCAGCGACCCCCAATTCCCTCTTACCAACCCCCACCCCCTCAAAGACCCCCAACACGACCCACCCCAATTACCCCCCCCCCAGGATCCCAGGGCCCCCCCCCCCCTCCCCCAGCGACCCCCAATTCCCTCTTAATTCCAACACCCCCCCAGAGACCCCCAACACTCAAGGACCCCAAATCCCCCCCAGGATCCCATGTCGCCCCCTCCCCCCCTCCCCCAGCGACCCCCAACTCCCTCTTAATTCCACCCCCCCCAAAGACCCCCAACACGACCCACCCCAATTACCCCCCCCAGGATCCCATGCCCCCCCTCCCCCAGCGACCCCCAATTCCTTCTTAATTCCACCACCCCCCCCAGAGACCCCCAACACGACCCCAATTCCCCCCCCCAGGATCCCATGTACCCCCCCCTCCCCCAGCGACCCCCAATTCCCTCTTACCAACCCCCCCCCCTCAAAGACCCCCAACACGACCCACCCCAATTACTCCCCCCCCAGGATCCCATGTCGTCCCCCCCCCACCCCCAGCGACCCCCAACTCCCTCTTAATTCCACCCCCCCCCCCCAGAGACCCCCAACACGACCCCAGTTCCCCCCCCAGGATTCCATGTTGTCCCCCCCCCCCCTTCCCCAGCGACCCCCAATTCCCTTTTACCAAGCCCCCCCCCCCAAAGACCCCCAACACGACCCCAATTACCCCCCCCCAGGATCCCATGTCCCCCTCCCCTCCCCCAGCGACCCCCAATTCCCTCTTACCAACCCCCCCCCCCCAAAGACCCCCAACACGACCCACCCCAATTACCCCTCCCCCAGGATCCCATGTCGTCCCCCCCCCCCCCAGCGACCCCCAACACTCAAGGACCCCAAATCCCCCCCAGGACCCCATGTGTCCCCTCCCCCCCCCCCCCCAGCGACCCCCAATTCCCTCTTAATTCCACCCCCCCCCCCAAAGACCCCCAACACGACCCCAATTACCCCCCCAGGATCCCATGTCCCCCTCCCCTCCCCCAGCGACCCCCAATTCCCTCTTACCAACCCCCCCCCCCCCCAAAGACCCTCAACACGACCCCAATTACCCCCCCCCAGGATTCCATGTTGTCCCCCCCCCCTTCCCCAGCGACCCCCAATTCCCTTTTACCAAGCCCCCCCCCCCAGAGACCACCAACGCTCAAGGACCCCAAATTCCCCCCCCAGGACCCCATGTCCCCCCACCCCCACCCCCAGCGACCCCCAAATCCCTCTTAATTCCAACCCCCCCCCACAGAGACCCCCAACACGACCCCAATTCCCCCCCCAGGATCCCATGCCCCCACCCTCCCCCAGCGACCCCCAATTCCCTCTTACCAACCCACCCCCCCCCAGAGACCCCCAACACTCAAGGACCCCAATTACCCCCCCCAGGACCCCATGTGTGTCCCCCCCCTCCTCCCCCAGCGACCCCCAATTCCCTCTTACCAACCCCCCCCCCCCAAAGACCCCCAACACGACCCCAATTCCCCCTCCCAGGATCCCATGTCCCCCCCCCTCCCCCAGCGACCCCCAATTCCCTCTTACCAACCCCCACCCCCTCAAAGACCCCCAACACGACCCCAATTACCCCCCCCCCAGGATCCCATGTTCCCCCTCCCCACCCCCAGCGACCCCCAATTCCCTCTTAATTCCACCCCCCCCACCCAGAGACCCCCGACACTCAAGGACCCCAATTCCCCCCCCCAGGATCCCATGTCCCCATCCCCTCCCCCAGCGACCCCCAATTCCCTCTTAATTCCACCCCCCCCCCCAGAGACCCCCAACACGACCCCAATTCCCCCCCCAGGACCCCATGTGTCCCTCCCCTCCTCCCCCAGCGACCCCCAATTCCCTCTTAATTCCAACCCCCCCCCAGCGACCCCCAACGCTCAAGGACCCCAAATCCCCCCCAGGACCCCATGTGTGTCCCCCCCCCCTCCCCCAGCGACCCCCAATTCCCTCTTACCAACCCCCACCCCCTCAAAGACCCCCAACACGACCCACCCCAATTACCCCCCCCCCAGGATCCCATGTCGCCTCCCCCCCCTTCCCCAGCAACCCCCAATTCCCTCTTAATTCCAACCCCCCCCCAAAGACCCCCAACACGACCCCAAATCCCCCCCAGGATCCCGTGTCCCCCCCCCCCTCCCCCAGCGACCCCCAATTCCCTCTTAATTCCAACCCCCCCCCCCGAGACCCCAAACAATTAGCCCCGCCCCTTATTCCTGGCCACGCCCACCGCTGCCTAGCCACGCCCCCACTCCAGGTTAACCCCACCCACCACCAGCGCCCCTCCCCATTTGCTCTGAACCTCTTTAGCCCCGCCCCCTATTCCTGGCCACGCCCACAGCCGCCTAGCCCCGCCCCCACTCCAGGTTAACCCCACCCACCAAAAACTCACCTCCCCATTGGCTCTGATCCCCTTTAGCCCCGCCCGTAATCTGGCCACGCCCACAGCCTTATAGCCACGCCCCTATTCCAGGTTAGCCCCACCCACCACCAGCTCACCTCCCCATTGGCTCTGATCCCCTTTAGCCCCGCCCCTAAATCTGGGCGCATCCCCAGCCCCAGACCGCACCCACAGCCTATTAGCATAACCCCGCCCCCTTTAACCCCGCCCCCTCTCTAAGCCCCGCCCCCTCACCTTGACACGTGCCGTCGGGGGCGGGGCCGTAGCCGGGCGGGCAGCGGCCGTCGGTGGGCGGGGCGTAAGGAAGGGGCGGGGCGTAGGGAAGGGGCGGGGCTAAAGGAGGGGGCGGGGCTAAAGGAGGGGGCGGGGCTCCGCGGATGAGCGCTGCGGATCGGGGCAGGCAAAGGAAACCCCCGAAATGGTTGAGGCACCGCATGGAGCCGCGGCACGGGGGGGGCTGCGACGAGCATTCGTCCACGTCTGCAGTTGGGGGGGGGGACACATAACGCTAATTAGGGGCTGAAGTTCGTTAACGGGGGAAAACCCCGCCCCACGGATACGGGAGACCCCCCAATAGGGGACCCCCCCAATGGGAGACTCCTAATATGGGAGCTCCAACTGGGGACCCCCAATGGGAGACCCCAATAGGGGACCCCCAGTTGGAGAACCCCCCCATAGGAGACCCCCAATGGGAGACCCCAATAGGGGACCCCCAATGGGAGACCCCCAATGGAGACCCCCCCCCATAGGAGACCCCCAACGGTAGACCCCAATAGGGGACCCCCAATAGGACACCCCCAATTGAGGACCCCCCCAATGGGAGACCCCCAATAGGGGACTCCAAATAAGGGAGCCCCAATGGCAGACCCCCAATGGGAGAGCCCCAATAGGGGACCCCCAACAGGAGACCCCCAATGGAGACCCCCAACGGGAGACCCCAATAGTGGACCCCCAGTTGGAGACCCACAATGGAGACCCCCCCCCATAGGAGACCCCCAACGGGAGACCCCTATAGGGGACCCCCAGTGGGAGACCCTCAATGGAGACCCCCCCCATAGGAGACCCCCAATAGGAGAGCCCCAATAGGGGACCCCCAATGGGACACCCCCAATGGAGACCCCCAACGGGAGACCCCAATAGGGGACCCCCAATAGGACACCCCCAATTGAGGACCCCCCCAATGGGAGACCCCCAATAGGGGACTCCTAATAGGGGAGCCCCAATGGCAGACCCCCAATGGCAGACCCCCAATGGGAGACCCCCAATGGAGACCCCCCCCATAGGAGACCCCCAATGAGAGACCCCAATAGGGGACCCCCAATGGGAGACCCCCAATGGAAACCCCCCATAGGAGACGCCCCATAGGAGATGCCCCAATTGGAGACCCCCCATAGGAGACCCCCCAGTAGGAGACCCCCCAATAGGGGCGCCCCAATGGGAGACCCCCAATGGGAAACCCCCCCCCCCATAGGAGACCCCCAATGGAGACCCCCCAATAGGGGACCCCCAATAGGGGACCCCCCCATAGGAGACCCCCAACGGGAGACCCCTATAGGGGAACCCCAGTGGGAGACCTCCAATAGGAGACCCCCCATAGGGGACCCCCAATTGGAGACCCCCAATGGGAGACCCTCAATGGAGACCCCCCCCCATAGGAGACCCCCAATAGGGCACCTCCAATGGCAGACCCCCAGTGAGGGACCCCCAATGAGGGACCCCCAATGGAAGACCCCCAATGGAAGACCACCCATAGGAGACCCCCAACGGGAGACCCCCAATGGGAGACCCCCCCATAGGAGACCCTTAACTGGAGACCCCCAGTACGGGACCCCTAATTGGAGACCCCCAATGGAGACCCCCCAATAGGGGACCCCCAATGGGAGACCCCCAATGGAAGCCCCCCCATAGGAGACCCCCAATGGAGACCCCCCAATAGGGGACCCCCAATAGGGGACCCCCCCATAGGAGACCCCCAACGGGAGACCCCTATAGGGGAACCCCAGTGGGAGACCTCCAATAGGAGACCCCCCATAGGGGACCCCCAATTGGAGACCCCCAATGGGAGACCCTCAATGGAGACCCCCCCCCATAGGAGACCCCCAATAGGGCACCTCCAATGGGAGACCCCCAATTGTAGACCCCCAATGAGGGACCCCCAATGGAAGACCCCCAATGGAAGACCACCCATAGGAGACCCTCAACGGGAGACCCCAATAGGGGACCCCCAGTGGGAGACCCCCAGTGGGAGACCCCCACATAGGAGACCCTTAACTGGAGACCCCCAGTACGGGACCCCTAATTGGAGACCCCCAATGGAGACCCCCCCATAGGAGACCCCCCAATGGGAGACCCCCAACGGGAGACCCCCAATGAGGGACTCCCAATGGGAGACCCCCAATATGGGACCCCCAATACGGGACCCCCCATAGGGGAGCCCCAGTTGGAGACCCCCAATAGGGGACCCCCAATGGGAGACCCCCAATGGGAGACCCCCCCCATCCGAGACCCCCATAGGAGACCCCCCATAGGAGACCCCCAATGGAGACCCCCCAATAGAGGTCCTCCAATGGGGGATCCCCAATGGAAGACCCCCAATGGGAGACCCCCAGTGGGAGACCCCCAGTGGAGACCCCCCCCACAGGAGACCCCCAAAGAGAGACCCCAATAGGAGACCCCCAATGGGAGACCCTCAATGGCGACCCCCCCCATAGGAGACCCCCAATAGGGCACCTCCAATGGGAGACCCCCAATTGTAGACCCCCAATGAGGGACCCCCAATGGAAGACCCCCAATGGAAGACCACCCATAGGAGACCCCCAACGGGAGACCCCCAATGAGGGACTCCCAGTAGGAGACCCCCACATAGGAGACCCTTAACTGGAGACCCCCAGTACAGGACCCCTAATTGGAGACCCCCAATGGAGACCCCCCAATAGGAGACCCCCCATAGGAGACCCCCAACGGGAGACCCCCAATACGGGACCCCTCAATGGAAGACCCCCAATATGGGACCCCCAATACGGGACCCCCCATAGGGGAGCCCCAGTTGGAGACCCCCAATAGGGGACCCCCAATGGGAGACCCCCAATGGGAGACCCCCCCCATCCGAGACCCCCATAGGAGACCCCCCATAGGAGACCCCCAATGGAGACCCCCCAATAGAGGTCCTCCAATGGGGGATCCCCAATGGAAGACCCCCAATGGGAGACCCCCAGTGGGAGACCCCCAGTGGAGACCCCCCCCACAGGAGACCCCCAAAGAGAGACCCCAATAGGAGACCCCCAATGGGAGACCCTCAATGGCGACCCCCCCCATAGGAGACCCCCAATAGGGCACCTCCAATGGGAGACCCCCAATTGTAGACCCCCAATGAGGGACCCCCAATGGAAGACCCCCAATGGAAGACCACCCATAGGAGACCCCCAACGGGAGACCCCCAATGAGGGACTCCCAGTAGGAGACCCCCACATAGGAGACCCTTAACTGGAGACCCCCAGTACAGGACCCCTAATTGGAGACCCCCAATGGAGACCCCCCAATAGGAGACCCCCCATAGGAGACCCCCAACGGGAGACCCCCAATACGGGACCCCTCAATGGAAGACCCCCAATATGGGACCCCCAATAGGAGACCCCCAATGGAGACCCCCCCCATAGGAGACCCCCAATGGGAGACCCCAATAGGGGACCCACAATGGGAGACCCCCAATGGAAACCCCCCATAGGAGACGCCCCATAGGAGATGCCCCAATTGGAGACCCCCCATAGGAGACCCCCCAGTAGGAGACCCCCCAATAGGGGCGCCCCAATGGGAGACCCCCCCCCCCATAGGAGACCCCCAATGGAGACCCCCCAATAGGAGACCCCCAATAGGAAACCCCCAATGGGAGACCCTCAATGGAAACCCCCCCCATAGGAGACCCCCAATGAGAGACCCCAATAGGGGACCCCCAATGGGACACCCCCAATTGAGGACCCCCCCAATGGGAGACCCCCAATGGGGGACCCCCAATAGGGGACCTCCAATGGAAGACCCCCATTGGAAGACCACCCATAGGAGACCCCCAACGGGAGACCCCCAATGAGGGACTCCCAATGGGAGACCCCCAATATGGGACCCCCAATACGGGACCCCCCATAGGGGAGCCCCAATTGGAGACCCCCAATAGGGGACCCCCAATGGGAGACCCCCCCCATCCGAGACCCCCATAGGAGACCCCCCATAGGAGACCCCCAATGGAGACCCCCCAATAGAGGACCCCCAATGGGGGACCCCCAATGGACACCCCCCCATAGGAGACCCCCCATAGGAGACCCCCAACGGGAGACCCCCAATACGGGACCCCTCAATGGAAGACCCCCAATATGGGACCCCCAATAGGAGACCCCCAATGGAGACCCCCCCCATAGGAGACCCCCAACGGGAGACCCCTATAGGGGACCCCCAATGGGAGACCCCCAATAGGAGACCCCCCATAGGGGACCCCCAATGGGAGACCCCCAATGGGAGACCCCCCCCATAGGAGACCCCCAACGGAAGACCCCCAATTGGAGACCCCCAATTGGAGACCCCCAACGGGAGACCCCCAATAGGGGACCCCCAATTTGAAACCCCCAGTGGGAGACCCCTAATAGGTGACCCCCAAAGATGTGGGACCCCCACCCCAAAATATGAGACCCCCAAAGTGGACCCACACCTCAAAACCCCCCCCCAAGGATGAGACCCCCACCCCAAAACGAGGAGACCTCCCAAAGGTGGGACCCCCACCCCATAATATGGGACCCCAAAAGATGGGACCCCCACCCCAAAACACGAGAACCTCTGAAGGACGAGACCCCCACCCCAAAACAAGGAGACCTCCCAAAGGTGGGACCCCCGCCCCATAATATGGGACCCCAAAAGATGGGACCCCCACCCCAAAATATGGGACCCCCCAAGTGAACCCCGACCTCAAAACACAGAAGCCCCCCCAAACTGGAGACCCCTCCCCAAAAATTATAGGGAACCCCAAATAAGGGACTTCCCCCCCCCCCCCGGCTCCGCAAATAGGGGAACACGAGAACAGGGGACCCCCACCCCAAATGTGGGACCCCCAAATGTGGGACCCCCCCCCAAAAAAAACCCAGCCCCCCACCTTTGCAGTGCTCGGTCTCGGGGTCCCACTCGTATCCATCTGTGCACTCCTGGGGGGGGTCCCAAAATGTCACCGTGTGACCCCAAAGGCCCCAGTGACCCCATAGGGACCCCAATGTCCCCATAGAGACCCCAAAGTCCCAATAGAGACCCCATAGAGACCCCAATGCCCCATAGAGACCCCGCTGACCCCATAGAAACCCCACTGACCCCATAGAGACCCCAAAGTCCCCATAGAGACCCCAAAGACCCCATAGAGACCCCAAAGTCCCATAGAAACCCCACTGACCTCACAGAGACCCCAAAGTCCCAATAGAGACCCCATAGAGACCCCAATGCCTCATAGAGACCCCAAAACCCTGTAGAGACCCTACTGTCCTCATAGAGACCCCACTGACCCCATAGAGACCCCAAAGTCCCCATAGAGACCCCACTGACCCCATAGAGACCCCAAAGTCCCATAGAAACCCCACTGACCTCACAGAGACCCCAAAGTCCCAGAAGAGACCCCATAGAGACCCCAATGCCCCATAGAGATCCTGCTGACCCCAGAGACCCCAATGCCCCATAGAGACCCCACTGACCCCATAGAGACCCCAAAGTCCCCATAGAGACCCCATTGTCCTCATAGAGACCCCAATGCCCCATAGAGGCCCCACTGACCCCATAGAGACCCCAAAGTCCCCATAGAGACCCCATAGAGACCCCAATGCCTCATAGAGACCCCAAAACCCTGTAGAGACCCTACTGTCCTCATAGAGACCCCACTGACCCCATAGAGACCCCAAAGTCCCCATAGAGACCCCACTGACCCCATAGAGACCCCAAAGTCCCATAGAAACCCCACTGACCTCACAGAGACCCCAAAGTCCCAGAAGAGACCCCATAGAGACCCCAATGCCCCATAGAGATCCTGCTGACCCCAGAGACCCCAATGCCCCATAGAGACCCCACTGACCCCATAGAGACCCCAAAGTCCCCATAGAGACCCCATTGTCCTCATAGAGACCCCAATGCCCCATAGAGGCCCCACTGACCCCATAGAGACCCCAAAGTCCCCATAGAGACCCCATAGAGACCCCAATGCCTCATAGAGACCCCAAAACCCTGTAGAGACCCTACTGTCCTCATAGAGACCCCACTGACCCCATAGAGACCCCAAAGTCCCCATAGAGACCCCACTGACCCCATAGAGACCCCAAAGTCCCATAGAAACCCCACTGACCTCACAGAGACCCCAAAGTCCCAGAAGAGACCCCATAGAGACCCCAATGCCCCATAGAGACCCTGCTGACCCCACAGAGACCCCAAAGTCCCATAGAGACCCCATTGTCCTCATAGAGACCCCAATGCCCCATAGAGACCCCGCTGACCCCATAGAGACCCCACTGACCCCATAGAGACCCCAAAGTCCCCAGAGAGACCCCACTGACCCCATAGAGACCCCAAAGTCCCATAGAGACCCCACTGACCCCATAGAGACCCCAAAGTCCCATAGAGACCCCACTGACCCCATAGAGACCCCAAAGTCCCATAGAAACCCCACTGACCTCACAGAGACCCCAAAGTCCCAATAGAGACCCCCATAGAGACCCCAATGCCTCATAGAGACCCCAAAACCCTGTAGAGACCCTACTGTCCTCATAGAGACCCCACTGACCCCATAGAGACCCCAAAGTCCCCATAGAGACCCCACTGACCCCATAGAGACCCCAAAGTCCCATAGAAACCCCACTGACCTCACAGAGACCCCAAAGTCCCAGAAGAGACCCCATAGAGACCCCAATGCCCCATAGAGACCCTGCTGACCCCACAGAGACCCCATAGAGACCCCAAAGTCCCCATAGAGACCCCATTGTCCTCATAGAGACCCCACTGACCCCATAGAGACCCCAAAGTCCCAGAAGAGACCCCATAGAGACCCCATAGAGACCCCAATGCCCCATAGAGACCCCGCTGACCCCATAGGGACCCCAAAGTCCCATAGAGACCCCACTGATCCCATAGAGACCCCACTGTCCCACAGAGACCCCATTTTCCCCATAGAGACCCCACTGACCCCAAAGAGACCCCAAAGGCCCATAGAGACCCCAAAGTCCCATAGCGACCCCAGTGTTCCATAGAGACCCCACTGGCCCCATAGAGACCCCAAAGTCCCAATAGACACCCCGAAGAGACCCCAGTGCCCCATAGAGACCCCAAAATCCCAATAGAGACCCCATAGAGACCCCAAAGTCCCATAGAAACCGCACTGACCTCACAGAGACCCCAAAGTCCCAGAAGAGACCCCATAGAGACCCCAATGCCCCATAGAGATCCTGCTGACCCCAGAGACCCCAAAGTCCCACAGAGACCCCACTGACCCCATAGAAACCCCAAAGTCCCCATAGAGACCCCATTGTCCTCATAGAGACCCCAAAGTCCCATAGCGACCCCAGTGTTCCATAGAGACCCCACTGGCCCCATAGAGACCCCAAAATCCTCACAGGGACCCCATTGTCCCCATAGAGACCCCAAAATCCCAATAGAGACCCCAAAGAGACCCCAGTGACCCATAGAGACCCCAAAATCCCAATAGAGACCCCATAGAGACCCCAAAGTCCCATAGAGACCCCGCTGACCTCACAGAGACCCCAAAGTCCCAGGAGAGACCACATAGAGACCCCAATGCCCCATAGAGACCCTGCTGACCCCACAGAGACCCCAAAGTCCCATAGAGACCCCATTGTCCTCATAGAGACCCCACTGACCCCATAGAGACCCCATAGAGACCCCAATGCCCCATAGAGACCCTGCTGACCCCACAGAGACCCCAAAGTCCCATAGAGACCCCATTGTCCTCAAAGAGACCCCAAAGTCCCATAGAGACCCCACTGACCCCATAGAGACCCCAAAGTCCCCATAGAGACCCCATTGTCCTCATAGAGACCCCACTGACCCCATAGAGACCCCATAGAGACCCTGCTGACCCCACAGAGACCCCAAAGTCCCATAGAGACCCCACTGATCCCATAGAGACCCCACTGTCCCACAGAGACCCCATTTTCCCCATAGAGACCCCACTGACCCCAAAGAAACCCCAAAGGCCCATAGAGACCCCAAAGTCCCATAGCGACCCCAGTGTTCCATAGAGACCCCACTGACCCCATAGAGACCCCACTGATCCCATAGAGACCCCAAAGTCCTCACAGGGACCCCATTGTCCCTATAGAGACCCCAAAATCCCAATAGAGACCCCAAAGAGACCCCAGTGCCCCATAGAGACCCCCAAATCCCAATGGAGACCCCATAGAGACCCCAAAACCCTGTAGAGACCCTACTGTCCTCATAGAGACCCCACTGACCCCATAGAAACCCCAAACTTTCATAGAAACCCCAAACTTTCATAGAAACCCCACTGACCCCATAGAGACCCCATTGTCCCCATAGAGACCCCACTGACCCCATAGAGATCCCAAAGTCCCATAGAGACCCCACTGACCTCATAGAGACCCTACTGTCCTCATAGAGACCCCACTGACCCTATAGAGACCCCAAACATTCATAGAAACCCCACTGACCCCATAGAGACCCCAAAGTCCCCATAGAGAACCCATTGTCCTCATAGAGACCCCACTGACCCCATAGAGACCCCATAGAGACCCCAATGCCCCATAGAGACCCTGCTGACCCCACAGAGACCCCAAAGTCCCATAGAGACCCCATTGTCCTCATAGAGACCCCAATGCCCCATAGAGACCCCGCTGACCCCATAGAGACCCCACTGACCCCATAGAGACCCCAAAGTCCCCATAGAGACCCCATTGTCCTCATAGAGACCCCACTGACCCCAAAGAGACCCCAAAGGCCCATAGAGACCCCAAAGTCCCATAGCGACCCCAGTGTTCCATAGAGACCCCAAAGACCCCATAGAGACCCCACTGTCCCCATAGAGACCCCAAAGGCCCATAGAGACCCCATTGTCCCTATAGAGACCCCAATATTCCATAGAGACCCCACTGACCCCATAGAGACCCTAAGGTTCCCATAGAGACCCCAATGTCCCCAATGCCCCCAATGCCCCCATTGCCCCTAAATGCCCCCAATGTCCCCATTGTCCCCATTGCCCCCATTACCCCCATTGACCCCAATGCCCCCATTGTCCCTATTGACCCCACTGACCCCAATGCCCCCAATGTCCCCAATGTCCCCAATGTCCCCAATGCCCCCATTGACCCCAATGCCCCCATTGTCCCCAATGCCCCCATTGACCCCAATGCCCCCAATGCCCCCAATGTCCCCAATGTCCCCATTACCCCCATTGCCCCCATTGACCCCAATGCCCCAATGCCCCCAAGACCCCCATTGACCCCAATGCCCCCATTGACCCCAATGACCCCAATGTCCCCAATGCCCCCATTGCCCCCAATGTTCCCACTGACCCCAATGTCCCTAATGTCCCCAATGTCCCCAATGCCCCCAATGTCCCTAATGTCCCCAATGCCCCCATTGCCCCCAATGTTCCCACTGACCCCATTGTCCCCAATGCCCCCAATGTCCCCAATGCCCCCATTGCCCCCAATGTCCCCATTGCCCCCAATGACCCCAATGTCCCCATTGACCCCAATGACCCCAATGTCCCCAATGCCCCCATTGACCCCAATGCCCCCATTGTCCCCAATGCCCCCATTGACCCCATTGTCCCCAATGCCCCCAATGCCCCCAATGTCCCCATTACCCCCATTGCCCCCATTGACCCCAATGCCCCAATGCCCCCAAGACCCCCATTGACCCCAATGCCCCCATTGACCCCAATGACCCCAATGTCCCCAATGCCCCCATTGCCCCCAATGTTCCCACTGACCCCAATGTCCCTAATGTCCCCAATGTCCCCAATGCCCCCAATGTCCCTAATGTCCCCAATGCCCCCATTGCCCCCAATGTTCTCACTGACCCCATTGTCCCCAATGTCCCCAATGCCCCCAATGCCCCCAATGTCCCCAATGTCCCCATTACCCCCATTGTCCCCATTGACCCCAATGCCCCAATGCCCCCAAGACCCCCATTGACCCCAATGCCCCCACTGCCCCCACTGACCCCATTACCCCCATTGTCCCCATTGCCCCTATTGACCCCAATGTCCCCATTGACCCCAATGTCCCCATTGCCCCCATTGACCCCAATGTCCCCAATGCCCCCATTGCCCCCAATGTCCCCAATGCCCCCATTGCCCCTAAATGCCCCCAATGTCCCCATTGCCCCCACTGACCTCAAAGTCCCCAATGTCCCCATTGACCCCATTGACCCCAATGCCCCCATTGCCCCCATTGCCCCCAATGTCCCCAATGTCCCCAATGCCCCCATTGCCCCTAAATGCCCCCAATGTCCCCATTGCCCCCATTGACCCCATTGCCCCCATTGACCCCAATGCCCCCAATGTCCCCAATGCCCCCACTGACCCCAATGCCCCCAATGTCCCCAATGACCCCAATGTCCCCATTGACCCCAATGTCCCCAATGCCCCCACTGACCCCAATGCCCCCAATGTCCCCAATGCCCCCACTGACCCCATTGCCCCCAATGTCCCCAATGTCCCCACTGACCCCAATGCCCCCAATGCCCCCATTGTCCCCATTGCCCCCATTGACCCCAATGTCCGCATTTCCCCCAATGTCCCCATTGACCCCACTGACCCCATTGCCCCCATTGTCCCCATTGTCCCCAATGCCCCCATTATCCCCAATGCCCCCATTGTCCCCATTGACCCCAATGCCCCCATTGTCCCCATTACCCCCATTGTCCCCATTGTCCCCATTGACCCCAATGCCCCCATTGACCCCAATGTCCCCAATGTCCCCAATGTCCCCAAATGCCCCCACTGATCCCAATGTCCCCATTGTCCCCATTGACCCCAACGCCCCCAATGCCCCCAAGGCCCCATTGCCCCCAATGCCCCGCCATTTCCCCCCCCCCCCACAGCTGCCCCCCACCTCCTCCCCCTCCTCCATTTGGGGGGGGGCTGCGGCCGCCAGCAGCGCTCCCAGGACGACGCAGCTCAGGGGGGTCATGGCCCTTTATTTGGGGGGGGGGGGACACGAGATTGGGGTCACACAGAGCATTGGGATATGGGGGGGGGGGGGCACAGACATCCAGCACCCCCCCACCCCGGAAAACCCCAATAATCCCCCTGCCCCACCCCCCCCAATACCCCCATACCCCACCCCCCTCCCCCAGACTCAATGGGACCCCCAATATGGCCCCCCCCCAGAATTCCCCCCCCCACCCTCAAAGCCCCCCAGGACCCCCCCAAAAAACCCTTAGAGCCCCCCCAGTTCCCCCCCAATCCCCCTCATTCCTCAGACCCCCCCCCCAAAAACACCCTGCAGACCCCAAAGGATCCCCAAAAGACCACCTGGGACCCCCCCCTGACACCCCCCCCCAATTACCCCCCAATCCCCCTCCCCAAATCCCCCAACCGACCCCCCCAGACCTTCCCAAACCCTTGACTTCCTCCCCCCTCGCCCCCCCCCAAATCCTCCCATGTCCTCAACCCCCCCCCCAAATAACCCCCAACCCCCCCACCGCCCCCAAAGCCCCCCAGGACCCCCCCCCAAATACCCCCAGTTCCCCCCCAGTCCCCTTCATTCCTCAGACCCCCCCCCCAAAAAACACCCTGCAGACCCCAAAGGATCCCCAAAAGACCCCCCCCATATCCCATAACCCCCCCGCAGCCCCCCCCAAATTACCCCATTACCCCCCCAATACCCCTCCCCAAATCCCCCAACACACCCCCCTCACTTCCTGCCCCCTCGCCCCCCCCCAAATCCTCCCATGTCCTCAACCCCCCCCCCAAATAACCCCCAACCCCCCAGCTCCCCCAGGACCCCCCCCAAATACCCCCAGTTTCCCCCCAATCCCCCTCATTCCTCAGACCCCCCCCCCAAAAAACACCCTGCAGACCCCAAAGGATCCCCAAAAGACCACCTGGGACCCCCCCCAAATACCCCCCACCCCCAATTACCCCATTACCCCCCCAATACCCCTCCCCAAATCCCCCAACAGCCCCCCCCAGACCTTCCCACTTCCTTCCCCCTCGCCCCCCTCCCCAAATCCTCCCATGTCCTCAACCGCCCCCCCCCCCCCAAATAACCCCCAACCCCCCCAGCTCCCCCAAACCCCCCAGGACCCCCCCCCAAATACCCCCAGTTCCCCCCCAATCCCCTTCATTCCTCAGACCCCCCCCCTAAAAACACCCTACAGACCCCAAAGGATCCCCAAAAGACCCCCCCATATCCCATAACCCCCCCTTGCAGCCCCCCCCCAAATACCCCCAGTTCCCCCCCAATCCCCTCATTCCTCAGACCCCCCCCAAAAAAAACACCCTGGAGACCCCAAAGGATCCCCAAAAGATCCCCCCCATATCCCACCCCCCCCTGTAGCCCCTCCCCCAAATTACCCCATTACCCCCCAATACCCCTCCCCACATCCCCCAACCGCCCCCCCCAGACCTCCCCCCTCGCCCCCCCCCAAATCCTCACATATCCTCAACACCCCCCCCCCAAATAACCCCCAACTCCCCCACCTCCCCCAAAGCCCCCCAGGACCCCCCCCAAATACCCCCAGTTTCCCCCCAATCCCCTTCATTCCTAAGACCCCCCCCAAAGAACACCCTGCAGACCCCAAAGGATCCCCAAAAGACCACCTGGGACCCCCCCTGCAGACCCCCCCCCAAATTACCCCATTACCCCCCAATACCCCTCCCCAAATCCCCCAACCGCCCCCCCCAGACCTTCCCACTTCCTCCCCCCTTTTCCCCCTCCCCAAATCCTCACATATCCCCAACCCCGCCCCCAAATAACCCCCCCAGCTCCCCCAAAGCCCCCCAGGACCCCCCCCAAATACCCCCAGTTCCCCCCCAATCCCCTTCATTCCCCAGCCCCCCCCCAAAAAACACCCTGCAGACCCCAAAGGATCCCCAAAAGACCACCTGGGACCCCCCCCTGATGCCCCCCCACCCCCCAATTATCCCCCAATACCCCTCCCCAAATCCCCCAACCGCCCCCCCCAGACCTTCCCCGTCACCCCCCCCCAAATCCTCACATATCCTCAACCCCCCCCCCCCCCCCAAATAACCCCCAACCCCCCCACCGCCCCCAAAACCCCCCAGGACCCCCCCCAAATACCCCCAGTTCCCCCCCAATCCCCCTCATTCCTCAGACCCCCCCCCAAAAAAAACACCCTGCAGACCCCAAAGGATCCCCAAAAGACCACCTGGGACCCCCCCCTGGCGCCCCCCCCCCCAATTACCCCCCAATACCCCTCCCCAAATCCCCCAACCGACCCCCCCCCATACCTTCCCAAACCCCTCACTTCCTCCCCCCTCGCCCCCCCCCCCAAATCCTCACATGTCCTCAACCCCCCCCCCCCAAATAACCCCCAACCCCCCCAGCTCCCTCAAAGCCCCCCAGGACCCCCCCCAAATACCCCCAGTTCCCCCCCAATCCCCACCATTCCTCAGACCCCCCCCCAAAAAAACACCCTGCAGACCCCAAAGGATCCCCAATAGCCCCCCCCATATCCCATAACCCCCCCTTGCAGCCCCCCCCCCAATTACCCCCATTACCCCCCAATCCCCCTCCCCAAATCCCCCAACCCCCCCCCCCCCAAATTCTCCCATGTCCCCACCCCCCCCTCCCCCAGTAACCCCCAACCCCCTCTGATGACCCCCAGGACCCCCCCAAAAAACCCCCCCAAGACCCCCCTCCCCGCCTTAAAAACACCCAGGACAACCCCCCCACCCCCCAGACCCCCCCCATAACCCCCTCAGGACCCCCCCCAATACCCCCTGAACCCCCCCATGCCCCCCCCCCTCCGCCATGACTCCCCATCGCCCCCCAGGACCCCCCCCCAATACCTCCATTCCCCCCATTCATCCCCCACGACCCCCTCAAATCCCCCCAACCCCCCAGGACCCCCCCCCCAATACCCCAATCACCCCCATTCCCCCCCCCAGGACCCCCTCAAGACCCCCCAACTCCCTCAAATACCCCCCAGTGACCCCCAAGATGCCCCCCAGCCCCCTCCCCAATATCTCCATTCGCCCCCATCCCCCTTCAGGACCTCCACAACCCCCCCGTCCCCCCCCCAAACCCCCCCAGACTCTTGCCAATACCCCCAGACCCCCTCAGGACCCCCCCCCAAAGACCCCCCCAGGACCCCTTCCTTCCAAATACCAGCATTACCTCCATAAAGAGGTTCAAGGGGGGGGGGGGGATTTATGGTTTTTTTTTTGGGGGGGGGGATCTTAGAGGAGAAGAATTTTTTGGGGGTCCTTTTTGGGGATGATTCCAAAGGACTTGGGGTGAATTTGGGTCATTTGGGGTCGTTTTGGGGCTCTTTTTTTTTGGGGGGGGGGCGGGGTGAGGGGGGGGGGGTTGGGGTTGAACACATTGGGGTCATTTTGGGGGTGGGGGGGGGGTTGGATTTGGGTCTTTCTGAGGGGGATGGGGGGGAAATGAGGCGATTTTGAGGGGTTTGGGGACAAAAACCCCCAGAACAACCCCCCCACCCCCCAGACCCCCCCCCATAACCCACTCAGGACCCCCCCCAATACCCCCTGAACCCCCCCATGCCCCCCCCCTCCGCCATGACTCCCCATCGCCCCCCAGGACCCCCCCCTCCAGACCCCCCCTCAGGGGAAGAATTTTTTGGGGTCCTTTTTGGGGATGATTCCAAAGGACTTGGGGTGAATTTGGGTCATTTGGGGTCGTTTTGGGGCTCTTTTTTTTTGGGGGGGGGGCGGGGTGGGGGTGGGGGGTTGGGGTTGAACACTATGGGGTCATTTTGGGGGTGGGGGGGGGTTGGATTTGGGTCTTTCTGAGGGGGATGGGGGGGAAATGAGGCGATTTTGAGGGGTTTGGGGACAAAAACTCCCAGGACAACCCCCCCACCCCCCAGACCCCCCCCAAAAACCCCCTCAGGACCCCCCCCAATACCCCCTCAACCCCCCCATGCCCCCCCCCCCTCCGCCATGACTCCCCATCGCCCCCCAGGACCCCCCCCCAGACCCCCTCCAATACCTCCGTTGCCCCCATTCATCCCCCACGACCCCCTCAAATCCCCCCCAACCCCCCAGACCCCCCCCCAATACCCCAATCTCCCCCATTCCCCCCCCAGGACCCCCTCAAGACCCCCCAACTCCCTCAAATACCCCCCAGTAACCCCCAAGATGCCCCCCAGCCCCCTCCCCAATATCTCCATTCCCCCCCATCCCCCTTCAGGACCTCCACAACCCCCCCGTCCCCCCCCCAAATCCCCCCAGACTCTTGCCAATACCCCCAGACCCCCTCAGGACCCCCCCCCAGGACCCCCCCAGGACCCCTTCCTTCCAAATACCAGCATTACCTCCATAAAGAGGTTCAAGGGGGGGGAAGAGGGGGGGGGGATTTATGGTTTTTTTTTTGGGGGGGGGGATCTTAGAGGAGTTGGGGTCCTTTTTGGGGATGATTCCAAAGGACTTGGGGTGAATTTGGGTCATTTGGAGTCGTTTTGGGGCTCTTTTTTTTTTGGGGGGGGGGGGCGGAGTGAAGGGGGGGGGGTTGGGGTTGAACACATTGGGGTCATTTTGGGGGTGGGGGGGGGTTGGATTTGGGTCTTTCTGAGGGGATGGGGGGGAAATGAGGCGATTTTGAGGGGTTTGGGGACAAATCGGAAGTTTTTGGGGGTGAGTTTGGGTCTTTTTTTGGGGGGGGGGGGGGATTTGGGGCAGTTTGGGTAAATTCGGCTTTTTTTGTTGTTTTTTTTTGGGGGGGGGAAGAATTGTGAGCAGATTTGGGTCATTTTGGAGAGATTTGGGGTCACTTCGGGAAGGGGCCGGGGGGCTTTTTTTTTGGGGGGGGGGGGGTGGATTTGGGGGTGTTTCGGTGATTTTGGATGAATGCGGTTTTTTTTCATGGGGGGGGGGGGAGGATTTGGGTCATTTAGGAGCGATTTGCGGACTTTTTTTTGGGGGGGGGGGGGGGAAGTTTGGGAGCGGTGATGGGGAAGGGGGATCTCCGAGCTGATAGGGGTAAATTGCGCGGATTTTGGGTCATTTTGGGGCACTTTGGGGATCTTTGGGGGGGGCTCTCGATCGGTTCGGTTTCTTCTCCCCCCCCCATAGCCAACGTGGCCGCGGGGGGGGGGGACGAATGGCGGGGGGGTGAGGGGCGGACCAGGAAAGAGCGCATCGGGGAACAGAGGGAGGGGAGAGCACAGCCCAGGACCCCCCCCCCCCACCACAGCCCCGCTCCTCCCGCCCCCCCCCCTGCCTCCTCCCCCCCCACAGATCCGCACTCACCGCTCCGTTCCGCGCCCCCCCCCCCAGAAACAGCGGAACGAGGGGAGACCACGCCCACCCCCATTCATAAACCCGCCCCCCCGAAGCCACGCCCACACCGCTCTTTAAACCCCCCCCACCCCCCGAAGCCACGCCCACCCCACTCATAAACCCGCCCCCCCCGAAGCCGCGCCCACCCCCAATTAATAAGCCGACCCCCCTTGAGGCCACGCCCTCCATTCACAAACCCGCCCTCCGAAGCCACGCCCACGACGCACTCGTTACTCTGCCCCCCCTAAGCCACGCCCACCCCTAAACCATAAACCGGCCCTTCTGAGGCCACGCCCACCGCCATTCATAAACCGGCCCCACCTGAAGCCCAGCCCTCCATTCATAAAACCGCCTCTCCCGAAGCCACGCCCACACCGAATTCTTAAGCCCCCCGCCCAAGCCACGCCCATCCCCGGATCCATAAACCGGCCCCTCCGGAAGCCACGCCCACCCCGCATTCAGCCACGCCCACCCCATTCATAAACCCGCCCGTCCCGAAGCCACGCCCACACCGCATTCTTAAGCCCCTCGCCCAAGCCACGCCCACCCCCGGATCCATAAAGCGCCCCATCCTGAAGCCACGCCCACCCCGCATTCAACCCCTCCCAGCCCAGCCCACCACCCATTCATAAACCCGCCCCCCCGAAGCCACGCCCACTACGCATTCGTTACTCTGCCCCCCCTAAGCCACGCCCACCCCTAAACCATAAACCGGCCCCTCTGAGGCCACGCCCATCGCCATTCATAAACCGGCCCCACCTGAAGCCCAGCCCCCCATTCATAAAACCGCCCCTCCCGAAGCCACGCCCACACCGAATTCTTAAGCCCCCCGCCCAAGCCACGCCCACCCCCGGATCCATAAACCGGCCCCTCCGGAAGCCACGCCCACCCCGCATTCAGCCACGCCCACCCCATTCATAAACCCGCCCCTCCCGAAGCCACGCCCACACCGCATTCTTAAGCCCCCCGCCCAAGCCACGCCCACCCCCGGATCCATAAACCGCCCCATCCCGAAGCCACGCCCACCCCGCATTCAACCCCTCCCAGCCCAGCCCAGCACCCATTCATAAAGCCGCCCCCCCTAAGCCACGCCCACCCCCGGATCCATAAACCGGCCCCTCTGAGGCCACGCCCACCCCCAATTCATAAGCCGGCCCCCCTTGAGGTAACGCCCCCTCCATTCATAAACCCGCCCACCCCAAGCCACGCCCACTACGCATTCAACCCTCCCAACAAAGCCCACCACCCATTCATAAACCCGCCCGTCCCTAAGCCACGCCCACACCGCATTCGTAGCCCCGCCCCCTGAAGCCACGCCCACCCCATTCATAAACCGCCCCACCTGAAGCCCAGCCCCCCATTCATAAAACCGCCTCTCCTGAAGCCACGTCCACCCCGCACTCATAACCCCCCCACCACCCCAGCCCAGCCCACCACCCATTCATAAACCCGCCCCCCCGAAGCCACGCCCACTACGCATTCGTTACTCTGCCACCCGTAAGCCACGCCCACCCCCGGATCCATAAACCGGCCCCTCTGAGGCCACGCCCACCGCCATTCTTAAACCGGCCCCACCTGAAGCCCAGCCCCCATTCATAAACCCGCCCCTCCCGAAGCCACGCCCACACCGCATTCGTAGCCCCGCCCCTCCGGAAGCCACGCCCACCTCCATTCATAAACCAGCCTCTCCTGAAGCCACGCCCACCCCGCACCCATATACCCTCCAGCCAAGCCCACCACCCATTCACGAAGCCACCCCCCGAAGCCACACCCACCTCCATTCATAAACCCGCACACCGGAGCCCCGCCCACTACGCATTCGTTACCATGCCACCCCCTGAAGCCACGCCCACACCCGGATCCATAAACCGCCCCCCCTTGAGGCCACGCCCACCCCGCATTCAACCCCCCCCCAGCCCAGCCTACCACCCATTCATAAACCCGCCCCCCCGAAGCCACGCCCACACCGCATTCGTAGCCCCACCCCCGAAGCCACGCCCACCCCCTTTCATAAACCCGCCCACTCCGAAGCCACGCCCACCCCCAATTCATAAGCCGGCCCCCTTGTGGCCACGCCCCCTCCATTCATAAACCCGCCCACCCCAAGCCACGCCTACTACGAATTCAAACCCCCAGCAAAGCCCACCCCCCATTCATAAACCCCCCACCCCCGAAGCCACGCCCACCCCCATTCATAAACCCGCCCCCCCGAAGCCACGCCCACTACGCATTCGTTACTCTGCCACCCCCTAAGCCACGCCCACCCCATTTCTAAACCTGCCAACCTCAGGCCACGCCCACCCCGCATTCAACCCCCCCCAGCCCAGCCCACCACCCATTCATAAACCCGACCCCCCGAAGCCACGCCCACTACGCACCTCCCTGCCCCATAGAATTGGCATCTCCCTGCCCCATAGTGGGGGGCACAGCACTTCATCCCTGCCCTATAGATGGGCACAGCACATCAGCCCTGCCCCATAGAATGGAGACAGCACCTCCCTGCCCCATAGAATTGGCAACTGCCAGCCCCATAGAATGGGCACCACACCTCCCTGCCCCATAGATGGGCACAGTGTGTCCCTGTCCCTATCCCCACCCCATAGATGGGCACAGTGTGTCCCTGCCCCATCCCTGCCCCATAGAATGGGCACCTCCCTGCCCCACTGAATTGGCACAGCACCTCCCTGTCCCCATCCCTGCCCCATAGATGGGCACCGCACCTCCCTGCCCCATAGAACTGGCCCCCTGAAGCCACGCCCACCCCATTCATAAACCGCCTGAAGCCCAGCCCACCATTCATAAACCCGCCCTCCCGAAGCCACGCCCACACCGCACTCGTAGCCCCGCCCCTCCCGAAGCCACGCCCACCCCATTCATAAACGGGCCCCACCTGAAGCCCAGCCCCCCATTCATAAAACCGCCCGTCCCGAAGCCACGCCCAAACCGCACTTTAAACCCCCCACCCCCGAAGCCACGCCCACCCCCATTCATAAACCCGCCCACCCCGAACCCACGCCCACTACGCATTCAACCCCCCAGGCAAAGCCAATCACCCATTCATAAACCCGCCCGTCCCGAAGCCACGCCCACACCACATTCGTAGCCCCGCCCCCTGAAGCCACGCCCACCCCATTCATAAACCTGCCCACCCCAAGCCACGCCCACCCCATTCATAAACCCGCCCCCCGATGCCACAGCCACCACACCTTCATAAACCCGCCCCTCCCGAAGCCACGCCCACACCGAATTCTTAAGCCTCCCGCCCAAGCCACGCCCACCCCCGGATCCATAAACCGGCCCCTCCGGAAGTCACGCCCACCCCGCATTCAGCCAAGCCCACCCCATTCATAAAACCGCCCCTCCCGAAGCCACGCCCATACCGCCTTCGTAGCCACGCCCCTCCAGAAGCCACGTCCACCTCCATTCATAAACCCGCCCCCCCGAAGCCACGCCCACCGCATTCATAAACCCGCCCCATCCTGAAGCCACGCCCACCCCGCATTCAACCCCCCCCCCAGCCCAGCCCACCACCCATTCATAAACCCACCCCGCAGAAGCCACGCCCACACCGCATTCGTAACAACCCCGCCCAAGCCACGCCCACCAATGGATCCATAAACCGCCCCCTCCCGAAGCCACGCCCACACCGCATTCGTAGCCCCGCCCTTCCTGAAGCCACGTCCACCTCCATTCATAAACCCGCCCACCCCGAGCCACGCCCACCCCCAGACCCATAAACAGCCCCCCCTTGAGGCCACGCCCCCTCCTTTCATAAACCCGCCCACCCCAAGCCACGCCCACCCCGCATTCAACGCCCCAGGCAAAGCCCCCCACCCATTCATAAACCCGTCCCCCCGAAGCCACGCCCACGACGCATTCGTTACTCGGCCCCCCTTAAGCCACGCCCACCCCCGGATCCATAAACCGGCCCCTCTGAGGCCACGCCCACCCCATTCATAAAACCGCCCCTCCCGAAGCCATGCCCACACCGCATTCGTAACAACCCCGCCCAAGCCACGCCCACCCACGGATCCATAAACCGGCCCCCCCGGAAGCCACGCCCACCCCGCATTCAGCCAAGCCCACCCCATTCATAAAACCGCCCGTCCCGAAGCCACGCCCATACCGCCGTCGTAGCCACGCCCCTCCTGAAGCCACGTCCACCTCCATTCATAAACCCGCCCACCCCAAGCCACGCCCACAACGCACTTTAAAAACCCCAACCCCGAAGCCACGCCCACCCGAATTCATAAACCCGCCCACTCCGAAGCCACGCCCACCCCCAATTCATAAGCCGGCCCCCCTTGAGGTAACACCCCTCCATTCATAAACCCGCCCACCCCAAGCCACGCCCACTACGCATTCAACCCTCCCAACAAAGCCCACCACCCATTCATAAACCCGCCCGTCCCTAAGCCACGCCCACACCGCATTCGTAGCCCCGCCCCCTGAAGCCACGCCCACCCCATTCATAAACCGCCCCACCTGAAGCCCAGCCCCCCATTCATAAAACCGCCTCTCCTGAAGCCACGTCCACCCCGCACTCATAACCCCCCCACCACCCCAGCCCAGCCCACCACCCATTCATAAACCCGCCCCCCCGAAGCCACGCCCACTACGCATTCGTTACTCTGCCACCCGTAAGCCACGCCCACCCCCGGATCCATAAACCGGCCCCTCTGAGGCCACGCCCACCGCCATTCATAAACCGGCCCCACCTGAAGCCCAGCCCCCATTCATAAACCCGCCCCTCCCGAAGCCACGCCCACACCGCATTCGTAGCCCCGCCCCTCCGGTAGCCACGCCCACCTCCATTCATAAACCAGCCTCTCCTGAAGCCACGCCCACCCCGCACCCATATACCCTCCAGCCAAGCCCACCACCCATTCACGAAGCCACCCCCCGAAGCCACACCCACCTCCATTCATAAACCCGCACACCGGAGCCACGCCCACTACGCATTCGTTACCATGCCACCCCCTGAAGCCACGCCCACACCCGGATCCATAAACCGCCCCCCCTTGAGGCCACGCCCACCCCGCATTCAACCCCCCCCCAGCCCAGCCTACCACCCATTCATAAACCCGCCCCCCCGAAGCCACGCCCACACCGCATTCGTAGCCCCACCCCCGAAGCCACGCCCACCCCCTTTCATAAACCCGCCCACTCCGAAGCCACGCCCACCCCCAATTCATAAGCCGGCCCCCTTGTGGCCACGCCCCCTCCATTCATAAACCCGCCCACCCCAAGCCACGCCTACTACGAATTCAAACCCCCAGCAAAGCCCACCCCCCATTCATAAACCCCCCACCCCCGAAGCCACGCCCACCCCCATTCATAAACCCGCCCCCCCCGAAGCCACGCCCACTACGCATTCGTTACTCTGCCACCCCCTAAGCCACGCCCACCCCATTTCTAAACCTGCCAACCTCAGGCCACGCCCACCCCGCATTCAACCCCCCCCATCCCAGCCCACCACCCATTCATAAACCCGACCCCCCGAAGCCACGCCCACTACGCACCTCCCTGCCCCATAGAATTGGCATCTCCCTGCCCCATAGTGGGGGGCACAGCATTTCATCCCTGCCCTATAGATGGCCCAGCACATCAGCCCTGCCCCATAGAATGGAGACAGCACCTCCCTGCCCCATAGAATTGGCAACTGCCAGCCCCATAGAATGGGCACCACACCTCCCTGCCCCATAGATGGGCACAGTGTGTCCCTGTCCCTATCCCCACCCCATAGATGGGCACCTCCCTGCCCCATAGATGGGCACCTCCCTGCCCCATAGATGGGCACAGTGTGTCCCTGTCCCTATCCCCACCCCATAGATGGGCACCTCCCTGCCCTATAGATGGGCACCTCCCTGCCCCACTGAATTGGCACAGCACCTCCCTGTCCCCATCCCTGCCCCATAGGTGGGCACCGCACCTCCCTGCCCCATAGAACTGGCCCCCTGAAGCCACGCCCACCCCATTCATAAACCGCCTGAAGCCCAGCCCCCCATTCATAAACCCGCCCTCCCGAAGCCACGCCCACACCGCACTATAAACCCCCCACCCCCGAAGCCACGCCCACCCCAATTCATAAACCCGCCCACCCCGAAGCCACGCCCACTACGTATTCAACCCCCCAGGCAAAGCCAACCACCCATTCATAAACCCGCCCGTCCCGAAGCCACGCCCACACCACATTCGTAGCCCCGCCCCATGAAGCCACGCCCACACCGGATTCTTAAGCCTCCCGCCAAAGCCACGCCCACCCCCGGATCCATAAACCGCCCCATCCTGAAGCCACGCCCACCCCGCATTCAGCCAAGCCCACCCCATTCATAAAACAGCCAGTCCCGAAGCCACGCCCACAACGCACTTTAAACCCCCCAACCCCGAAGCCACGCCCACCCCCATTCATAAACCCGCCCACTCCGAAGCCACGCCCACCCCCAATTCATAAGCCGGCCCCCCTTGAGGCCACGCCACCTCCATACATAAACCCGCCCACCCCAAGCCACACCCACTACGCATTCAACCCTCCCAACAAAGCCCGCCACCCATTCATAAACCCGCCCGTCCCGAAGCCACGCCCACACCACATTCGTAGCCCCGCCCCCTGAAGCCACGCCCACCCCATTCATAAACCGCCCCACCTGAAGCCCAGCCCCCCATTCATAAAACCGCCTCTCCTGAAGCCACGCCCACCCCGCACTCATAACCCCCCCACCACCCCAGCCCAGCCCACCACCCATTCATAAACCCGCCCCCCCGAAGCCACGCCCACGACGCATTCGTTACTCCGCCCCCCCTAAGCCACGCCCACCCCCGGATCCATAAACCGGCCCCTCTGAGGCCACGCCCACCGCCATTCATAAACCGGCCCCACCTGAAGCCCAGCCCCCCATTCATAAAACCGCCCCTCCCGAAGCCACGCCCACACCGAATTCTTAAGCCCCCCGCCCAAGCCACGCCCACCCCCGGATCCATAAACCGGCCCCTCCGGAAGCCACGCCCACCCCGCATTCAGCCACGCCCACCCCATTCATAAACCCGCCCGTCCCGAAGCCACGCCCACACCGCATTCTTAAGCCCCCCGCCCAAGCCACGCCCACCCCCGGATCCATAAACCGCCCCATCCTGAAGCCACGCCCACCCTGCATTCAACCCCCCCCAGCCCAGCCCACCACCCATTCATAAACCCGACCCCCCGAAGCCACGCCCACGACGCACTCGTTACTCTGCCCCCCCTAAGCCACGCCCAACCCCGGATCCATAAACCGGCCCCTCTGAGGCCACGCCCACCGCCATTCTTAAACCGGCCCCACCTGAAGCCCAGCCCCCCATTCATAAAACCGCCCCTCCCGAAGCCACGCCCACCCCATTCATAAAACCGCCTCTCCCGAAGCCACGCCCACACCGAATTCGAAAGCTCCCCGCCCAAGCCACGCCCACCCCCGGATCCATAAACCGGCCCCTCCAGAAGCCACGCCCACCCCGAATTCAGCCAAGCCCACCCCATTCATAAAACCGCCCCCCGAAGCCTCGCCCACACCGCCTTCGTAGCCCCGCCCCCTGAAGCCACGCCCACCGCCATTCATAAACCGGCCCCACCTGAAGCCCAGCCCCCCATTCATAAACCCGCCCGTCCCGAAGCCACGCCCACCCCATTCATAAACCCGCCCTCCCTAAGCCACGCCCACACCGAATTCTTAAGCCCCCCGCCCAAGCCACGCCCACCCCCGGATCCATAAACCGGCCCCTCCGGAAGCCACGCCCACCCCGCATTCTGCCAAGCCCACCCCACTCATAAAACCGCCCCTCCCGAAGCCACGCCCATCCCGCATTCGTAGCCCCGCCCCCTGAAGCCACGCCCACCCCATTCATAAACCGGCCCCACCTGAAGCCCAGACCTCCATTCATAAAACCGCCCGTCCCGAAGCCACGCCCACCCCATTAATAAACCCGCCCACCCCAAGCCACGCCCACACCGCATTCAACCCCCCCAGCAAAGCCCCCCACCCATTCATAAACCCGCCCGTCACGAAGCCACGCCCACTCATTCATAAGCCGGCCTGCCTTGAGGCCACGCCCACCCCATTCTTAAACACGCCCCTCCGAAGCCACGCCCACCACACGTTCATAAACCCGCCCCTCCCGAAGCCATGCCCACACCGCATTCGTAGCCCCGCCCCCCGAAGCCACGCCCACCCCATTCATAAACCCGCCCCTCCCAAAGCCACGCCCACACCGCACTCTTAAGCCCCCCGCCCAAGCCACGCCCACCCCCGGATCCATAAACCGCCCCATCCTGAAGCCACGCCCACCCCGCATTCAACCCCCCCCAGCCCAGCCCACCACCCATTCATAAACCCGCCCCCCCGAAGCCACGCCCACTACGCACCTCCCTGCCCCATAGAATTGGCATCTCCCTGCCCCATAGTGGGGGGCACAGCACTTCATCCCTGCCCTATAGATGGGCACAGCACATCAGCCCTGCCCCATAGAATGGAGACAGCACCTCCCTGCCCCATAGAATTGGCAACTGCCAGCCCCATAGAATGGGCACCACACCTCCCTGCCCCATAGATGGGCACAGTGTGTCCCTGTCCCTATCCCCACCCCATAGATGGGTACCTCCCTGCCCCATAGATGGGCACAGTGTGTCCCTGCCCCATCCCTGCCCCATAGAATGGGCACCTCCCTGCCCCACTGAATTGGCACAGCACCTCCCTGTCCCCATCCCTGCCCCATAGATGGGCACCGCACCTCCCTGCCCCATAGAACTGGCCCCCTGAAGCCACGCCCACCCCATTCATAAACCGCCTGAAGCCCAGCCCCCCATTCATAAACCCGCCCTCCCGAAGCCACGCCCACACCGCACTCGTAGCCCCGCCCCTCCCGAAGCCACGCCCACCCCATTCATAAACGGGCCCCACCTGAAGCCCAGCCCCCCATTCATAAAACCGCCCGTCCCGAAGCCACGCCCAAACCGCACTTTAAACCCCCCACCCCCGAAGCCACGCCCACCCCCATTCATAAACCCGCCCACCCCGAAGCCACGCCCACTACGCATTCAACCCCCCAGGCAAAGCCAATCACCCATTCATAAACCCTACCCCCCGAAGCCACGCCCACTACGCACCTCCCTGCCCCATAGAATTGGCATCTCCCTGCCCCATAGTGGGGGGCACAGCACATCAGCCCTGCCCCATAGAATGGAGACAGCACCTCCCTGCCCCATAGAATTGGCAACTGCCAGCCCCATAGAATGGGCACCACACCTCCCTGCCCCATAGATGGGCACAGTGTGTCCCTGCCCCATCCCTGCCCCATAGAATGGGCACCTCCCTGCCCACTGAATTGGCACAGCACCTCCCTGTCCCCATCCCTGCCCCATAGATGGGCACTGCACCTCCCTGCCCCATAGAACTGGCCCCCTGAAGCCACGCCCACCCCATTCATAAACCGCCTGAAGCCCAGCCCACCATTCATAAACCCGCCCTCCCGAAGCCACGCCCACACCGCACTCGTAGCCCCGCCCCTCCCGAAGCCACGCTCACCCCATTCATAAACCAGCCCCACCTGAAGCCCAGCCCCCCATTCATAAAACCGCCCGTCCCGAAGCCACGCCCAAACCGCACTTTAAACCCCCCACCCCCGAAGCCACGCCCACCCCCATTCATAAACCCGCCCACCCCGAAGCCACGCCCACTACGCATTCAACCCCCCAGGCAAAGCCAATCACCCATTCATAAACCCGCCCGTCCCGAAGCCACGCCCACACCACATTCGTAGCCCCGCCCCCTGAAGCCACGCCCACCCCATTCATAAACCTGCCCACCCCAAGCCACGCCCACCACACGTTCATAAACCGCCCGTCCCGAAGCCACGCCCACACCGGATTCTTAAGCCTCCCGCCAAAGCCACGCCCACCCCCGGATCCATAAACCGCCCCATCCTGAAGCCACGCCCACCCCGCATTCAGCCAAGCCCACCCCATTCATAAAACCGCCCGTCCCGAAGCCACGCCCATACCGCCTTCGTAGCCACGCCCCTCCTGAAGCCACGCCCACCCCCATTCATAAACCCGCCCACTCCGAAGCCACGCCCACCCCCAAGTCATAAGCCGGCCCCCCTTGAGGCCACGCCCCCTCCATTCATAAGCCCGCCCACCCCAAGCCACGCCCACTACGCATTCAACCCTCCCAACAAAGCCCGCCACCCATTCATAAACCCGCCCGTCCCGAAGCCACGCCCACACCCCATTCGTAGCCCCGCCCCTGAAGCCACGCCCACCCCACTCATAAACTGGCCCCACCTGAAGCCCAGCCCCCCATTCATAAAACCGCCTCTACTGAAGCCACGCCCACTCCGCTTTCGTAGCCACGCCCCTCCCGAAGCCACGCCCACCTCCATTCATAAACCGGCGCCCCTCTAGGCCACGCCCACCCCATAAAAACACAGCAGACACAAATCCCAAATCCTGAACCCCGCAGACCCCATAAAAACGGACACAAATCCCAAATCCTGAACCCCGCAGACCCCATAAAAACGGACACAAATCCCAAATCCTGAACCCCGCAGACCCCATAAAAACGGACACAAATCCCAAATCCTGAACCCCGCAGACCCCATAAAAACGGACACAAATCCCAAATCCTGAACCCCGCAGACCCCATAAAAACGGACACAAATCCCAAACCCTGAACCCCGCAGACCCCATAAAAACGGACACAAATCCCAAATCCTGAACCCCGCAGACCCCATAAAAACAGACACAAATCCCAAATCCTGAACCCCGCAGACCCCATAAAAACGGACACAAATCCCAAATCCTGAACCCCGCAGACCCCATAAAAACGGACACAAATCCCAAATCCTGAACCCCGCAGACCCCATAAAAACACAGCGGACACAAATCCCAAATCCTGAACCCCGCAGACCCCATAAAAACGGACACAAATCCCAAATCCTGAACCCCGCAGACCCCATAAAAAGACACAAATCCCAAATCCTGAACCCCGCAGACCCCATAAAAACGGACACAAATCCCAAATCCTGAACCCCGCAGACCCCATAAAAACGGACACAAATCCCAAATCCTGAACCCCGCAGACCCCATAAAAACGGACACAAATCCCAAATCCTGAACCCCGCAGACCCCATAAAAACAGACACAAATCCCAAATCCCGAACCCCGCAGACCCCATAAAAACGGACACAAATCCCAAATCCTGAACCCCGCAGACTCCATAAAAACGGACACAAATCCCAAACCCCGCAGACCCCATAAAAACGGACACAAATCCCAAATCCTGAACCCCGCAGACCCCATAAAAACACAGCGGACACAAATCCCAAATCCTGAACCCCGCAGACCCCATAAAACACAGCAGACACAAATCCCAAATCCCGAACCCCGCAGACCCCATAAAAACGGACACAAATCCCAAACCCTGAACCCCGCAGACCCCATAAAAACGGACACAAATCCCAAATCCTGAACCCCGCAGACCCCATAAAAACAGACACAAATCCCAAATCCTGAACCCCGCAGACCCCATAAAACACAGCAGACACAAATCCCAAATCCTGAACCCCGCAGACCCCATAAAAAGACACAAATCCCAAATCCTGAACCCCGCAGACCCCATAAAAACACAGCGGACACAAATCCCAAATCCCGAACCCCGCAGACCCCATAAAAATGGACACAAATCCCAAATCCTGAACCCCGCAGACCCCATAAAAACACAACAGACACAAATCCCAAATCCTGAACCCCGCAGACCCCATAAAAACGGACACAAATCCCAAATCCTGAACCCCGCAGACCCCATAAAAACAGACACAAATCCCAAATCCTGAACCCCGCAGACCCCATAAAACACAGCAGACACAAATCCCAAATCCTGAACCCCGCAGACCCCATAAAAACACAGCGGACACAAATCCCAAATCCCGAACCCCGCAGACCCCATAAAAAGACACAAATCCCAAATCCTGAACCCCGCAGACCCCATAAAAACACAGCGGACACAAATCCCAAATCCCGAACCCCGCAGACCCCATAAAAACGGACACAAATCCCAAACCCCGCAGACCCCATAAAAACGGACACAAATCCCAAATCCTGAACCCCGCAGACCCCATAAAAACACAACGGACACAAATCCCAAATCCTGAACCCCGCAGACCCCATAAAAACGGACACAAATCCCAAATCCTGAACCCCGCAGACCCCATAAAAACGGACACAAATCCCAAATCCTGAACCCCGCAGACCCCATAAAAACGGACACAAATCCCAAATCCTGAACCCCGCAGACCCCATAAAAACGGACACAAATCCCAAATCCTGAACCCCGCAGACCCCATAAAAACAGACACAAATCCCAAATCCTGAACCCCGCAGACCCCATAAAAACGGACACAAATCCCAAATCCTGAACCCCGCAGACCCCATAAAAACACAGCGGACACAAATCCCAAATCCCGAATCCTGCAGACCCCATAAAAACAGACACAAATCCCAAATCCTGAACCCCGCAGACCCCATAAAAACAGACACAAATCCCAAATCCTGAACCCCGCAGACCCCATAAAAACGGACACAAATCCCAAATCCTGAACCCCACAGACCCCATAAAAACGGACACAAATCCCAAATCCTGAACCCCGCAGACCCCATAAAAACACAGCGGACACAAATCCCAAATCCCGAACCCCGCAGACCCCATAAAAACACAACAGACACAAATCCCAAATCCCGAACCCCGCAGACCCCATAAAAACACAGCGGACACAAACCCCAAATCCCGAACCCCGCAGACCCCATAAAAACAGACACAAATCCCAAATCCTGAACCCTGCAGACCCCATAAAAACGGACACAAATCCCAAATCCTGAACCCCGCAGACCCCATAAAAACGGACACAAATCCCAAATCCCGAACCCCGCAGACCCCATAAAAACGGACACAAATCCCAAATCCTGAACCCTGCAGACCCCATAAAAACGGACACAAATCCCAAATCCCGAACCCCGCAGACCCCATAAAAACGGACACAAATCCCAAATCCCGAACCCCGCAGACCCCATAAAAACGGACACAAATCCCAAATCCTGAACCCCGCAGACCCCATAAAAACACAGCGGACACAAATCCCAAATCCTGAACCCCGCAGACCCCATAAAAACGGACACAAATCCCAAATCCTGAACCCCGCAGACCCCATAAAAACGGACACAAATCCCAAATCCTGAACCCCGCAGACCCCATAAAAACGGACACAAATCCCAAATCCTGAACCCCGCAGACCCCATAAAAACACAGCGGACACAAATCCCAAATCCTGAACCCCGCAGACCCCATAAAAACGGACACAAATCCCAAATCCCGAACCCCGCAGACCCCATAAAAACGGACACAAATCCCAAATCCCGAACCCCGCAGACCCCATAAAAACGGACACAAATCCCAAATCCCGAACCCCGCAGACCCCATAAAAACGGACACAAATCCCAAATCCTGAACCCCGCAGACCCCATAAGAACGGACACAAATCCCAAATCCTGAACCCCACAGACCCCATAAAAACGGACACAAATCCCAAATCCTGAACCCCGCAGACCCCATAAAAACGGACACAAATCCCAAATCCCAAACCCCGCAGACCCCATAAAAACGGACACAAATCCCAAATCCTGAACCCCGCAGACCCCATAAAAACACAGCGGACACAAATCCCAAATCCTGAACCCCGCAGACCCCATAAAAACACAGCGGACACAAATCCCAAATCCTGAACCCCGCAGACCCCATAAAAACAGACACAAATCCCAAATCCTGAACCCCGCAGACCCCATAAAAACGGACACAAATCCCAAATCCTGAACCCCGCAGACCCCATAAAAAGACACAAATCCCAAATCCTGAACCCCGCAGACCCCATAAAAACGGACACAAATCCCAAATCCCGAACCCCGCAGACCCCATAAAAACGGACACAAATCCCAAATCCCGAACCCCGCAGACCCCATAAAAACACAGCGGACACAAATCCCAAATCCTGAACCCCGCAGACCCCATAAAAAGACACAAATCCCAAATCCTGAACCCCGCAGACCCCATAAAAACGGACACAAATCCCAAATCCTGAACCCCGCAGACCCCATAAAAACGGACACAAATCCCAAATCCTGAACCCCGCAGACCCCATAAAAACGGACACAAATCCCAAATCCTGAACCCCGCAGACCCCATAAAAACGGACACAAATCCCAAATCCTGAACCCCACAGACCCCATAAAAACGGACACAAATCCCAAATCCTGAACCCCGCAGACCCCATAAAAACGGACACAAATCCCAAATCCTGAACCCCGCAGACCCCATAAAAACGGACACAAATCCCAAATCCTGAACCCCGCAGACCCCATAAAAACAGACACAAATCCCAAATCCTGAACCCCGCAGACCCCATAAAAACAGACACAAATCCCAAATCCTGAACCCCGCAGACCCCATAAAAACACAGCGGACACAAATCCCAAATCCTGAACCCCGCAGACCCCATAAAAACGGACACAAATCCCAAATCCTGAACCCCGCAGACCCCATAAAAAGACACAAATCCCAAATCCTGAACCCCGCAGACCCCATAAAAACGGACACAAATCCCAAATCCCGAACCCCGCAGACCCCATAAAAACGGACACAAATCCCAAATCCCGAACCCCGCAGACCCCATAAAAACGGACACAAATCCCAAATCCTGAACCCCGCAGACCCCATAAAAACAGACACAAATCCCAAATCCCGAACCCCGGAAGACCCCATAAAAACGGACACAAATCCCAAATCCCGAACCCCGCAGACCCCATAAAAACACAGCGGACACAAATCCCAAATCCTGAACCCCGCAGACCCCATAAAAACGGACACAAATCCCAAATCCTGAACCCCGCAGACCCCATAAAAACGGACACAAATCCCAAATCCTGAACCCCGCAGACCCCATAAAAGAGACACAAATCCCAAATCCTGAACCCCGCAGACCCCATAAAAACGGACACAAATCCCAAATCCTGAACCCCGCAGACCCCATAAAAACGGACACAAATCCCAAATCCTGAACCCCGCAGACCCCATAAAAACACAGCGGACACAAATCCCAAATCCTGAACCCCGCAGACCCCATAAAAACGGACACAAATCCCAAATCCTGAACCCCGCAGACCCCATAAAAACGGACACAAATCCCAAATCCCGAACCCCGCAGACCCCATAAAAACGGACACAAATCCCAAATCCCGAACCCCGCAGACCCCATAAAAACGGACACAAATCCCAAATCCTGAACCCCGCAGACCCCATAAAAACGGACACAAATCCCAAATCCCGAACCCCGCAGACCCCATAAAAACACAGCGGACACAAATCCCAAATCCTGAACCCCGCAGACCCCATAAAAACGGACACAAATCCCAAATCCTGAACCCCGCAGACCCCATAAAAACGGACACAAATCCCAAATCCTGAACCCCGCAGACCCCATAAAAGAGACACAAATCCCAAATCCTGAACCCCGCAGACCCCATAAAAACGGACACAAATCCCAAATCCTGAACCCCGCAGACCCCATAAAAACGGACACAAATCCCAAATCCTGAACCCCGCAGACCCCATAAAAACACAGCGGACACAAATCCCAAATCCTGAACCCCGCAGACCCCATAAAAACACAGCGGACACAAATCCCAAATCCTGAACCCCGCAGACCCCATAAAAAGACACAAATCCCAAATCCGCCCCTTTATTGGCTGCCCACCCCCTACGTCGCCCCGCCGCCTTCTGGCCGTTTTCCCTCTGTTTCCTCGCCCCCCGTTTCCCCTCCGTCCCCTTTGTTCTCCTCTTCTTCCTCTGGTTTGGCCCCTTCTTCCTCTTCTTCTTCCTCTTCTTCCTCTTCTTCTTCCTCTTCTTCCTCCTCCTCTTCTTCCTCCTCTTCCTCTTCTTCCTGTTCTTCCTCCTCTTCCTCCTCCTCCTCTTCTTCCTCCCCCCCGCCCCCGGCCGCTCGGTTGGTGTTGACGAACAGCACTGAGTCTGCAGTCCTGCGCAGTGGGGAGAGAAAGTCGGCACCTCCCTGCCCCATAGATGGGCACCACACCTCCCTGCCCCATAGATGGGCACCACACCTCCCTGCCCCATAGATGGGCACCTCCCTGCCCCATAGATGGGCACGGCACCTCCCCGCCCCATAGATGGGCACGGCACCTCCCCGCCCCATAGAATGGGCACCTCCCTGCCCCATAGATGGGCACCTCCCTGCCCCATAGATGGCACCTCCCTGCCCCACAGATGGGCACCGCACCTCCCTGCCCCACAGATGGGCACCACACCTCCCTGCCCCATAGATGGGCACCTGCCTGCCCCATAGATGGGCACCTCCCCACCCCATAGATGGGCACCTCCCCGCCCCATAGATGGGCACGGCACCTCCCCGCCCCATAGAATGGGCACGGCACCTCCCCGCCCCATAGAATGGGCACGGCACTTCCCCGCCCCATAGAATGGGCACGGCACCTCCCTGCCCCATAGAACGGGCACAGCACCTCCCTGCCCCATAGATGGGCACAGTGTGTCCCTGTCCCTATCCCTGCCCCATAGATGGGCACCTCCCTGCCCCACAGATGGGCACAGTGTGTCCCTGTCCCCATCCCTGCCCCATAGATGGGCACCTCCCTGCCCCACAGATGGGCACCTCCCCGCCCCATAGATGGGCACCTCCCTGCCCCATAGATGGGCACCTCCCTGCCCCATAGATGGGCACCTGCCTGCCCCATAGATGGGCACCTCCCCGCCCCACAGATGGGAACTGCACCTCCCTGCCCCACAGATGGGAACTGCACCTCCCTGCCCCATAGATGGGAACGGCACCTCCCTGCCCCATAGAATTGGGGCAGCATACCATCCCTGCCCCATAGATGGGCACCTCCCTGCCCCATAGATGGGCACAGTGTGTCCCTGTCCCCATCCCTGCCCCACAGATGGGCACCTCCCTTTCCCCATAGAATGGGCACAGTGTGTCCCTGTCCCCATCCCTGCCCCATAGAATGGGCACAGCACCTCCCTGCCCCATAGATGGGCATGGCACCTCCCTGCCCCATAGAATGGGCACAGTGTGTCCCTGTCCCCATCCCTGCCCCATAGATGGGCACAGCACCTCCCTGCCCCATAGATTGGCACCTCCCTGCCCCATAGAATGGGCACAAGTCCCTGTCCCCATCCCTGCCCCATAGATGGGCACAGTGTGTCCCTGTCCCCATCCCTGCCCCATAGATGGGCACAGTGTGTCCCTGTCCCCATCCCTGCCCCATAGATGGGCACCTCCCCACCCCACAGATGGGCATGGCACCTCCCTTTCCCCATAGAATGGGCACCACACCTCCCTGCCCCATAGAATGGGCACAGTGTGTCCCTTTCCCCATCCCTGCCCCATAGATGGGCACCTCCCTGCCCCATAGAATGGGCACAGCACCTCCCTGCCCCATAGATGGGCACAGTGTGTCCCTGTCCCCATCCCTGCCCCATAGATGGGCACCTCCCCTTCCCCATAGATGGGCACAGTGCGTCCCTGTCCCCATCCCTGCCCCATAGATGGGCACAGCACCTCCCTTTCCCCATCCCTGCCCCATAGAAGGGGCACCTCCCTGCCCCATAGAATGGGCACAGCACCTCCCTGCCCCATAGATGGGCACAGTGCGTCCCTGTCCCCATCCCTGCCCCATAGATGGGCACCTCCCAGCCCCATAGAATGGGCACTGTGCGTCCCTGTCCCCATCCCTGCCCCAAAGATGGGCACCTCCCTGCCCCACAGATGGGCACCTCCCTGCCCCACAGATGGGAACTGCACCTCCCTGCCCCATAGATGGGCACCTCCCCGCCCCATAGATGGGCACGGCCCCTCCCCGCCCCATAGAATGGGCACGGCACCTCCCTGCCCCATAGAATGGGCACAGTGTGTCCCTGTCCCTATCCCCGCCCCATAGATGGGCACCTCCCTGCCCCACAGATGGGCACCTCCCCGCCCCATAGATGGGCACAGTGTGTCCCTGTCCCCATCCCTGCCCCATAGATGGGCACCTCCCCGCCCCATAGATGGGCACCTCCCTGCCCCATAGATGGGCACCTCCCTTTCCCCATAGATGGGCACAGTGTGTCCCTGTCCCCATCCCTGCCCCATAGATGGGCATCACCCTGCCCCATAGAATGGGCACAGCACCTCCCTGCCCCATAGATGGGCATGGCACCTCCCTGCCCCATAGAATGGGCACAGTGTGTCCCTGTCCCCATCCCTGCCCCATAGATGGGCACAGCACCTCCCTGCCCCATAGATGGGCACCTCCCTGCCCCATAGAATGGGCACAAGTCCCTGTCCCCATCCCTGCCCCATAGATGGGCACAGTGTGTCCCTGTCCCCATCCCTGCCCCATAGATGGGCACCTCCCCACCCCACAGATGGGCATGGCACCTCCCTGCCCCATAGAATGGGCACAGTGTGTCCCTTTCCCCATCCCTGCCCCATAGAATGGGCACAGCACCTCCCTGCCCCATAGATGGGCACAGCACCTCCCTGCCCCATAGATTGGCACCTCCCTGCCCCATAGAATGGGCACAAGTCCCTGTCCCCATCCCTGCCCCATAGATGGGCACAGTGTGTCCCTGTCCCCATCCCTGCCCCATAGATGGGCACCTCCCCGCCCCACAGATGGGCATGGCACCTCCCTTTCCCCATAGATGGGCACAGCACCTCCCTGCCCCATAGATGGGCACAGCACCTCCCTGCCCCATAGATGGGCACAGCACCTCCCTTTCCCCATCCCTGCCCCATAGATGGGCATCACCCTGCCCCACGGAATGGGCACAGCACCTCATCCCTGCCCCACAGAATGGGCACAGCACCTCCCTGCCCCATAGAATGGGCACAGCACCCCCCTTTCCCCATCCCTGCCCCATAGCGGGGGGGCACAGCACCCCCCCCCCCCCCAATCAGCTGAACAGCCCCCATTACCCCCCCCTCATTAACACCGCCCCATTAATGACTCACCCCACTAATGACTCACCCCACTAATGACTCACCCCACTAATGACTCACCCCACTAATTACTCACCCCACTAATTACTCACCCCTCCTGCCGCGTCGGCTCTGGGGGGGACGGTGCAAAGGCTGCGGGCCTGGGGGGGGGGGGAGGGAAAATCAGGAATTTGGGGGGGGGGGGGGGTGTCACATCTCCCCCAAGGGGGGGAGGGGACCCCAAAAAGGGGAGGGGTCCCCAAAAAGGGGGGGGTCCCCAAAAAGGGGGGGGGGGTCCCCAAAAAGGGGGGGGGGTCCCCAAAAAGGGGGGGGGTCCCCAAAAAGGGGGGGTCGGTACCAGAGCCCCTGGCGCTGCAGGAAGCGGACGTGGGGCCGCAGCAGAACCAGCGCCATCTCCGCCTTCACCTTCGCCCCCTCCTCAATGGGGTCCACCAGCACGAAGTCACCTGGGGGGGGGCAAAAAGGGGGGGTCAGAGATGGGGGGGGTCAGATATGGGGGGGCCACCAGCACGAAGTCACCTGGGGGGGGCAAAAAGGGGGGGGGGACACGTGGGGGGGGTCAGAGATGGGGGGCGGAAGGGGGGGGGGGGACACGTGGGTGGGGTGGGGTCAGAGGTGGGGGGGGGCACCAGCACAAAGTCACTTCGGGGGGGGGAAAAGGGGGGGTCAGAGATGGGGGGGGGGGGTCAGAGATGGGGGGGGCCACCAGCACGAAGTCACCTGGGGGGGGAAAAAGGGGAGGGGGGGGGGTCAGAGATGGGGGGGGGAAGGGGGGGGGACACGAGGGGGGAGTGGGGTCAGAGATGGGGGGGGCACCAGCACGAAGTCACCTGGGGGGGGGGCAAAAAGGGGGGGGGGGGGACACGTGGGGGGGGTCAGATATGGGGGGCGGAAGGGGAGGGGTCAGAGATGGGGGAAGGGCCACCAGGACAAAGTCACATGGGGGGGGGGAAAGGGGGGGCCAGGGATGGGGGGGGGCACCAGCACAAAGTCACCTGGGGGGGGTCAAAAAGGGGGGGGGGTCAGAGATGGGGGGGTCAGAGATGGGGGGGCACCAGCACAAAGTCACCTGGGGGGGGGGAAAGGGGGGGGAAAAAGGGGGGGGGGTCA
Organism: Phasianus colchicus; assembly: GCF_987193195.1. NCBI lineage: Eukaryota > Metazoa > Chordata > Aves > Galliformes > Phasianidae > Phasianus > Phasianus colchicus. The sequence goes on along the minus strand of NC_143472.1, from coordinate 1,127,025 downwards.
GGGATGGGGGGGGGAAGAAGGGGGGGGGGACACGTGGGGGGGGGGTCCACCAGCACAAAGTCACCTGGGGGGGGAAAAAGGGGGGGGGTCAGAGATGGGGGGGGGTCAGAGATGGGGGGGGGTCAGAGATGGGGGGGGAAGAAGGGGGGGGAAGAAGGGGGGGGAAGAAGGGGGGGAAGAAGGGGGGGGAAGAAGGGGGGGAAGAAGGGGGGGGAAGAAGGGGGGGAAGAAGGGGGGGAAGAAGGGGGGGGGAAGAAGGGGGGGGGGACACGTGGGGGGGGGGGGGTCCACCAGCACAAAGTCACCTGGGGGGGGAAAAAGGGGAGGGGGTCAGAGATGGGGGGGGGCACCAGCACAAAGTCCCCTGGGGGGGGTGGAAAAGGTGGGGAGGGGGTCAGAGATGGGGGGGGGACACATGGAGGGGGGTCAGAGATGGGGGGGGGCCACCAGCACAAAGTCACATGGGGGGGGCAGGGGGGGGGTCAGAGATTGGGGGGGGTTGTATATGGGGGGGCCACCAGCACAAAGTCACCTGGGGGGGGCAAAAAGGGGAGGGGGGGACACGTGGGGGGGGTCAGAGATGGGGGGCGGAAGGGGAGGGGTCAGAGATGGGGGGGGGGCCACCAGGACAAAGTCACCTGGGGGGGGGAAAGGGGGGGTCAGGGATGGGGGGGGCACCAGCACAAAGTCACCTGGGGGGGGAAAAGGGGGGGGGGGTCAGAGATGGGGGGGGCACCAGCACAAAGTCACCTAGGGGGGGGAAAAAGGGGGGGTCAGAGATGGGGGGAGGGAAAGGGGGGGGGACACGTGGGGGGGGGCACCAGCACAAAGTCACCTGGGGGGGGGAGGAAAGGGGGGGGGGTCAGAGATGGTGGGGGGGGCCACCAGGACAAAGTCACCTGGGGGGGGGAAGGGGGGGGTCAGAGATGGGGGGGACACACACGTAGGGGGGGGGGGGTCAGAGATGGGGGGGGGCCACCAGCACAAAGTCAGAAGGGGGGGGGGCAAAAGGGGGGGGCGGTCAGAGATGGGGGGGTTCTGTATGGGGGGGCCACCAGCACAAAGTCACCTGGGGGGGGGGAAAAGGTGGGGGGGTCCACCAGCACAAAGTCATTTGGGGAGGGGCAAAAAGGGGGGGGGTCAAAGATGGGGGGGGGAAGGGAGGGGGGACACGTGGGGGGGGGTAAGAGATGGGGGGGTAAGAAGGGAGGGGGACACGTGTGGGGGGGGGTCCACCAGCACAAAGTCACCTGGGGGGGGGAAAAGGGGGGAGGTCAGAGATGGGAGCGGAAGGGGGGTGTCAGAGATGGGGGGGGGCCCACCAGCACAAAGTCACATGGGGGGGGGAAAGGGGGGGGTCAGAGATGGGGGGGGGAAAGGGGGGGGGTCAGAGATGGGGGGGGTTGTATATGGGGGGGCCACCAGCACAAAGTCACCTGGGGGGGGGCAAAAAGGGGAGGGGGGGACACGTGGGGGGGGTCAGGAATGGGGGGGGAAAGGAGGGGGGTCAGAGATGGGGGGGGGCACCAGGACAAAGTCACCTGGGGGGGGGGGAAAGGGGGGGGTCAGGGATGGGGGGGGGGGCACCAGCACAAAGTCACCTGGGGGGGGGAAAAGGGGGGGGGGGGATCAGAGATGGGGGGGGAAAAGGGAGGGGGGGATCAGAGATGGGGGGGGGCACCAGCACAAAGTCACCTGGGGGGTTGAAGGGGGGGGGTCAGAGATGGGGGGGGGCACCAGCACGAAGTCACCTGGGGGGGGGGACGACACGTGGGGGGGGGGGTCAGAGATGGGGGGGGGCACCAGCACAAAGTCATCTGGGGGGGGGGCAAAAAGGGGGGGGGGGACACACGTGGGGGGGGTCAGAGATGGGGTGCGGAAGGGGGGGGGGGACACGTGGGGGGGGTGGGGTCAGAGATGGGGGGGGGCACCAGCAGGAAGTCACCTGGGGGGGGGCAAAAAAGGGGGGGGGGGGACACGTGGGGGGGGTCAGGAATGGGGGAGGGAAAGGAGGGGGGTCAGAGATGGGGGGGGGGCACCAGGACAAAGTCACATGGGGGGGGAAAAGGGGGGGTCAGAGATGGGGGGGGGGTCAGAGATGGGGGGGGGCACCAGCACAAAGTCACCTGGGGGGGGGACGACTCGTGGGGGGGGGGTCAGAGATGGGGGGGGTGGGATAAGGGGGGGTCCACCAGCACAAAGTCACCTGGGGGGGGGGAAAAAGGGGAGGGGGGACGAAAGGGGAGGGGGGGTACGGGGGGGGGTCAGAGATGGGGGGGTTGTGTATGGGGGGGGGGGGGAACGGGGGGTCGTATATGGGGGGGGATGGGGGGGTCGTATAGGGGGAGGGGATGCGGGGGTTGTATGGGGGGGCCATATGGGGGGGGTGGGGGGGTCGTATAGGGGGAGGGGATGGGGGGGTCACATGGGGGGGTCACATGGGGGAGGGAATGGGGGTGGGGGGGTCGTATGGGGGAGGGGATGGGATGGGGGGTGGGGGGGTGTCATACGGGGGGGGATGGGGGGTCGTATGGGGGGAAATGGGGGGGACGTATGGAGGGTGGGGATGGGGGGGTCAATAGGGGAGGGAATGGGGGGGGCGTATGGGGGGGTCATATAGGGGGAGGAGATGGGGGGGTTATATGGGGGGGTCGTATGGGGGGGGGCCATAAAGGGGGAGGGAATGAGGGGGTCGTATGGGGGGAGGAGATGGGGGGAGAAGGGGGGGGGTCAACATGGGGGGGTCACATGGGGGGGTCAATAGGGGGAGGGGGGATGTCATATGGAGGGGGGATGGGGGGGCATATGGGGGGGTCGTATGGAGGGTGGGGATGGGGGGGTCGTATGGGGGGGCAGATGGGGGGGTCATATAGGGGCAGGGAATGGGGGGGGCGTATGGGGGGGTCATATAGGGGGTGGAGATGGGGGGGTCGTATGGGGGGGCAGATGGGGGGGGTCATATAGGGGCAGGGAATGGGGGGGGCGTATGGGGGAGATGAGGGGGTCGTATGGGGGAGGGGATGGGGGGGTCATATGGGGGGGGCATGGGGGGGCAAATAGGGGGAGGGAATGGGGGGTGGGGATGGGGGGGTCGTATGGGGGGGTCGCATGGGGGGGTCGGTATATGGGGGGGGACAGGGGGGTCGTATAGGCAGTGGGGATGGGGGGTGGGGGGGTGTCGTATAGGGGGAGGAGATGTGGGGTTATACGGGGGGGCACGGGGGGGTCGTATGGGGGAGTTATAGGGGGGGGTTGTATAGGGGGTCGTATGGGGGGGTCGTATGGGGGGAGGGGATGGGGGGGTTGTATGGGGGGGTCGTATGGGGGGGCCGTATGGGGGGGGGGCCGTATGGGGGGGGGGCCGTATGGGGGGGGCAGATGGGGGAGGGGTGTCATATGGGGGGGGTGGGGGGGGTCATATGGGGGGAAATGGGGGGGGTCGCATGGAGGGTGGGGATGGGGGGTCGTATTGGGGGTGTCGTATGGGGGGAGCAGATGGGGGGGTCATATAGGGGGGGTCATATAGGGGGGGGGAATGGGGGGTGCGGATGGGGGGGTCGTATGGGGGGGTCGTATGGGGGGGCAAATAGGGGGAGGGAATGGGGGGTGCGGATGGGGGGGGTCGTATGGGGGGAGGGAATGGGGGGGTCGGTATTTTGGGGGGGGATGGGGGGGTCGTATAGGCGGTGGGGATGGGGGGTGGGGGGGTGTCGTATAGGGGGAGGAGATGTGGGATTAAACGGGGGGGCATGGGGGGGTCGTATGGGGGAGTTATAGGGGGGGTTGTATAGGGGGTCGTATGGGGGGGTCGTATGGGGGGAGGGGATGGGGGGGTTGTATGGGGGGGTCGTATGGGGGGGTCGTATGGGGGGAGGGGATGGGGGGGTGTCATATGGGGGGGGGTGGGGGGGGTCGTATGGAGGGTGGGGATGGGGGGGTCGTATTGGGGGGGGGTCATATGGGGGGGTCATGGGGTGGCTGTGGGGATGGTAATGGGGCGGCTATGGGGTGGCTATGGGGCGGCTATCGGGGCAGCCATGGCGTGGTAATGGGGTGGCCATGGGGGCGGCTATGGGGCGACCGTGGGGGTGGCTATAGGGTTGGCAATAGGGGCGGCTATGGGGTGGCCATGGGGTCAGCCATGATGGCCATGGGGGTGGCTATGGAATAGCTATGGGGCGGCCATGGGGGCGGCTAGGGGGGCCATGGGGATGACTATGGGGTGGCTATGGGGCGGCTATGGGGCAGCCATGGGGGTGGCCATGGGGCAACCATGGGGACAGCCATGATGGCGACTATAGGGTGGCTATAGGGTCTATGAGGCGGTAATGGTGTGGCTATGGGGTGGCTATGGGGTGGCCATGGGGGCCATGAGGTGGCAATGGGGGCGGCCATGGGGTGGCTATGGGGGTGGCTATGGGGATGCCTATGGGGTGGCCATGGGGGCGGCTAGGGGGGCCATGGGGATGACTATAGGGTGGCTATGGGGTGGCCATGGGGTGGCTATGGGGCGGCCATGCGGATGACTATGGGGCGGCTATGGGGTGGCCATGGGGATGGCCATGGGGATGACTATGGGGGCAACCATGGGGATTGCCATGGGGGCCACGAGATGGCAATGGGGGCAACCATGGGAATGACTATGGGGCGGCCATGGGGATGACTATGGGGCGGCCATGGGGATGACTATGGGGCGGCCATGGGGTAGCCATGGGGCGACCATGGGGACAGCCACGATGGCGACTATAGGGTGGCTATAGGGTCTATGAGGCGGTAATGGTGTGGCTATGGGGTGGCCATGGGGGCGGCCATGGGGTGGCTATGGGGGCGGCTATGGGGCGGCCATGGGGCGGCCATGGGGCGGCCATGGGGGTGACTATGGGGGTGACTATGGGGTGGCCATGGGGGCGACCACGGGGATGACTATGGGGTGGCTATGGGGGCAACCATGGGGTGGCCATGGGGGCAACCATGGGGATAACTATGGGGTGGCTATGGGGTGGCCATGCGGATGACTATGGGGTGGCCATGGGGCGGCTATAGGGTGGCCATGGGGATGGCTATGGGGTGGCTATGGGGTGGCCATGGGGTGGCTATGGGGTGGCCATGGGGATAACCATGGGGGCCATGGGGTGGCTATGGGGTGGCCATGGGGTGGCCATGGGGGCCATGGGGATGACTATGGGGTGGCTATGGGGCAGCCATGGTGCGGCTATGGGGATGGCTATAGGGTGGCTATGGGGTGGCCATGGGGCAGCCATGGGGTGGCTATGGGGCAGCCATGGGGCGGCTATGGGGATGACTATGGGGCGACCATGGGGACAGCCATGATGGCAGCTATAGGGTCTATGAGGCGGTAATGGTGTGGCTATGGGGTGGCCATGGGGGCCACGAGGTGGCAATGGGGGCGGCTATGGGGCAGCCATGGGGCAGCCATGGGGCGGCCGCCGTCCGCACCTCGCTTGATCCAGACGTGGTGGCGGAAGCGGGGCGGCATGCTGGCCAGGAAGCGGCAGCCCTCGGCCGTCTCCACCTCGTGCAGGTTGTTCCCGGGGCTGCCCAGCACCTGCGCGGCCAGCGCCGAATGCGGGACCCCAAAATCACACCGGGACCCCGTTGTACCCACAGAGACCCCAAAATCCCCATATGGACCCTAATGACCCCATAGAGACCCCATTGTACCCATAGAGACCCCAAAATCCCCATATGGACCACAAAATCCCATAGAGACCCCAAAATCCCCATATGGACCACAAAATCCCATAGAGATCCCATTGTACCCATAGAGACCCCTAAATCCCACGGGAACCCCGTTGTACCCACAGAGACCCCAAAATCCCCATATGGACCCCAATGACCCCATAGAGACCCCAATGTACCCATAGAGACCCCGAAAATCCCACGGGGACCCCATTGTCCCCATAGAGACCCCAAAATCCCACGGGGACCCCATTGTACCCATAGAGACCCCATTGTCCCCATATGGACCCCAATGACTCCATAGAGACCCCATTGTACCCATACAGACCCCAAAATCCCCATATGGATCCCAATGACCCCATAGAGACCCCATTGTACCCATACAGACCCCAATGACCCCATAGAGACCCCAAAATCCCACGGGGACCCCATTGTACCCATAGAGACCCCATTGTCCCCATATGGACCCCAATGACTCCATAGAGACCCCATTGTACCCATACAGACCCCAAAATCCCCATATGGATCCCAATGACCCCATAGAGACCCCATTGTACCCATACAGACCCCAATGACCCCATAGAGACCCCAAAATCCCACGGGGACCCCATTGTACCCATAGAGACCCCAAAATCCCCATATGGACCCCAATGACCCCATAGAGACATCATTGTCCCCGTAGAGACCCCGAAAATCCCATGGGGACCCCATTGTACCCATACAGACCCCAAAATCCCACGGAGACCCCATTGTCCCCACAGAGACCCCAAAATCCCATGGGGACCCCATTGTACCCACAGGAAACCCACCATCCCCATACAGACCCCAAAATCCCACGGGGACCCCATGGTCCCCACAGAAAACCCACAATCCCCACAGAGACCCCAATGACCCCATAGAGACCCCATTGTACCCATAGAAAACCCAAAATCCCCATGGAGACCGCAAAATCCCATGGGGACCCCATTGTACCCACAGAAAACCCAAAATCCCCATATGGACCCCAAAGACCCCATACAGACCCCAATGAGCCCATAGAAACCCCAAAATCCCACGGGGACCCCGCTGCACCCACAGAAAACCCACCGTCCCCATAGAGACCCCAAAATCCCCATATGGACCCCAATGACCCCATAGAGACCCCATTGTCCCCATAGAGACCCCAAAATCCCACGGGGACCCCGCTGCACCCACAGAAAACCCACCGTCCCCATACAGACCCCAAAATCCCCAGAGACCCCAATGACCCCATAGAGACCCCATTGTCCCCGTAGAGACCCCAAAATCCCACGGGGACCCCGTTGCCCCCACAGAGACCCCAAAATCCCACGGGGACCCCGTTGTACCCATAGAGAGCCCAAAATCCCCATATGGACCCCAATGACCCCATAGTCCCCATAGAGACCCCAAAATCCCATGGGGACCCCATTGTACCCACAGGAAACCCACCATCCCCATACAGACCCCAAAATCCCACAGGGACCCCATTGTCCCCACAGAGACCCCAATGTACCCATAGAGACACCAATGACCCCATAGAGACCCCGAAAATCCCACGGGGACCCCATTGTCCCCATAGAGATCCCAAAATCCCCATATGGACCCCAATGACTCCATAGAGACCCCATTGTACCCATACAGACCCCAAAATCCCCGTATGGACCCCAATGAGCCCATAGAGACCCCATTGTACCCATACAGACCCCAATGACCCCATAGAGACCCCAAAATCCCACGGGGACCCCATTGTACCCATAGAGACCCCAAAATCCCCATATGGACCCCAATGACCCCATAGAGACCCCATTGTCCCCATAGAGACCCCAAAATCCCATGGGGACCCCATTGTCCCCATAGAGATCCCAAAATCCCCATATGGACCCCAATGACTCCATAGAGACCCCATTGTACCCATACAGACCCCAAAATCCCCATACGGACCCCAATGACCCCATAGAGACCCCAATGACCCCATAGAGACCCCAATGACGCCACAGAGACCCCAAAATCCCACGGGGACCCCGTTGTAACCACAGGACACCCACCATCCCCATAGAGACCCCAAAATCCCACGGGGACCCCATTCTACCCACAGGAAACCCACAATCCCCACAGAAACCCCAATGACCCCATACAGACCCCAAAATCCCACGGGGACCCCATTGTACCCATACAGACCCCAAAATCCCCATATGGACCCCAATGACCCCATAGAGACCCCAATGACCCCATAGAGACCCCAATGACCCCATAGAGACCCCAAAATCCCCATATGGACCCCAATGACCCCACGGGGACCCCAAAATCCCACGGGGACCCCATTGTTCCCACGGGGACCCCAAAATCCCACAGGGACCCCGCTGCACCCATAGAGACCCCAAAACCCCACGGGGACCCCGTTGTCCCCACGGAGACCCCAAAATCCCACGGGGACCCCATTGTCCCCATAAAGACCCCAAAATCCCCATATGGACCCCAATGACCCCATAGTCCCCATAGAGACCCCAAAATCCCACGGGGACCCCGTTGTCCCCACAGAGACCCCAAAATCCCACAGGGACCCTGCTGCACCCACAGGAAACCCACAATCCCCATAGAGACCCCAAAACCCCATGGGGCCCCATTGTACGCACAGAAACCCCACAATCCCCACAAAGACCCCAATGACCCCATAGAAACCCCATATCGGCCTTATTGCTCCTATGGAGACCCCATAAAGACCGCACAGAGACCCCACAGAGACCCTATTAGCCCCATAGAGACCCCATTGCCCCCATACAGACCCCATAGAGATTTCATGCCGACCCTATTGCCCCCATACAGACCCCATAGAGACCCTATTGCCCCTATAGAGACTCTATAGAAACCCCAAAGACGCCCCATAGAAACCCTATTACCCCCATACAGACCCCATAGAGACCCCATTGCCCCCATACAGACCCCATAGAGACCTCATGCCGACCCTATTGCCACCATACAGACCTCATGCCGACCCTATTGCCCCCATAGAGACCCCATACCGACCCTATTGCCCCCATACAGACCCCATACCGACCCCATACCGACCCTATTGCCCCCATACAGACCCCATAGAGACCCCATACCGACCCTATGGCCCCCATACAGACCCCACAGAGAGCCAATTGCCCCCACACAGACCCCACAGAGACCCCACTGCCCCCATAAAGATCCCATAGAGCCACTATTGCCTCTATAGAAACCCCAAAATGACCCTATAGAAACCTCATAGAGATCCTATTGCCCCCATACAGACCCCATGGAGACCCTATTGCCCCACACAGACCCCATAGAGACCCTATTGCCCCACACAGACCCCATAGAGACCCTATTGCCCCACACAGACCCCATAGAGACCCTATTGCCCCACACAGACCCCATAGAGACCCCATACCGACCCTATTGCTCCCATACAGACCCCATAGAGACCCCATAGAGACTCTATTGCCCCTATAGAGACTCTATAGAAACCCCAAAGACGCCCCATAGAAACCCTATTACCCCCATACAGACCCCATAGAGACCGCATGGCCCCCATACAGACCCCATAGAGACCTCATGCCGACCCTATTGCCACCATACAGACCTCATGCCGACCCTATTGCCCCCATAGAGACCCCATACCGACCCCATACCGACCCTATTGCCCCCACACAGACCCCACAGAGACCCCACTGCCCCCATAAAGATCCCATAGAGCCACTATTGCCTCTATAGAAACCCCAAAACGACCCTATAGAAACCTCATAGAGACCCTATTGCCCCTATACAGGCCCCATAGAGACCCCATGCCGACCCTATTGCCCCTATACAGACCCCATAGAGACCCTATTGCCCCATACAGACCCCATAGAGACCCCATAACGACCCTATTGCTCCCATACAGACCCCATAGAGACCCCATACCGACCCTATGGCCCCCATACAGACCCCATAGAGACCCCATACCGACCCTATGGCCCCCATACAGACCCCATAGAGACCCCATACCGACCCTATTGCCCCCACACAGACCCCATAGAGACCCCACTGCCCCCATAAAGATCCCATAGAGCCACTATTGCCTCTATAGAAACCCGAAACCGACCCTATAGAAACCTCATAGAGATCCTATTGCCCCCATACAGACCCCATGCCGACCCTATTGCCCCTATACAGGCCCCATAGAGACCCTATTGCCCCACACAGACCCCATAGAGACCCTATTACCCCACACAGACCCCATAGAGACCCCATACCGACCCTATTGCTCCCATACAGACCCCATAGAGGCCCCATAGAGACTCTATTGCCCCTATAGAGACTCTATAGAAACCCCAAAGACGCCCCATAGAAACCCTATTACCCCCATACAGACCCCATTGCCCCCATACAGACCCCATAGAGACCTCATGCCGACCCTATTGCCCCCATAGAGACCCCATAGAGACCCTATTGCCCCCATACAGACCCCATAGAGACCCCATACCGACCCTATTGCTCCCATACAGACCCCATAGAGACCCTATTGCCCCCACACGGACCCCATAGAGACTGCAGAGACCCCATAGAGACCCTATTACCCCATAGAAACCCTATAAGACCTCATACTGGCCTTACTGCCTCTATAGAGACCCCATAGAGCCACTATTGCCTCTATAGAAACCCCAAACCGACCCCATAGAGACCTCATAGTGATCCTATTACCCCCATACAGACCCCACAGAGACCCTATTGCCCCTATTCAGACCCCATAGATACCCCATAGAGACCCTATTGCCCCCACACAGACCCCATACCGACCCTATTGCCCCCACACAGACCCCATACCGACCCTATTGCCCCCACACAGACCCCATACCGACCCTATTGCCCCCACACAGACCCCATACCGACCCTATTGCCCCCACACAGACCCCATACCGACCCTATTGCCCGCACACAGACCCCATACCGACCCTATTGCCCCCACACAGACCCCATAGAGACCTCCTGCCGACCCCATTGCTCCCATACAGACCCTATTGCCCCCATACAGACCCCATAGAGACCCCATGCCGACCCTATTGCCCCCATACAGACCCGATAGAGACCCCATAGAGACCCCATATGCCCCCATACCGACCCCATAGAGACCCCACACTGACGCTATTGCCCCCATACAGACCCCACAGAGACCCCATACCGACCCTATTGCCTCCATACTGACCCCATAGAGACCCCATTGCCCCCATACAGACCCCATACCGACCCTATTGCCACCATACAGACCCCATAGAGACCCCATGCCGACCCTATTGCCACCATACAGGCCCCATACCGACCCTATTGCCCCCAAAGAGACCCCATAGAGACCTCATGCCGACCCTATTGCCACCATACAGACCCCATAGAGACCCCATACCGACCCTATTGCCCCCATACAGACCCGATAGAGACCCCATAAAGACCCCATATGCCCCCATACCGACCCCATAGAGACACCACACTGACCCTATTGCCCCCATACAGACCCCATAGAGACCCCACTGCCCCCATAAAGATCCCATAGAGCCACTATTGCCTCTATAGAAACCCGAAACCGACCCTATAGAAACCTCATAGAGATCCTATTGCCCCCATACAGACCCCATGCCGACCCTATTGCCCCTATACAGGCCCCATAGAGACCCTATTGCCCCACACAGACCCCATAGAGACCCCATACCGACCCTAGTGCTCCCATACAGACCCCATAGAGACTCTATTGTCCCTATAGAGACTCTATAGAAACCCCAAAGATGCCCCATAGAAACCCTATTACCCCCATACAGACCCCATAGAGACCTCATGCTGACCTTATTGCCACCATACAGACCCCATACCGACCCTATTGCCCCCACACAGACCCCATAGAGACCCCACTGCCCCCATAAAGATCCCATAGAGCCACTATTGCCTCTATAGAAACCCGAAACCGACCCTATAGAAACCTCATAGAGATCCTATTGCCCCCATACAGACCCTATGCCGACCCTATTGCCCCTATACAGACCCCATAGAGACCCTATTGCCCCACACAGACCCCATAGAGACCCCATACCGACCCTATTGCTCCCATACAGACCCCATAGAGACCCCATAGAGACTCTATTGCCCCTATAGAGACTCTATAGAAACCCCAAAGACGCCCCATAGAAACCCTATTACCCCCATACAGACCCCATTGCCCCCATACAGACCCCATAGAGACCTCATGCCGACCCTATTGCCCCCATAGAGACCCCATAGAGACCCTATTGCCCCCATACAGACCCCATAGAGACCCCATACCGACCCTATTGCTCCCATACAGACCCCATAGAGACCCTATTGCCCCCACACGGACCCCATAGAGACTGCAGAGACCCCATAGAGACCCTATTACCCCATAGAAACCCTATAAGACCTCATACTGGCCTTACTGCCTCTATAGAGACCCCATAGAGCCACTATTGCCTCTATAGAAACCCCAAACCGACCCCATAGAGACCTCATAGTGATCCTATTACCCCCATACAGACCCCACAGAGACCCTATTGCCCCTATTCAGACCCCATAGATACCCCATAGAGACCCTATTGCCCCCACACAGACCCCATACCGACCCTATTGCCCCCACACAGACCCCATACCGACCCTATTGCCCCCACACAGACCCCATACCGACCCTATTGCCCGCACACAGACCCCATACCGACCCTATTGCCCCCACACAGACCCCATAGAGACCTCCTGCCGACCCCATTGCTCCCATACAGACCCTATTGCCCCCATACAGACCCCATAGAGACCCCATGCCGACCCTATTGCCCCCATACAGACCCGATAGAGACCCCATAGAGACCCCATATGCCCCCATACCGACCCCATAGAGACCCCACACTGACGCTATTGCCCCCATACAGACCCCACAGAGACCCCATACCGACCCTATTGCCTCCATACTGACCCCATAGAGACCCCATTGCCCCCATACAGACCCCATACCGACCCTATTGCCACCATACAGACCCCATAGAGACCCCATGCCGACCCTATTGCCACCATACAGGCCCCATACCGACCCTATTGCCCCCAAAGAGACCCCATAGAGACCTCATGCCGACCCTATTGCCACCATACAGACCCCATAGAGACCCCATACCGACCCTATTGCCCCCATACAGACCCGATAGAGACCCCATAAAGACCCCATATGCCCCCATACCGACCCCATAGAGACACCACACTGACCCTATTGCCCCCATACAGACCCCATAGAGACCCCACTGCCCCCATAAAGATCCCATAGAGCCACTATTGCCTCTATAGAAACCCGAAACCGACCCTATAGAAACCTCATAGAGATCCTATTGCCCCCATACAGACCCCATGCCGACCCTATTGCCCCTATACAGGCCCCATAGAGACCCTATTGCCCCACACAGACCCCATAGAGACCCCATACCGACCCTAGTGCTCCCATACAGACCCCATAGAGACTCTATTGTCCCTATAGAGACTCTATAGAAACCCCAAAGATGCCCCATAGAAACCCTATTACCCCCATACAGACCCCATAGAGACCTCATGCTGACCTTATTGCCACCATACAGACCCCATACCGACCCTATTGCCCCCACACAGACCCCATAGAGACCCCACTGCCCCCATAAAGATCCCATAGAGCCACTATTGCCTCTATAGAAACCCGAAACCGACCCTATAGAAACCTCATAGAGATCCTATTGCCCCCATACAGACCCTATGCCGACCCTATTGCCCCTATACAGACCCCATAGAGACCCTATTGCCCCACACAGACCCCATAGAGACCCCATACCGACCCTATTGCTCCCATACAGACCCCATAGAGACCCCATAGAGACTCTATTGCCCCTATAGAGACTCTATAGAAACCCCAAAGACGCCCCATAGAAACCCTATTACCCCCATACAGACCCCATTGCCCCCATACAGACCCCATAGAGACCTCATGCCGACCCTATTGCCCCCATAGAGACCCCATAGAGACCCTATTGCCCCCATACAGACCCCATAGAGACCCCATACCGACCCTATTGCTCCCATACAGACCCCATAGAGACCCTATTGCCCCCACACGGACCCCATAGAGACTGCAGAGACCCCATAGAGACCCTATTACCCCATAGAAACCCTATAAGACCTCATACTGGCCTTACTGCCTCTATAGAGACCCCATAGAGCCACTATTGCCTCTATAGAAACCCCAAACCGACCCCATAGAGACCTCATAGTGATCCTATTACCCCCATACAGACCCCACAGAGACCCTATTGCCCCTATTCAGACCCCATAGATACCCCATAGAGACCCTATTGCCCCCACACAGACCCCATACCGACCCTATTGCCCCCACACAGACCCCATACCGACCCTATTGCCCCCACACAGACCCCATACCGACCCTATTGCCCCCACACAGACCCCATACCGACCCTATTGCCCCCACACAGACCCCATACCGACCCTATTGCCCCCACACAGACCCCATACCGACCCTATTGCCCCCACACAGACCCCATACCGACCCTATTGCCCCCACACAGACCCCATAGAGACCTCCTGCCGACCCCATTGCTCCCATACAGACCCTATTGCCCCCATACAGACCCCATAGAGACCCCATGCCGACCCTATTGCCCCCATACAGACCCGATAGAGACCCCATAGAGACCCCATATGCCCCCATACCGACCCCATAGAGACCCCACACTGACGCTATTGCCCCCATACAGACCCCACAGAGACCCCATACCGACCCTATTGCCTCCATACTGACCCCATAGAGACCCCATTGCCCCCATACAGACCCCATACCGACCCTATTGCCACCATACAGACCCCATAGAGACCCCATGCCGACCCTATTGCCACCATACAGGCCCCATACCGACCCTATTGCCCCCAAAGAGACCCCATAGAGACCCCATGCCGACCCTATTGCCACCATACAGACCCCATAGAGACCCCATACCGACCCTATTGCCCCCATACAGACCCCATAGAGACCCCATGCCGACCCTATTGCTCCCATACAGACCCGATAGAGACCCCATAAAGACCCCATATGCCCCCATACCGACCCCATAGAGACCCCACACTGACGCTATTGCCCCCATACAGACCCCAGAGAAACCCCATACCGACCCTATTGCCTCCATACCGACCCCATAGAGACCCCATTGCCCCCATACAGACCCCATACCGACCCTATTGCCACCATACAGACCCCATAGAGACCCCATGCCGACCCTATTGCCCCCATACAGACCCCATAGAGGCCCCATAAAGACCCTAATGCCCCCACACAGACCCCATACTGACCATATTGCCCCCATACAGACCCCACACCGTCCCTATTGCCCCCATACAGACCCCATAGAGACCGCATGCCGACCCTATTGCCACCACACAGACCTTATTGCCCCCATACAGACCCCATAGAGACCGCATGCCGACCCTATTGCCACCACACAGACCTTATTGCCCCCATACAGACCCCATAGAGACCTCATGCCGACCCTATTGCCCCCATACAGACCCCATAGAGGCCCCATAAAGACCCTAATGCCCCCACACAGACCCCATACAGACTCTATTGCCCCCATACCGACCCCACACTGTCCCTATTGCCCCCATACAGACCCCATAGAGACTCCATATGCCCCTATACAGACCCCATAGAGACCCCATATGCCCCCATACAGACCCTATTTCCCCATACAGACCCCATACCGACCTTATTGCCCCCATACCGACCTTATTGTCCCCATACCGACCCCATAGAGACCGCATGCCGACCCTATTGCCCCCATACAGACCCCATACAGACTCTATTGCCCCCATACCGACCCCACACCGTCCCTATTGCCCCCATACAGACCCCATAGAGGCCCCATAAAGACCCTAATGCCCCCACACAGACCCCATACAGACTCTATTGCCCCCATACCGACCCCACACCGTCCCTATTGCCCCCATACAGACCCCATAGAGACTCTATTGCCCCTATACAGACCCCATAGAGACCCCATATGCCCCCATACAGACCCTATTTCCCCATACAGACCCCATACCGACCTTATTGCCCCCATACCGACCCCATACCGACCCCATACCGACCCTACTGCCCCCATACAGACCCCATACCGACCCCATATGCCCCCATAGAGACCCTATTGCCCCCATAGAGACCCCATAGACACCCCATTGCCCCCATACAGACCCCATACCGACCCCACAGAGACCCCATTGCCCCCATAGAGACCCCATAGAGACCCTATTTCCCCCATAGAGACCCCACTGCCCCCATAGAGACCCCACGCAGACCCCACAACCCCGCCGTTTCCCCGCACCCTGACGATGCGCTGCTGCGGCGCGGGCACCACGTGCTCCTCCAGCACCTCCCGGGTCACGTGCTTCCGCTTGGTGGCGCGCGACATGGCGGGACGAGAACCGGTACCGAACCGGCACCGCGCCTCCGCCGCCCCACTCCTCCGGGATCACTTCCGCTTCCTCTACGTGACGTCACTTCCGCTGTGGGAGGGACCGCGTCCGGATTGGCTGCGCGCACGGCGCGAAGCGGCGGAGGGGGCGGAGCGACGCTCGGATTGGCCGCGCTGCGCGCGCGCGGGGCGGGGTAACGCTCTGATTGGCTGTCTCCACGTGCGTGCCGTGCGTGCGGCCTTCCGGCGGCGGCAGCGCGGCAAGATGGCGGCGGAGCGGACGGATGCGGCTGCTTCGGGCCCGGGCGATTACGCGAGTTGGGCTCCCGCGGAGCTCCGGCACTGCCTGGGTGGCATCGGGGCCGCCGTGCACGGTAACGGGCGGGGCGCGGGGTCGGAGCGGGGCTGCGGAGGACCAGGCCGCGCCGTCGGGCCAGGCTGAGCTCCCCCCCCCCCCTCAAATTCCCCCGCCCCCCGCCGTGTCCCGCAGGGAGTCGAGAGGAGCTGCTAGAGCGGCTGCAGAGCTACACCATGCAGGTAGAGCGCCCCCGCGCCGCGGGAGGACCCGGCGGGAAGTGTTCTGACACATGGGGTCCCATTGTGCCCCCATGGTGCCCCATTGTGTCCCAGTTGTGCCCCATTGTGTCCCTACTGTGCCCCCATTGTGTCCCACTGTGCCCCATTGTGTCCCTACTGTGCCCCCATTGTGTCCCATTGTGCCCCATTGATGGTTATGTCCCTCCCCATTGTGTCCCATTGTGTCCCATTGTGCCCCTTTGTGTCCCATTGTGCCCCATTGATGGCCATGCCCCCATGGTGCCCCCATTGTGTCCCCATTGTGCCCCACTGTGTCCCCATTGTGTCCCTACTGTGCCCCCATTGTGTCCCATTGTGCCCCATTGATGGTTATGTCCCTCCCCATTGTGTCCCATTGTGCCCCCTTTGTGTCCCATTGTGCCCCATTGATGGCCATGCCCCCATTGTGTCCCCACTGTGTCCCCATTGTGTCCCATTGTGCCCCCCTTGTGTCCCCATTGTGTCCCCTTGTGTCCCCATTTTGTCCCATTGTGCCCCTTTGTGTCCCATTGTGCCCCACTGTACCACCACTGTGTCCCCATTGTGTCCCCACTGTGCCCCCATTGTGTCCCTATTGTGGTCCCATTGTGCCCTATTGATGGCCATGCCCCCACTGTGTCCCCATTGTGTCCCATTGTATCTCAGTTGTGCCCCATTGTGTCCCTACTGTGCCCCCATTGTGCCCCATTGTGTCCCTACTGTGCCCCACTGTGCCTCCATTGTGTCCCCACTGTGCCCCCATTGTGTCCCCTTGTGTCCCCATTTTGTCCCATTGTGCCCCCATTGTGCCCCTTTGTGTCTCATTGTGCCCCACTGTACCACCACTGTGTCCCCATTGTGTCCCCACTGTGCCCACATTGTGTCCCCATTGTGTCCCATTGTACCCCATTGATGGCCGTGCCCCCACTGTGCCCCCATTTTGTCCCCACTTTGTCCCCATTGTGCCCCATTGATGGCCATGCCCCCATGGTGCCCCCATTGTGCCCCCACTATCCCATTGTGCCCCATTGATGTCCCTACTGTGCCCCCTTTGTGTCCCATTGTGCCCCCATTGTGCCCCTTTGTGTCCCAATGTGCCCCATTGATGGCTATGTCCCCATTGTGCCCCATGGTGCCCCCATTGTGCCCCTTTGTGTCCCATTGTGCCCCATTGATGGCCATGCCCCCATTGTGCCCCCATCGTGTCCCAGTTGTGCCCCCATTGTGTCCCATTGTGTCCCATTGATGGCCATGTCCCCACTGTGCCCCCATTGTGTCCCGTTGATGGCCATGCCCCCATTTTGTCCCCATTGTGTCCTCACTGTGCCCCCATTTTGCCCCACTGTGCCCCCATTGTGTCCCATTGATGGCCATGCCCCCATGGTGTCCCCATTGTGTCCCTTTGTGCCCCATTATGCCCCATTGATGGCCATGTCCCCACTGTGTCCCCACTGTGCCCCCATGGTGTCCCCACTGTGTCCCCATTGTGCCCCATTGATGTCCCTACTGTGACCCCATTGTGTCCCATTGTGCCCCATTGATGGCCATGCCCCCACTGTGTCCCTATTGTGGTCCCATTGTGTCCCCATTGTGCCCCCACTGTGCCCAAATTTTGCCCCCATTGTGTCCCACTGTGCCCCATTGATGGCTATGTCCCTCCCCATTGTGTCCCATTGTGCCCCATTGATGGCTATGTCCCCATTGTGCCCCACTGTGCCACCATTGTGCCCCCATTGTGTCCCCACTGTGTCCCCATTGTGCCCCATTGATGGCCATGCCCCCATTGTGTCCCATCGTGTCCCAGTTGTGTCCCCATTGTGTCCCATTGTGTCCCATTGTGTCCCATTGATGGCCATGTCCCCACTGTGCCCCCATTGTGTCCCGTTGATGGCCATGCCCCCATTTTGTCCCCACTGTGCCCCCATTTTGCCCCACTGTGCCCCCATTGTGTCCCATTGATGGCCATGCCCCCATGGTGTCCCCATGGTGTCCCCATGGTGTCCCCACTGTGTCCCCGTTGTGCCCCATTGATGTCCCTACTGTGCCCCCATTGTGTCCCATTGTGCCCCATTGATGGCCATGCCCCCATGGTGTCCCCATGGTGTCCCCATGGTGTCCCATTGTGTCCCATTATGCCCCATTGATGGCCATGTCCCCATTGTGTCCCCACCGTGCCCCCATGGTGTCCCCACTGTGTCCCCGTTGTGCCCCATTGATGTCCCTACTGTGCCCCCATTGTGTCCCATTGTGCCCCATTGATGGCCATGCCCCCACTGTGTCCCTATTGTGGTCCCATTGTGCCCCCATTGTGCCCCCACTGTGCCCAAATTTTGCCCCCATTGTGTCCCACTGTGCCCCCATTTTGTCCCCGTTGTGCCCCCATTGGTGGCCATGTCCCCATTGGGGTTCCCATTGTGCCCCCATTGGTGGCCATGCCCCCATTGTGCCCCCCTTGTGCCCCATTGATGGCCCTGCTCCCATTGTGCCCCCATTGGTGCCCCCATTGATGGCCATGCCCCCATTGTTCCCCATTTATGCCCCGTTGGTTCCACCATTTTGTCCCCATTGTGCCCCATTGATGGCCATGTCCCCATTGTGTCCCATTGTTCCCTATTTATGCCCCATTGG
This sequence comes from Phasianus colchicus, assembly GCF_987193195.1. Lineage (NCBI taxonomy): Eukaryota > Metazoa > Chordata > Aves > Galliformes > Phasianidae > Phasianus > Phasianus colchicus. Next base: position 1,107,655 of record NC_143472.1, on the reverse strand, counting down.
TGCCCCATTGTGCCCCACTGTGTCCCCATTGTGCCCCCATTCCCCCCCATTTCCCTGTATTTCCCTCCAATTTCCCTCCAATTTGCCCCATTTTCCCCAATTTTCCCCAATTTCTGCCCATTTTCCCCCTTTTCCCCCCATTCCTCCCTTTTACCCCAATTTCCCACCAATTTTCCCCGTTTTCCCCCATTTTCTGCCATTTCCCACCCAATTTACTCCATTTCCCCCCGCATTTCCCTCAATTTCCCTCCAATTTCCCCCAATTTCCCCCCAACTTCCCCCATTTCCCCCCCATTTCCCCCATTTTCCACAATTGCCCCCCCATTATGCCTCATTTTCCCCAAATATCCCCCATTTTCCCCAAATATCCCCCATTTTCCCCCAATTTCCCCAATTTTTCCCAAATTTCCCCCCATTTCCCCATTTCCCCCCATTAACCCCAAATTTTCCTCCAATTTTCCCCCATTTTCCCCAAATTTACCCTATTTTCCTTGATTTTTCCCAATTTTCCCCATTTTCCCCCAATAACCGCCAATTTCCCCCTATTTTCCCAATTTTTCCCCAAATTTACCCCATTTTCCCCGTTTTCCCCCAATTTTCCCCCCATTTTCCCCGTTTTCCCCCCATTTTCCCCCATTTTCCCCATTTCCCCCCATTTTACCCCCATTTTACCCAATTTTTCCCCTATTTTCCCCCATTTTCCCCCAATTTCCCCCATTTTTTCCCAATTTTCCCCCCATTTCCCCATTTTCCCCCATTAACCCCAAATTTTCCTCCAATTTTCCCCCATTTTCCCCAAATTTACCCTATTTTCCTTGATTTTTTCCCAATTTCCCCCCAATTTTCCCAATTTTTCCCAAAATTTACCCCATTTTCTTCGATTTCTCCCCCATTTTCCACCTCATTTTCCCCCAATTTTCCCCATTTTTTCCCAAATTTCCCCATTTTCCCCCAATAACCCCCATTTCCCCCCATTTCCCCCCAATATCTCCCATTTTCCCCCCATTTTCCCCTCCACTTTCCCCCATTTTTTCCCAAATTTGCCCCCATTTTTCCCAAATTTCCCTCCATTTTACCCCATTTCCCCCAATGTTTCCCAATTTCCTCCAAATTTACCCCATTTTCTTTGATTTTTCCAATTTCCCCCCCTTTTCCCCCCCATTCCCCCCATTCCCCCCACTTCCCCCCACTTCCCCCCACTTCCCCCCCCATTTCCCCCCATTTCCCCCCATTTCCCCCCATTTTACCCCAATTTTCCCCATTTTCCCCCAATTTCCCCCCCTTTTCCCCCAATTTTTTCCCAAATTTACCCCATTTTCTTTGATTTCCCCCGTTTTCCCCCCATTTTCCCCCAATATCCCCCATTTCCCCCCCATTCCCCCCCATTTCCCCCCATTTCCCCTACTTCCCTCAATTTTTCCCAATTTCCCCCAAATTTACCCCATTTTCTTTGATTTTTCCAATTCCCCCCCCATTCCTCCCCATTCCCCCCCACTTCCCCCAATTTCCCCAATTTCCCCCCCATTCCCCTCCAATTTCCCCCCATTCCCCCCCACTTCCCCCAATTTTTCCCAATTTCCCCCCAATTCCCCCCCATTCCCCCCCACTTCCCCCAATTTCCCCCCCATTCCCCCCCACTTTCCCCAATTTTTCCCAATTTCCCCCCATTTTTCCCCAATTTTCCCCATTTTCCCCAAATTTCCCCCCCCATTTCCCCCCTACTTCCCCCCCAATTTCCCCCAATTTTTCCCAATTTCCTCCAAATTTACCCCATTTTCTTTGATTTTTCCAATTTCCCCCCCATTCCCCCCCATTTCCCCCCCCATTCCTCCCCATTCCTCCCCATTCCCCACCACTTCCCCCACTTTCCCCCATTTTTTCCCAAATTTCCCCCCATTTTTCCCCAATTTTCCCCATTTTCCCCCAATTTCCCCCATTTCCCACCTACTTCCCCCGCAATTTCCCCCGATTTTTCCAATTTCCCCCCATTTCCCTCCCATTTCTCCCAATTTCCCCCCCATTTCCCCCATATCCCCCCCCATTCCTCCCCCATTACCCCCCACTTCCCCCAATTTTTCCCAATTTCCCCCCCAATTCCCCCCAATTCCCCCCCATTTCCCCCCCCATTTCCCCCCCATTTCCCCCCATTCCCCCCCACTTCCCCCACTTTTTCCCAATTTCCCCCCATTCCCCCCCACTTCCCCCAATTTCCCCCCCGTTTCCCCCCCATCCCTCCCCACTTCCCCCAATCTTTCCCAATTTCCCCCCCATTCCCCCCCCATTTCCCCCCATTTCCCCCCATTTCCCCCCATTCCCCCTCTTTTTTCCCAATTCCCCCCCAATTCCCCATTTTCCTCCCCATTTCCCCCCCAATTTCCCCCCCATTTCCCCCCCATTTCCCCCCCACTTTACCCAATTCCCCCCCATTCCCCCCCATTCCCCCCATTTCCCCCCATTCCCTCCCACTTCCCCCAATTTTTCCCAATTTCCCCCCCATTCCCCCCCATTCCCCCCCACTTCCCCCAATTTCCCCCCATTTCCCCCCCATTTCCCCCCCACTTCCCCCAATTTTTCCCAATTTCCCCCCCATTTCCCCCCCATTCCCCCCCACTTCCCCCAATTTCCCCCCATTTCCCCCCCATTTCCCCCCCACTTCCCCCAATTTTTCCCAATTTCCCCCCCATTTCCCCCCACTTCCCCCACTTTTTCCCAATTTCCCCCCAATTTACCCCAATTTTTCCCAATTTCCCCCCAATTTCCCCCCCCCAGACCGGCGTTGTTCTGAGCCGCCCCACTCTGCGCCCTGAGGAGGGGGACAAAGCGCCGCCCCCCCCCCTCCCCACACAGGTAATTTTGGGGGGGGGGCCACGGGGGGGGGCAGGGTGGGATATGGGGCTGTGGGACCCCCCCCAGAGCCCCCAAACTGGGGGGGGGGACCCTATAGGGTTTTTTTTTGGGGGGGGGGACAGGGTGGGATATGGGGCTGTGGGACCCCCTGAGGGTCCCCAAATTGGGGGGGGGCTATGGGTTTTTTTTTGGGGGGGGTCAGGGTGGGATATGGGGCTGTGGGACCCCCTGAGGGTCCCCAAATTGGGGGGGGGGGGGGGGCTATAGGGTTTTTCTTGGAGGGGGGTCAGGTTGGGATATGGGGCTGTGGGACCCCCTGAGGGTCCCCAAATTGGGGGGGGGGGCTATGGTTTTTTTTTTGGGGGGGGGGGTCAGGGTGAGATATGGGGCTGTGGGACCCCCTGAGGGTCCCCAAATTGGGGGGGGCTATAGGGTTTTTTTTGGGGGGGGGTCAGGGTGAGATATGGGGCTGTGGGACCCCCTGAAGGTCCCCAAATTGGGGGGGGGGCTATGGGTTTTTTTTTGGGGGGGGGTCAGGGTGAGGTATGGGGCTGTGGGACCCCCCCAGGGGTCCCCAAATAGGGGGGGGGGCTATAGGGTTTTTCTTGGGGGGGGTCAGGTTGGGATATGGGGCTGTGGGACCCCCTGAGGGTCCCCAAATTGGGGGGGGGGCTATGGTTTTTTTTTTTGGGGGGGGGGGTCAGGGGGAGATATGGGGCTGTGGGACCCCCCCAGGGGTCCCCAAATTGGGGGGGGGGGGGGGTCTATAGGGTTTTTTTTCGGGGGGAGACAGGGTGGGATATGGGGCTGTGGGACCCCCTGAGGGTCCCCAAACTGGGGGGGGGGGCTATGGGTTTTTTTTGGGGGGGGGGGGGACAGGGTGGGATATGGGGCTGTGGGACCCCCTGAGGGTCCCCAAATTGGGGGGGGGGGCTATGGTTTTTTTTTTTGGGGGGGGGTCAGGGTGAGATATGGGGCTGTGGGACCCCCTGAAGGTCCCCAAATTGGGGGGGGGTCTATAGGGTTTTTTTGGGGGGGGGGGTCAGGGTGGGAAATGGGGCTGTGGGACCCCCCCCATTGACCCCAAATTGGGGGGGGGCTATGGTTTTTTTTTGGGGGGGGGGGGTCAGGGTGGGATATGGGGCTGTGGGACCCCCCCAGGGGTCCCCAAATTGGGGGGGGGCTATGGGTTTTTTTTTTTTGGGGGGGGACAGAGTGGGATATGGGGCTGTGGAACCCCCTGAGGGTCCCCAAATTGGGGGGGGGGGCTATAGGGTTTTTTTTTGGGGGGGGGTCAGGGTGGGATATGGGGCTGTGGGACCCCCTGAGGGTCCCCAAATTGGGTGGGGGGGCTATAGGGTTTTTTTTGGGGGGGGTGACAGGGTGGGATATGGGGCTGTGGGACCCCCTGAGGGTCCCCAAATTGGGGGGGGCTATGGGTTTTTTTTGGGGGGGGGTCAGGGTGAGATATGGGGCTGTGGAACCCCCCTGTGGGTCCCCAAATTGGGGGGGGGGGCTATAGGGTTTTTTTTGGGGGGGGTCAGGTTGGGATATGGGGCTGTGGGACCCCCACAAGGGTCCCCAAATTGGGGGGGGGGCTATGGGTTTTTTTTTGGGGGGGGGGTCAGGGTGGGATATGGGGCTGTGGGACCCCCCCAGGGGTCCCCAAATTGGGGGGGGGGACCCTATAGGGTTTTTTTTTGGGGGGGGGGACAGGGTGGGATATGGGGCTGTGGGACCCCCTGAAGGTCCCCAAATTGGGGGGGGGGCTATGGGTTTTTTTTTGGGGGGGGGTCAGGGTGGGATATGGGGCTGTGGGACCCCCCCAGGGGTCCCCAAATTGGGGGGGGGGACCCTATAGGGTTTTTTTTTGGGGGGGGGGACAGGGTGGGATATGGGGCTGTGGGACCCCCTGAAGGTCCCCAAATTGGGGGGGGGGGCTATAGGGTTTTTTTTGGGGGGGTGACAGGGTGGGATATGGGGCTGTGGGACCCCCCTGAGAGCCCCCAAATTGGGGGGGGGGCTTTGGTTATCTGGGGGGGGGTCCCGTCTTTTTTTGGGGGGGGGGGGGGTTACTCTGTTTATTTGGTGGGGGGGGGCTGGGTATTTTTGGGGGGGGGGGGGCTGTCTTTTTTTTAGGGGGGGGTCTCTTGTTTTGGGGGGGGCCCTTTGGGGGGGGTGGTGTCTCCTTTTTGGGGGGGGTCTTTTTTAGAGAGAAGTGTCTTTTTTGGGGGGGGGGACCTTGATTTTTTTTTTTGGGGGGGTTCCTCCTTTTTGGGGGGGGTCCCTGTTTATTTTTGGGGGGGGGGCTGTTTATTTATTTTGGGGGGGGTCCCCTGTTTATTCTTTTGGGGGGGTTCCCTTCATGGTTTTTTTTGGGGGGGGGGTTCCCCTGTTTATTTTTTGGGGGGGGTCTCCTCCTTTTTGGGGAGGGGGGGGGGCTTCCTCCTTTTTGGGGAGGGGGGGGATCCCTGTTTAATTTTTGGGGGGGCCCCCTCTTTTTTGGGGAGGGGGGGTTCCCTGTTTATTGTTTGGGGGGGGGGTCTCCTCCTTTTTGGGGAGGGGGGGTTCCCTGTGTATTTGGGGGGGGTCCCAGTTTATTTTGGGGGGTTCCCCTCCTTTTTTTGGGGGGGGGGGGTTCCCTGTGTATTTGGGGGGGGTCCCCTGTTTATTCTTTTGGGGGGGTTCCCTTCATGGTTTTTTTTGGGGGGGGGTCCCCTGTTTATTTTTTGGGGGGGGTCTCCTCCTTTTTGGGCAGGGGGGAGTTCCCTGTTCATTTTTTTGGGGGGGGTCCCTGTTTATTTTTGGGGGGGTCCTCTCCTTTTTGGGGGGGGGTTCCCTGTTTAATGGTTCCCTGTTTAATTTTTGGGGGGGGGGTCCCCTCTTTTTTGGGGAGGGGGGCTTCCCTGTGTATTTGGGGGGGGGTCCCAGTTTATTTCGGGGGGGGTCTCCTCCTTTTTGGGGAGGGGGGGGCTTCCTTGTTTATTTTTTTTGGGGGGGTCCCTGTTTATTTTTGGGGGGGTCCTCTCCTTTTTGGGGAGGGGGGGTTCCCTGTTTAATTTTTGGGGGGGGTCCCCTCTTTTTTGGGGAGGGGGCTTTCCCTGTGTATTTGGGGGGGGGTCCCAGTTTATTTTAGGGGGGGGTTCCCTCCTTTTTGGGAGGGGGGGGCTTCCTTGTGTTTTTGGGTGGGGGGGTTTCCCCTGTTTATTTTTGGGGGGGGGGGCCTGTTTATTTATTTTGGGGGGGGTCCCCTGTTTATTTTTTGGGGGGGGTCTCCTCCTTTTTGGGCAGGGGGGAGTTCCCTGTTCATTTTTTTGGGGGGGGGTCCCTGTTTATTTTTGGGGGGGGTCTCCTCCTTTTTGGGGGGGGGGGTTCCCTGTTTAATGGTTCCCTGTTTAATTTTTGGGGGGGGGGTCCCCTCTTTTTTGGGGAGGGGGGCTTCCCTGTGTATTTGGGGGGGGGTCCCAGTTTATTTCGGGGGGGGTCTCCTCCTTTTTGGGGAGGGGGGGGCTTCCCTGTTTATTTTTTTTGGGGGGGGCCCTGTTTATTTTTGGGGGGGGTCCCCTCCTTTTTTTGGGGGGGGGGTTCCCTGTTTATTTTTGGGGGGGGTCCCCTCTTTTTTTGGGGAGGGGGGGTTCCCTGTGTATTTGGGGGGGGGTCCCAGTTTATTTTGGGGGGGGGGCTTCCCTGTGTATTTGGAGGGGGTCCCCTGTTTATTTTTGGGGGGGGGGTCTCCTCCTTTTTGGGGAGGGGGGGTTCCCTGTGTATTTGGGTGGGGGGTGGCCCTGTTTATTTATTTTGGGGGGGGGTCCCCTGTTTATTCTTTTGGGGGGGTTCCCTTCATGGTTTTTTTTTGGGGGGGGGTCCCCTGTTTATTTTTTGGGGGGGGTCTCCTCCTTTTTGGGCAGGGGGGAGTTCCCTGTTCATTTTTTTGGGGGGGGGTCCCAGCTTATTTTGGGGGGGGTCCCCTCCTTTTTTTTGGGGGGGGGGGCTTCCCTGTTTATTTGGGAGTGGGGGTCCGCTGTTTATTTTGGGGGGGGGTCCTCTCCTTTTTGGGGAGGGGGGGTCCCCTGTTTATTTTTGGGGGGGTCCTCTCCTTTTTGGGGGGGGGTTCCCTGTTTAATGGTTCCCTGTTTAATTTTTGGGGGGGGGGTCCCCTCTTTTTTGGGGAGGGGGGCTTCCCTGTGTATTTGGGGGGGGGGTCCCAGTTTATTTCGGGGGGGGATTCCTCCATTTTGGGGAGGGGGGAGTTCCCTGTTTATTTTTTTTGGGGGGGGGTCCCTGTTTATTTCTTTGGGGGGGGGGTCCCTTTCATTAATTTTTTTCTTTTTGGGGGGTGGGGGTCTTTCTCCCCTCCCTCCATATCCCCCCCCCCCCCTTTTATTTTATGTCTGGCAGCCCCCCCCCCCGGTTGCGTTGGTTCCTCCCCCCCCCCTCCGGGAATGGCGCTGGGTTTTGGGATGGGGGGGGGCACGGCAGCCCCCGCCCCCCCCCCGGGGATGTCGGAGGAGGAGAGGCTGACGTTGGCCCAGCAGCAGGCGGCGCTGATGCTGCAGGAGGAGCGAGCGCAGGTCGGGACCCCCCCCCAAATTGCTGCCCCCCCCCCATCCCAAATTGCTGCCCCCCCCCCCCAAATTGCTGCCCCCCCCCCCAAATTCCTGCCCCCCCATCCCAAATTGCTGCCCCCCCCCAAATCCATGCCCCCCAACCCCAAATTCCTGCCCCCCCAACCCTAAATTCTTGCCCCCCCCATCCCAAATCCCTGCCCCCCCAACCCTAAATTCCTGCCCCCCCCAAACAAATTCCTGCCCCCCCCATCCCAAATTCCTGCCCCCCCCAACCCTAAATTCTTGCCCCCCCCATCCCAAATCCCTGCCCCCCCAACCCCAAATTGCTGCCCCCCCCCAAATCCATGCCAGCCCCATCCCAAATTCCTGCCCCCCCAACCTTAAATTCTTGCCCCCCCCAAATCCGTGCCCCCCCATCCCAAATCCCTGCCCCCCCAACCCTAAATTGCTGCCCCCCCCCCAACCCTGAATTCTTGTCCCCCCATCCCAAATCCCTGCCCCACCCCATCCCAAATTCCTGCCCCCCCATCCCAAATTGCTGCCCCCCCCCCAAATTCCTGCCCCTCCCATCCCAAATTCCTGCCCCCCCAACCTTAAATTCTTGCCCCCCCCGCCAAATTCCTGTCCCCCCAACCCTAAATTTTTGCCCCCCCATCCCAAATCCCTGCCCCCCCCCAAATCACGCCCCCCAACCCTAAATGGCTGGCCCCCCCAAATTGCAGCCCCCCAACCCTAAATTCCCGCCCCCCCACTACTAAATCCCTGCCCCCCCACCAAATCCCTGCCCCCCAACCCTAAATTCCTGCCCCCCCCCAAATTGCTGCCCCCTAACCCTAAATTGCTGCCCCCCCCAAATTCCTTCCCCCCCCAACCCTAAATTCTTGCCCCCCCATCCCAAATTGCTGCCCCCCCCCCAAATTCCTGCCCCTCCCCATCCCAAATCCCTGCCCCCCCAACCCTAAATTCCTGCCCCCCCCATCCCAAATCCCTGCCCCCCAACCCTAAATTGCTGCCCCCCCCAAATTCCTGACCCCCCCAATTCCTGACCACCCCCCCAAATCCATGCCCCCCCCATCCCAAATTCCTGCCCCCAACTCTAAATTCCTGCCCCCCCCAAATCATGCCCCCCAACCCCAAATCCCTGCCTTCCCCAAATGCCTGCCCCGAACCCTAAATTCTTGCCCCCCATCCCAAATTCCTGCCCCCCCCATCCTAAATTGCTGCCCCCCCCCCAAATTCCTGCCCCCAACCCTAAATTCTTGCCCCCCCCCCAAGTTCCTGCCCCCCCCATCCCAAATCCCTGCCCCCCAACCCCAAATCCCTGCCCCCCCCAAATTCCTGGCCCCCAACCCTAAATTCTTGCCCCCCCCATCCCAAATCCCTGCCCCCCCAACCCCAAATTGCTGCCCCCCCCCCAATTCCTGCCCTCCCCATCCCAAATTCCAGCCCCCCCAACCTTAAATTCTTGCCCCCCCCAAATTCCTGCCCCCCCCAAATCCGTGCCCCCCCCATCCTAAATCCCTGCCCCCCCATCCCAAATTCCTGCTCCCCCAACCCTAAATTCCTGCCCCCCCCTTCCCAAATCCCTGCCCCCCCAACCCTAAATTGCTGCCCCCCCCTAATTCCTGACCCCCCCCAATTCCTGACCCCCCCCCAAATCCATGCCCCCCCCACCCCAAATTCCTGCTCCCAACCCCAAATCCCTGCCCCCCCCCAAATCCCTGCCCCCCCCAAATTCCTGCCCCCCCAACCCTAAATTCTTGCCCCCCCCATCGCAAATCCCTGCCCCCCCAACCCCAAATTGCTGCCCCCCCCCCCAAATTCCTGCCAGCCCCTCTCAAATTCCTGCCCCAACCCTAAATTCTTGCCCCCCCCATCCCAAATTCCTGCTCCCCCAACCCTAAATTCTTGCCCCCCCCAAACAAATTCCTGCCCCCCCATCCCAAATTGCTGCCCCCCCCCCCAAATTCCTTCCCCCCCCAACCCTAAATTCTTGCCCCCCCCATCCCAAATCCCTGCCCCCCCAACCCCAAATTGCTGCCCCCCCCAAATCCATGCCAGCCCCATCCCAAATTCCTGCCCCCCCAACCTTAAATTCTTGGCCCCCCCAAATCCGTGCCCCCCCATCCCAAATTCCTGCCCCCCCAACCCCAAATTGCTGCCCCCCCCCCAAATTCCTGTCCCCCCAACCCTAAATTCCTGCCCCCCCCCAAATTCCTGCCCCCAACCCTAAATTCTTGCCCCCCCCACCCAAATCCCTGCCCCCCAACTCTAAATTCCTGCCCCCCAGCCCTAAATTGCTGCCCCCCCAAATTGCTGCCCCTCCCCCAAAATCCCTGCCCCCCCCAAATTCCTGCCCCCCAACCCTAAATTGCTGCCCCCCCCAAAATCACACCCCCCTCAACCGCCCCCCCCCACTTTCGGGGTCCCTAAGTTCCCCCCCCCCCACTTTCGGGGTCCCTAAGTTGCCCCCCCCCCCCCCTTAACCCCCCTCCACTTTGGGGGTCCCTAAGTTACCCCCCCTTAGCCCCCCCCCGCCCACTTTGGGGGTCCCTAAGTTGCCCCCCCCACTTTGGGGATCCCTAAGTTGCCCCCCCTCCCCACTTTGGGGGTCCCTAATTGGCCCCCCCCCTTAACTCCCCCCCCCCATTTTGGGGGCCCCTAATTTGCCCCCCCCTTACTTTGGGGATCCCTAAGTTGCCCCCCCCCATTTTGGGGGTCCCTAAGTTGCCCCCCCCCCTTAATGTCCCCCCCATTTTGGGGGTCCCTAAGTCATCCCCCCTTAACCCCCCCATCCCCACTTCGGGGGTCCCTAAGTGGCCCCCCCCCATTTTGGGGGTCCCTAAGTTGACCCCCCCCTTAACCCCCCCCCCCCCCACTTTGGGGATCCCTACGTTGCCCCCCCCAAACTTTGGGGATCCCTAAGTTGCCCCCTCCCCCACTTTGGGGGTCCCTAAGTTACCCCCCCTTAACCCCCCCCTACCCACTTTGGGGGTCCCTATGTTGCCCCCCCCCCATTTTGGGGGTCCCTAAGATGCCCCCCCCCTACTTTGGGGATCCCTAAGTTGCCCCCCCCCCATTTTGGGGGTCCCTAAGTTGCCCCCCCCCACTTTGGGGGTCCCTATGTTGCCCCCCCTCACTTTGGGGGTCCCTAAGCTGCCCCCCCACTTTGGGGTTCCCTAAGCTGCCCCCCCCACTTTGGGGTTCCCTAAGTTGCCCCCCCCATTTTGGGGATCCCTAAGTTGCCCCCCCCCCCCCACTTTGGGGGCCCCTAAGTTGTCCCCCCCCCCCACATTGGGGATCCCTAAATTTCCCCCCCCAATCTTGGGGGTCCCTAAGTTGCCCCCCCCCCAATTTTGGGGATCCCTAATTTGCCCCCCCTCCCCACTTTGGGGGTCCCTAATTGGCCCCCCCCCTTAACTCCCCCCCCCCACTTTGGGGGTCCCTAAGTTGCCCCCCCCCCCCCAAAATAGGGGCAGCACCAGTTTGGAGATAAGAGCAAAGAACAGGAGCTGCTGGAGCAGCAGAAACGGGTGAGTTTGGGGCACCCATGGGTGCCTGGGGGGGTGCGGGGGGGGGGGGCGTTGGGTTGGAGGGGGGGGGTCCCATAACGACGCCCCCCCCCCCCGCAGGCAGCCGTGTTGCTGGAGCAGGAGAGGCAGCAGCAGGAGATGGCCAAGATGGCCCCCCCCGTCCCTCGCCCTCCCCCCCCCGAGGTGGCACCCATGGGTGCTCGGGCTCCTCTGCCCCCCCGAGGTGAGCGCTGCCGTGTCGTCCCCCCCCCAAAGAAAAAAAAAAACCCACCCCCCCCCAGCTAAAATGCTTATTTCTCACCCCCCCCCCCCCTACAGGCAGTGCTCCTATGGGGGCAGTGGGGGCTTCGAGGCCACGCGGCCCCCCCCCGCCGCCTGGAGATGACAGCAGGGAGGTAATGGGGGGGGGGGGGGGCTAAAATTGGGCGGGGGGGGGGACTAAAATTGGGGGGGGGGGCTAAAATTGGGGGGGGGGGGTCGTGGGGGGGTCTTCTAAAACCGAGGGGGGGGGGGTTTAAAACTGGAGATGGCAGCACAGAGGTGATGGGGGGGGGGGGGGCTAAAGTTGGAGGGGGACACCTAAAATTGGGGGGGGGTGTCGTGGGGGGGTCTTCTAAAACCGGGGGGGGGGCCGGGCCTAAAATTGGGGGGGGGGAATCGTAGGGGGGGGTCTTTAACACTGGGGGGGGGGGGGGTTAAAACTGGAGATGACAACAGAGAGGTGATGGGGGGCGGGGCTAAAATTGGGGGGGGACTAAAATTGGGGGGGGGCATCGTGGGGGGGTCTTCTAAAACTGGGGGGGGGGCAGGGGACGTAAAATTGGGGGGGGGGAATCGTAGGGGGGGTCTTTAACACTGGGGGGGGGTTTAAAACTGGAGATGACAGCAGAGAGGTGATGGGGGGGGGGCTAAAATTGGGGGGGGGCCCTAAAATTTAGGGGGGGGCATCGTGGGGGGGTGTTCTAAAACCGGGGGGGGGTCGGGGGCCTAAAATTGGGGGGGGGGAATCATAGGGGGGTCTTTAAAACCGGGGGGGGGGGCGGGGGGTTTAAAACTGGAGATGACAGCAGAGAGGGAATGGGGGGGGGGGGTTGCTAAAATTGGGGGGGGGCACCTAAAATTGGGGGGGGGTGTCGTGGGGGGGTCTTCTAAAACCGGGGGGGGGGGCGGGGGGCCTAAAATTGGGGGGGGGGGGGGAATCGTAGGGGGGGGTCTTTAACATTGGGGGGGGGTTTAAAACTGGAGATGACAGCAGAGAGGTGATGGGGGGGGTGGATAAAATTGGGGGGGGGGGCCTAAAATTGGGGGGGGCATCGTGGGGGGGTCTTCTAAAACTGGGGGGGGGGCAGGGGGCCTAAAATTGGGGGGGGGGGGAATCATAGGGGGGTCTTTAAAACCGGGGGGGGGCCGTGGGTTTAAAACTGGAGATGACAGCACAGAGGTGATGGGGGGGGTGGATAAAATTGGGGGGGGGGGCCTAAAATTGGGGGGGGCATCGTGGGGGGGTCTTCTAAAACTGGGGGGGGGCAGGGGGCCTAAAATTGGGGGGGGGGAATCGTAGGGGGGCTCTTTAACACTGGAGGGGGGTTTAAAACTGGAGATGACAACAGAGAGGTGATGGGGGGGTGGATAAAATTGGGGGGGGGCCCTAAAATTTAGGGGGGGGCGTCGTGGGGGGGTGTTCTAAAACCAGGGGGGCAGGGGGCCTAAAATTGGGGGGGGGAATCATAGGGGGGTCTTTAAAACCGGGGGGGGGGCGGGGGGTTTAAAACTGGAGATGACAGCAGAGAGGTGATGGGGGGGGTTGCTAAAATTGGGGGGGGGACACCTAAAATTGGGGGGGGACGCCTAAAATTGGGGGGGGGGTGTTGTGGGGGGGGTGTTCTAAAACCGGGGGGGGGTCGGGGGCCTAAAATTGGGGGGGGGGAATCGTAGGGGGGTCTTTAAAACCGGGGGGGGGCGGGGGGTTTAAAACTGGAGATGACAGCAGAGAGGGAATGGGGGGGGGGGGGGGTTGCTAAAATTGGGGGGGGGACACCTAAAATTGGGAGGGGGGTCGTGGGGGGGTCTCTTAAAACCGGGGGGGGGGCAGGGGGCCTAAAATTGGGGGGGGGGGAATCGTAGGGGGGGGTCTTTAACACTGGGGGGGGGGTTAAAACTGGAGATGACAGCAGAGAGGTGATGGGGGGGGGGGCTAAAATTGGGGGGGGGTGTCGTGGGGGGGTCTTCTAAAACTGGGGGGGGGGCAGGGGGCCTAAAACTGGGGGGGGGGGAATCGTAGGGGGGTTTTAAAAACCGGGGGGGGGGTTTAAACTGGAGATGACAGCAGAGAGGGAATGGGGGGGGGGGGTTGCTAAAATTGGGGGGGGGGCACCTAAAATTGGGGGGGGGCATCGTGGGGGGGTCTTTTAAAACCGGGGGGGGTGGGGGGGCCTAAAATTGGGGGGGGGGGAATCGTAGGGGGGGTCTTTAACACTGGGGGGGGGGTTAAAACTGGAGATGACAGCAGAGAGGTGATGGGGGGGGGGCTAAAATTGGGGTGGGACGCCTAAAATTGGGGGGGGGCATCGTGGGGGGGTCTTCTAAAACTGGGGGGGGGGCAGGGGGCCTAAAATTGGGGGGGGGGGAATCGTAGGGGGGTCTTTAAAACCGGGGGGGGGGTTTAAAACTGGAGATGACAGCAGAGAGGTGATGGGGGGGGGGGACACACACCTAAAATTGGGGGGGACACCTAAAATTGGGGGGGCATCGTGGGGGGGTCTTCTAAACCGGGGGGGTGCAGGGGGCCTAAAATTGGGGGGGGGGGAATCGTAGGGGGGTCTTTAAAACCCGGGGGGGGGGTTTAAAACTGGGGGATGCGGTGAGGGGGGAGGTTTTGTAAAGTGGGGGGGGGTCTGCTGAATAAAATGGGGGGGGGGGGTTAAATAAAATGAGGGGGGGTCTCGTAAATAAAAAGGGGGGGGCTTCTAAATGAATTGGGGGGGGAAGGAGGAGTTTCCTAAATAAAATGGGGGGGGGTCGCATAAATAAAGTGATCCCTATGGAGCAATGAGGGCTCTTAAAGCCCCCCCCCCAAATTCCTGGGGGGTCTTAAAGCCCCCCCCCCCAAATCCTGGGTGTCTTAAAGCCCCCCCCCCAAAAAGTGTGGGGTCCCTATGGGGTCTTAAAGCCTCCCCCCCCCCAAATCCTGGGTGTCTTAAAGCCCCCCCCCAAATCCTGGGGGTCCCTATGGGGTCTTAAAGCCCCCCCCCCAATTCCTGGGGGTCTTAAAGCCCCCCCCCAAAACTGTGGGGTCCCTATGGGGTCTTAAAGCCCCCCCCCCCCAATTCCTGGGGGTCTTAAAGCCCCCCCCTCAAATCCTGGGGGTCCCTATGGGGTCTTAAAGCCCCCCCCCCCAATTCCTGGGGGTCTTAAAGCCCCCCCTCAAATCCTGGGTGTCTCAATGGGGTCTTAAAGCCCCCCCCCCAATTCCTGGGGGTCTTAAAGCCCCCCCCCAATTCCTGGGGGTCCCTATGGGGTCTTAAAGCCCCCCCCCCCAAATCCTGGGTGTCTTAAAGCCCCCCCCCCCAAAACTGTGGGGTCCCTATGGGGTCTTAAAGCCCCCCCCTCAAATCCTGGGGGTCTCAATGGGGTCTTAAAGCCCCCCCCCAATTCCTGGGTGTCTTAAAGCCCCCCCTCAAATCCTGGGGGTCCCTATGGGGTCTTAAAGCCCCCCCCCCACCCAAATTCATGTGTGTCTTAAAGCCCCCCCCCCCAAAAACTGTGGGGTCCCTATGGGGTCTTAAAGCCCCCCCCCTCCCCAATTCCTGGGTATCTTAAAGCCCCCCCCCCCCAAAACTGTGGGGTCCCTATGGAGCAAATAAACCCCATAGGGACCCCACAGGGGTTTCTATAGGGCAGCAGGGGGGGGTCTTCAACCCCCCCCCCCCAACCCCTATATGCCCCTATATGGCCGTGACCCCCCCCCCTTTTTTTTGTTGCCCCCCCCCCCCTCCCAAGCTGGACGACTCAGCCGTGGGGCCGAAAATCCCACAAGCTTTGGAAAAAATCCTACAGCTGAAAGAGATCCGGCAGGAGGAGCTGATCACAGTGCCGGGCCTGACGGGTGGGTGGGGGGCACCCATGGGTGCTGCCGGGTGTTGGGGGGGGTGGGCACCCATCCTCAGCACCCCCCCCACACCACGATTTGGGGTGGATTTGGGGTGGATTTGGGGTTTTTTTGCAGTGGAGGATGAGCTGGAGATGGAGGCGCGCTCCCTGCTCAGCATCCCGGTGCACGAGGTGGAGGAGGAGCCGGGGCTGTCCAAGAAGGAGGTGGGACCCACAGCTCTGCCCCATAGCTGCCCCATAGCTGCCCCATAGATACCCCATAGCTGCCCCATAGATACCATCTACTTGCCCCATAGATACCTCATAGTTCCACCATAGCTGCCCCATAGATACCCGATAGCTGGCCCATAGCTGCCCCATAGTTGCCCCATAGCTGCCTGATAACTGCCCCATAGCTGCCCCATAGATACCCGATAACTGCCCCATAGGTGCCCCATAGCTGCCCCATAGATACCCGCTACCTGCTCCATAACAACCCCATAGCTGCCCCATAGCGGCCCTATAGCTGCCCCATAGCGGCCCTATAGATACCCATAGCTGCCCCATAGATACCCCATAGATATCCCCTACTTGCTCCATAGATACCTGATAGCTGCCCCATAGCGGCCCCATAGTTGCCCCATAGCTGCCCCATAGATACCCGACAACTGCCCCATAGCTGCCCCATAGCGGCCCCATAGATACCCCATAGATATCCAATAACATTCCCATAGCGGCCCCATAGATACCCGATAACTGCCCCATAGCTGCCCCATAGCTGCCCCATAGATACCCGATAACTGCCCCATAGCGGCCCTATAGATACCCGATAACTGCCCCATAGCGGCCCTATAGATACCCCATAGCTGTCCCATAGATACCTGATAACTGCCCCATAGCGGCCCTATAGATACCCCATAGCTGTCCCATAGATACCATCTACTTGCCCCATAGATACCTCATAGCTCCACCATAGCTGCCCCATAGATACCCGATAGCTGGCCCATAGCTGCCCCATAGTTGCCCCATAGCTGCCTGATAACTGCCCCATAGCTGCCTCATAGATACCCGATAACTGCCCCATAGCTGCCCCATAGATACCCGATAACTGCCCCATAGCTGCCCTATAGATACCCTATAGCTGCCCCATAGATATCCCATAGATGTGCCATAGATATCCCCTACCTGCCTCATAGATACCCCATAACTGCCCCATAGCTGCCCCATAGCTGCCCTATAGATACCCCATAGCTGCCCCATAGATATCCCATAGATATGCCATAGATATCCCCTACCTGCCTCATAGATACCCCATAACTGCCCCATAGCTGCCCCATAGATACCTCATAGCGGCCCCATAGCGGCCCCATAGTTGCCCCATAGCTGCCCTATAGCAGCCCCATAGCGGCCCTATAGATACCCCATAGCTGCCCCATGGATATCCCATAGATACCTCCTACTTGCCCCATCGCTGCCCCATAGCTGCCCGATAACTGCCCCATAGCTGCCCCATAGATACCCGATAACTGCCCCATAGCTGCCCCATAGATACCTGATAAGTGCCCCATAGCTGCCCCATAGATATCCCACAGATATCTCCTACTTGCCCCATAGATACCTCATAACTGCCCCATAGCTGCCCCATAGATACCCGATTAGTGCCCCATAGCTGCCCCATAGATATCCCACAGATATCTCCTACTTGCCCCATAGATACCTCATAACTGCCCCATAGCTGCCCCATAGATACCTGATAAGTGCCCCATAGCTGCCCCATAGATATCCCACAGATATCTCCTACTTGCCCCATAGATACCTCATAACTGCCCCATAGCGGCCCCATAGATATCCCATAGATACCTCCTATTTCCCATATAGATATCTCATAGCTGCCCCATAGTTGCCCATAGCTGCCCGATAGCTGCCCCATAGCTGCCCCATAGCTGCCCCATAGCAACCCCATACAAATGACCCCATAGCGGTGACCCCACTGCAACGATCCCATAAGTGCTGACCTTGTAAACCCTGACCCTATAAGCAGTCGCCCTGTAAGGGCTGCCCCTAAAAGCGCTGCCCCTAAAAGCGCTGCCCCTAAAAGTGCTGCCCCTAAAAGTGCTGCCCCTAAAAGTGCTGACTCCATGGCATTGACCCCATAAGCGTGACCCCATAAGTGCTGACCCCATAACTGTGACCCCATGACCTCCTGCTGATCCCATAATCGTGACCCCTGCTGACCCCATAACCGTGACCTCATAACTAACCCCGTGATCCCTGCTGACCCTATAAGCACTGACCCCATAACCGTGACCCCTGCTGACCCCATAACCGTGACCCCATAACCGTGACCCCATAACTGTGACCCCTGCTTATTCTATAAGCACTGACCCCATAACTGTGATCCCATAACTGTGACCCCATAACCGTGACCCTATGACCCCTGCTGATCCCATAACCGTGACCCTTGCTGACCCTATAAGCACTGATCCCATAACCGTGACCCCATGATCCCTGCTGATCCTATAAGCACTGACCCCATAACTGTGACCCCTGCTGACCCTATAAGCACTGACAGCAGACCTGTGACCCCATAACCGTGACCCCATACCTGTGACCCCATGATCCCCTGCTGACCCCATACCCATGACCCCATACCCGTGACCCCATAACTGTGACCCCGTGACCCTGCTGATCCTATAAGCGGTGACCCCACACCTGTGACCCCATGCCCCCTGCTGACCCCATAACCGTCACCGCCGCTGACCCCATGACCCCCTGCTGACCCCATAGCTGTGACCCCATGACCCTGCTGACCCTATAAGCGGTGACCCCACACCCATGACCCCATGGCCCCCTGCTGACCCCATAGCTGTGACCCTATGACCCCCTGCTGACCCCATAATTGTGACCTCATGATCCCCTGCTGACCCCATAACCGTGACCCCATAACTGCGACCCCTGCTGATCCTATAAACACTGACCCCATAACTGTGATCCCATGACCCCTGGTGACCCCATAACCGTGACCCCATAACCGTGACCCCATGACCCCCCGCTGACCCCATAACCGTGACCCCATAACCGTGACCCCATAACCGTGACCCCATGACCCCCCGCTGACCCCATAACCGTGACCCCATAACCGTGACCCCATGACCCCCTGCTGACCCCATAACTGTGACCCCATAAACGTGATCCCATGACCCCCCGCTGACCCCATAACTGTGACCCCATAACCGTGACCCCATGACCCCCCACTGACCCCATAACCGTGACCCCATGACCCCCTGCTGACCCCATAACCATGACTCCATGACCCCCTGCTGACCCCACACCTGTGACCCCGTGACCCCTGCTGACCCCATAACCGTGACCCCATGACCCCCCGCTGCCCCCATAACCATGACCCCATGACCCCGTGCTGACCCCATAACCGTGACCCCGTGACCCCCGCCGACCCCATACCTGTGACCCCATGATCCCCTGCTGACCCCATAACCGTGACCCCTGCTGACCCCATAACTGTGACCCCATAACCGTGACCCCATGACCTCCTGCTGACCCCATAACCGTGACCCCATGACCGTGACCCCATGTCCCCCCGCTGACGCCATAACCGTGACCCCTGCTGACCCCATACCTTTGACCCCACACCCATGACCCCATGACCCCCTGCTGACCCCATAACCGTGACCCCATAACCGTGACCCCATGACCCCCTGCTGACCCCATAACCGTGACCCCATGACCCCCTGCTGACCCCATAACCGTGACCCCATGACCCCCACTGACCCCATAACCGTGACCCCATGACCCCCTGCTGACCCCATAACCATGACCCCATGACCCCCACTGACCCCATAACCGTGACCCTATGACCCCCTGCTGACCCCATAACCGTGACCCCATGACCCCCACTGACCCCATAACCGTGACCCCTGCTGACCCCATACCTGTGACCCCATAACCGTGACCCCATGACCCCCTGCTGACCCCATAACCGTGACCCCATAACCGTGACCCCATGACCCCCACTGACCCCATAACCGTGACCCCATGACCCCCTGCTGACCCCACACCCGTGACCCCGTGACCCCCTCCGACCCCGCAGCGCACGCGGAAGCGCCGGAACCGGAAGAAGAAGAAGAAGCGGTCGCGGGCCTCGCGAGATTTGGGGGCGGCGGCCTCGCGAGATTTGGGGGCGGCCTCGCGAGATTTGGGGCCGGCGGGGGGCGGCGATGGCGGCGCGGAGGTGGAGATCGAATACGTGAGCGAGGAGCCCGAGATCTACGAGCCAAACTTCGTCTTCTTCAAGCGCATCTTTGAGGCCTTCCGGGTAACGGCGGCACCCGAGGGTGGGGGGCACCCAAGGGTGGGGGGGGGGGGAGGGGACTCAAGGGTGGGGGGGGGAGGGAGGGGGGGGAGAGGACCCAAGGGGGGGAGGGAAACCGGGGGGGGGGGGGGGGGGAGAGGGGGAGAGGGGACCCAAAGGTGGGGGGGGGGGAGGGGAGAGGGGGAGAGGGGACCCAAGGGTGGGGGGGGGGGAGGGGAGAGGGGGAGAGGGGACCCAAGGGTGGGAGGGGGACCGGGGGGGGGGGAGGAGGGGACCCAAGGGTGGGGTGGGGGAGGGGAGAGGGGGAGAGGGGACCCAAGGGTGGGAGGGGGACCGGGGAGGGAGGGGGAGGGGACCCAAGGGTGGGGGGGGGAGGGGGAGGGGAGGGGGAGGGGAGGGGGCCCAAGGGTGGGAGGGGGACGGGGGGGGAGGGGATCCAAGGGTGGGGGGGTAGAGGAGGGAGAGGACCCAAGGGTGGGGGGGGAGGGGAGGGGAGTGGGGGGAGGGGACCTAGGGGTGGGGAGGGAATTTAAGGGTGGGGGGGGGGGAGGGGATCCAAGGGTGGGGGGGAGGGGAGGGGACTCAAGGGTGGGGGGGGGAGGGGACCCAAGGGTGGGGGGGAGAGGGGGCAGAGCACCCGTGGGGTGGGGGGGCAGAGCAGTCATGGGAAGGGGGGGCACCCAAGGGTGGGGGGGGGGGAGGGGAGGGGGGATGGGGACCCAAGGGGGGGGGGTGAGGGGAGGGGGAGAAGGGGACCCAAGGGTGGGGAAGGAGGGGGAGGGGAGGGGGTGGAGGGGACCCAAGGGTGGGGGGGAGGGGACTCAGGGGTGGGGGTGGGGTGACATAGGGGGATGATGGTGGCACCCATTGGTGCTGGTGGCATGTGGGGAGATGTCAGGGGCACTCACGGGTGCTGGTGACATGGGGGGGGGCAGGGGGCACCCATGGGTGCTGGTGACACAGACGGGGTCAGGGTCACACATGGCTGCTGGTGACATGGGGAGGGGGGGCAGGGGGCAATCATGGGTGGTGGTGACATGGGGGGGGGCAGGGGCACCCATGGGTGCTGGTGACACGGGGGGAGATGTCAGGGGCACTCATGGGTGCTGGTGACATGGGGGGGGGGGGCAGGGGGCACCCATGGGTGCTGGTGACACAGACGGGGTCAGGGTCACACATGGCTGCTGGTGACATGGGGAGGGGGGGCAGGGGGCAATCATGGGTGGTGGTGACATGGGGGGGGGCAGGGGCACCCATGGGTGCTGATAGCATGGGAGGAGAATGGTGGCACATGGGGGGGAGGAAGGGGCACCCATGGGCGCTGGTGACACGGGGTGGGGGGAGGGGGAGGTGTTGGCACCCAAGGGTGCTGGTGTCATGGGTGGGGGGGCAGGGGCACCCATGGGTGGTGGTGACGTGGGGGGGGCCAGGGGCACCCATGGCTGCTGGTGACATGGGGGCATGATGGTGGCACCTATGGGTGCTGATGGTATGGGGGGAGAATGGTGGCATATGGGGGGGAGGTGTTGGCACCCCTGGGTGCTGGTGACACGGGGAGGAGCCAGGGGCACCCATGGGTGCTGGTGAGATGGAGAGGGGCCAGGGGCACCCATGGGTGGTGGTGACACGGGGGGATGATGGCGGCACCTATGGGTGCTGATGGTATGGGGGGAGAATGGTGGCATGTGGGGGGCAGGTGTTGGCACCCCTGGGTGCTGGTGACACGGGGAGGAGCCAGGGGCACCCATGGGTGCTGGTGAGATGGAGAGGGGCCAGGGGCACCCATGGGTGGTGGTGACACGGGGGGATGATGGCGGCACCTATGGGTGCTGATGGTATGGGGGGAGAATGGTGGCATGTGGGGGGCAGGTGTTGGAACCCCTGGGTGCTGGTGGCACGGGGGGGGGCCAGGGGCACCCATGGGTGCTGGTGACACGGGGGGGGGAGCAGGGGCACCCATGGGTGCTGGTGACACGGGGGGATGATGGCGGCACCTATGGGTGCTGATGGTATGCGGGGAGAATGGTGGCACGTGGGGGGGAGGTGTTGGCACCCCTGGGTGCTGGTGGCACGGGGGGGGCAGGGTCACCCATGGGTGCTGATAGCATGGGAGGAGAATGGTGGCATGTGGGGGGGAGGCAGGGGCACCCATGGGTGCTGGTGGCACGGGGGGATGATGGCGGCACCTATGGGTGCTGATGGTATGGGGGGAGAATGGTGGCACATGAAGGGGAGGTGTTGGCACCCCTGGGTGCTGGTGGCACGGGGGGGGGCCAGGGGCACCCATGGGTGCTGCGGTGGCTCCGGCAGCTGACGGACGAGGTGAAGAAGGACAAGGAGAAGGAGCCCGACAGGGCGGAGCGCACGGAGAACCCCGCCCTGCCCAAAAAGAGGGGGGGGGACGACGGGCAGAAGGGCAGCGAGGGCGACAGCAGCGAGGATGAGCAGGTGGGGGGGGGGCAAAAAGGGGGGGGGGCATTTGGGGAGGGGGAGGGAAAAGGGGGGGGGGGATTTGGGGAGGGGGGTGTAAAAAGGGGGGGGTGGGGTGGGGGGGCAAAAAGGGGGGTGGGGGGGGTTTCGGGAGGGGGGTAAAAAGGGGGGGGATGGGGGGTGGGTTATGGGGGGGGATTTGGGGAGGGGGGAGCAAAAGGGGGGATGTGGGGTGGGGGGGTAAAAAGGGGGGGTTATGGGGGGGGTTGGGGAGGGGGGGATTTGGGGAGGGGGGAGCAAAAAGGGGGGATATGGGGTGGGGGGGCAAAAAGGGGGGTGGGGGGGTTTCGGGAGGGGGGTAAAAAGGGGGGATTATGGGGGGTGGGTTATGGGGGGGGATTTGGGGAGGGGGGGGTAAAAAGGGGGGTGGGTTATGGGGGGGGGATTTGGGGAGGGGGGAGCAAAAAGGGGGGGGATGTGGGGTGGGGGGGTAAAAAGGGGGGGTTATGGGGGGGGTTGGGGAGGGGGGGTAAAAAGGGGGGGGTGGGGTGGGGGGGCAAAAAGGGGGTGGGGGGTTTTGGGAGGGGGGTAAAAAGGGGGGGTTATGGGGGGTGGGTTATGGGGGGGGATTTGGGGAGGGGGGGTAAAAAGGGGGGTGGGTTATGGGGGGGGGATTTGGGGAGGGGGGAGCAAAAAGGGGGGGGATGTGGGGTGGGGGGGTAGAAAGGGGGGGTTATGGGGGGGGTTGGGGAGGGGGGGATTTGGGGAGGGGGGAGCAAAAAGGGGGGATATGGGGTGGGGGGGCAAAAAGGGGGGTGGGGGGGTTTCGGGAGGGGGGTAAAAAGGGGGGGTTATGGGGGGTGGGTTATGGGGGGGGATTTGGGGAGGGGGGGAAAGGGGGGGGGATGTGGGGTGGGGGGCGTAAAAAGGGGGGTGTGGGGTGTGGGGGATTTGGGGGGGGATGTGGGGGGGGTAAAAAGGGGGGATTTGGGGAGGGGGGTGTAAAAAGGGGGGGGTGGGGTGGGGGGGCAAAAAGGGGGTGGGGGGTTTTGGGAGGGGGGTAAAAAGGGGGGGTTATGGGGGGTGGGTTATGGGGGGGGATTTGGGGAGGGGGGGTAAAAAGGGGGGTGGGTTATGGGGGGGGATTTGGGGAGGGGGGAGCAAAAAGGGGGGGGATGTGGGGTGGGGGGGTAAAAAGGGGGGGTTATGGGGGGGGTTGGGGAGGGGGGGTAAAAAGGGGGGTGGGATGTGGGGGGGAAATAACGGGGGGGTAAAAGGGGGTGGGGGGGATTTGGAGGCAAAAAGGGGGGGTGGGTTATGGGGGGGGATTTGGGGAGGGGGGGTAAAGGGGGGGATGTGGGGGGGATTTGGGGAGGGGGGTAAAAAGGGGGGTGGGTGGGATGGGGGGGGATTTGGGGAGGGGGGTTAAAAAGGGGGGTGGGATGTGGGGGGGGGCAAAAAGGGGGGGGGATGTGGGGGGGGCAAAAAGGGGGGTGGGGGGATGGGGGGGATGTGGGGGGGGGATTTGGGGAGGGGGGAGCAAAAAGGGTGGGGGGATTTGGGGAGGGGGGAAAAAAGGGGGGTGGGGTGTGGGGGATTTGGGAAGGGGGGGGGATGTGGGGGAGGATTTGGGGAGGGGGGTAAAAAGGGGTTGGGGGGTGGGTTATGGGGGGGGATTTGGGGAGGGGGGGCAAAAAGGGGGTGGGGATTTGGGAAGGGGGGGGGAAAAGGGGGGGTTATGGGGGGGGTTTGGAGAGGGGGGTAAAAAGGGGGGTGGGATGTGGGGGGGATTTGGGGAGGGGGGAGCAAAAAGGGGGGGGATGTGGGGTGGGGGGTAAAAAGGGGGGGTTATGGGGGGGGTTGGGGAGGGGGGGATAAAAAGAGGGGTGGGATGTGCGGGGGAAATAAGGGGGGGGTAAAAGGGGGTGGGGGGGATTTGGGGGCAAAAAGGGGGGGTGGGTTATGGGGGGGGATTTGGGGAGGGGGGGTAAAGGGGGGGATGTGGGGGGATTGGGGGAGGGGGGTAAAAAGGGGGGTGGGTGGGATGGGGGGGGATTTGGGGGGGTAAAAGGGGGTGGGGGGGATTTGGGGAGGGGGGGTAAAAAGGGGGGTGGGATTTGGGGGGGGTAAAAAAGGGGGAGGTTATGGGGGGGGGTTTGGGGAGGGGGGTAAAAAGGGAGGTGGGATGTGGGGGGGGATTTGGGGAGGGGGGGAAAGGGGGGGGATGTGGGGTGGGGGGGTAAAAAGGGGGGGGTTATGGGGGGGGTTGGGGAGGGGGAGTAAAAATGGGGGATTTGGGGAGGGGGGGTAAAAAAGGGGGTGGGTTATGGGGGGGATTTGGGGAAGGGGGGGGTGTGGGGGGGGGTAAAAAGGGGGATGTGGGGTTGGGGGGATTTGGGGAGGGGGGGCAAAAAGGGGGGGGATGGGGGGTGGGTTATGGGGGGGATTTGGGGAGGGGGGGAAAGGGGGGGGTAAAATCGGGGGGGTAAAAAGGGGGGGTAAAATGGGGGCGTAAAAAGGGCGATGGGGGGGGTAAAAAAAACTGGGGGGGGGATGTGGGGGTGCTCTGGGGTGGGGGGGCACCATTTTTTGGGGGGGGCGTATTATTATGGGATGTCGGCGCTGGGGTAAAAAGGGGGGGTAAAATGGGCGATGGGGGGGGAGGTAAAAAAAAAAACGGGGGGGGGGATGGAGGGGGGATGTGGGGTGGGGGGACACAATTTTTTTGGGGGGGCCGTGCTATTATGGGATGTCGGCGGCGCTGCAGGAGAAGAAGGCGGAGGCGCCCAAACTGTCCAAGAAGAAACTGAGGCGCATGAACCGATTCACCGTGGCCGAGCTCAAGCAGGTGGGCGCTGCGCCGAGCACCCATGGGTGCTGCTGGGGGCACCCAGGGGTGCTGGTGGGGGTGCTGCCATGGGAACCCAGGGGTGCTGGTGGGGGTGCTGATGTGGGGACCTGTGGGTGCTGCTGGGGGCACCCAGGGGTGCTGGTGGGGGTGCTGCCATGGGAACCCAGGGGTGCTGATGTGGGCACCCATGGGTGCTGCTGGGGGCACCCAGGGGTGCTGGTGGGGGTGCTGATGTGGGAACCCAGGGGTGCTGCTGTGGGCACCTGTGGGTGCTGCTGGGGGCACCCAGGGGTGCTGGTGGGGGTGCTGCCATGGGAACCCAGGGGTGCTGGTGCGGGTGCTGATGTGGGGACCTGTGGGTGCTGCTATGGGCACCCAGAGGTGCTCATGGGGCTGCTGCTATGGGCATCCAGGGGTGCTGCTGTGGGTGCCGATGTGGGAACCCGTGGGTGCTGCTGTGGGTGCTGTTGTGGAGACCCAGGGGTGCTGTTGTGGGGACCTGTAGGTGCTGATGTGGGAACCTATGGGTGCTGATGTGGGTGTTGCTATGGGCACCCAGGGGTGCTGATAGGGGTGCTGCTGGGGGCACCCAGGGGTGCTGATGGGGGTGCTGATGTGGGAACCCAGGGGTGCTGCTGTGGGGACTTGTGGGTGCTGATGTGGGCACCCAGGGGTGCTGGTGGGGGTGCTGCCATGGGAACCCAGGGGTGCTGATGTGGGCACCCATGGGTGCTGCTGGGGGCACCCAGGGGTGCTGCTGCGGGTGCTGATGTGGGAACCCAGGGGTGCTGCTGTGGGCACTTGTGGGTGCTGATGTGGGCACCCAGGGGTGCTGGTGGGGGTGCTGATGTGGGTGCTGCTGTGGGGACCAGTGGGTGCTGCTGTGGGGACCCAGGGGGGCTGTTGTGGGAACCTGTGGGTGCTGCTGTGGGCACCCTTAGGTGCTGACAGGGGTGCTGATGTGGGCACCCAGGGGTGCTGATGTGGGCACTGCGCCGGGCACCCATGGGTGCTGTTGTGGGGACCTGTAGGTGCTGATGTGGGAACGTGTGGGTGCTGATGTGGGTGTTGCTATGGGCACCCAGGGGTGCTGATAGGGGTGCTGATGTGGGCATCCAGGGGTGCTGGTGGGGGTGCTGCCATGGGAACCCAGGGGTGCTGCTGTGGGGACCTGTGGGTGCTGCTGTGGGCACCCAGGGGTGCTGATGGGGGTGCTGCTGTGGGCACCCAGGGGTGCTGATGTGGGTGCTGCTGTGGGTGCTGCTGTGGGAACCTGTGGGTGCTGATGTGGGCAGCCAGGGGTGCTGATGGGGGCACCCATAGGTGCTGATGGGGGCACCCAGGGGTGCTGCTGTGGGAACCCAGGGGTGCTGCTGTGGGAACCTGTGGGTGCTGCTATGGGTACCCAGGGGTGCTGATGGGGGTGCTGCTATGGGCACCCAGGGGTGCTGCTGTGGGTGCTGATGTGTGAACCCGTGGGTGCTGCTGTGGGGACCCAGGGGTGCTGATAGGGGTGCTGATGTGGGCACCCATAGGTGCTGCTGTGGGGACCTGTGGGTGCTGCTATGGCCACCCAGGGGTGCTGATGGGGGTGCTGATGTGGGCACCTGTGGGTGCTGCTGATGTGGGCACCTGTGGGTGCTGCAATGGGCCCATGTGGGTGCTTATGTGGGCACCCTTAGGTGCTGCTGTGGGGACCCAGGGGTGCTGCTGTGGGAAGGCGTGGGTGCTGCTGTGGGTGCTGCTATGGGAACCTGTGGGTGCTGCTATGGGCACCCAGGGGTGCTGATGTGGGTTCTGCGGCGGGCACCCATGGGTGCTGGTGGGGGTGCTGCTGTGTGTGCTGCTGTGTAGTCGCAAATCCTAGTGGTCCCAGCCCCACATTCCAGCCCCACATTTCATCCCCTCCAGCCCCACATCCTCGTGCTCCTGGCCCCCCCAGCCCCACATCCTAGCGCTCCCAGCCCCACATCCTAAAGCGCCTAGCCCCCCCAGCCCCACACTCCATCCTCTCCAGCCCCACATCCTAAAGCTCCAACCCCCCCAGCCCCACATCCTAATGTTCCCAGCCCCACATCCTAAAGCTCCCAGCCCCACATTTCATCTCCTCCTGCCCCAATTCGTAATGCCCCCAGCCCCACATCTTGAAGCTCCTAGCCCCACATCCTAAAGCTCCCAGCCCCCCCAGCCCCCATCCTAAAGCTCCCACCCGACATCCCACCCCCCCAGCCCCACATCCTAATGCTCCCAGCCCCCCATTTCATCCCCCCTCACCCCACATCCTAGTTCTCCCAACCCCCCCAGCCCCACATTTCAGCCCCCCCAGCCCCACATCCTAAAGCTCACAGCCCCACATCCTAATGCTCCCAGCCCCACATCCTAATGCTCCCATCCCTCCCAGCCCCACATCCTAAAGCTCCCAGCCCCACATCCTAAAGCTCCCATCCCTCCCAGCCCCACATCCTAAAGCTCCCAGCCCCACATCCTAAAGCTCCCATCCCTCCCAGCCCCACATCCTAATGTCCCCAGCCCCACATCCTAATGCTCCCATCCCTCCCAGCCCCACATCCTAATGCTCCCAGCCCCACATCCTAATGCTCCCATCCCTCCCAGCCCCACATCCTAATGCTCCCAGCCCCACATCCTAATGCTCCCATCCCTCCCAGCCCCACATCCTAATGTTCTCACCCCCCCCAGCCCCACATCCCAGTACCCCCATCCCCCAAATCCCCCTCACCCCATTGTTCCCATCGCTCCCAACTCCCCCACTGACCCCCTCCCTCCTTGTGTCCCCCCCCCCACCCCATAACCCCCCCCAATCCCTCCCAGCCCCACATCCTAAAGCTCCCACCCCCCCCCAGCCCCACATCCCAGTACCCCCATCGTCCAAATCCCCCTCACCCCATCGCTCCCAACTCCCCCACTGACCCCCTCCCTCCTTGTGTCCCCCCCCACCCCATAACCCCCCCCAATCCCTTCCAGCCCCACATCCTAAAGCTCCCAGCCCCACATCCTAGTGCTCCCAACCCCCCAGCCCCACATTTCAGCCCCCCCAGCCCCACATCCTAAAGGTCCCACCCCCCCCAGCCCCACATCCCAGTACCCCCATCCCCCACATCCCCCTCACCCCATCGCTCCCATTGCTCCCAACTCCCCCACTCACCTCCTTGTGTCCCCCCCCACCCCATAACCCCCCCCAATCCCTTCCAGCCCCACATCCTAAAGCTCCCATGCCCCCCAGCCCCCATCCTAAAGCTCCCACCCCACATCCCACCCCCCGCAGCCCCACATCCTCGTGCTCCTGGCCCCCCCAGCCCCATATTCTAATGCTCCCAGCCCCACATCCTAAAGCTCCCATCCCCCCCAGCCCCACATCCTAATGCTCCCAGCCCCACATTTCATCCCCTCCTGCCCCAATTCATAATGTCCCCAGCCCCCCCAGCCCCACATCCTAGTGCTCCCAACACCCCAGCCCCACATTTCAGCCCCCCCAGCCCCACATCCTAAAGCTCCCACCCCCCCCAGCCCCACATCCCAGTACTCCCATCCCCCAAATCCCCCCCACCCCATCGCTCCCATCGCTCCCAACTCCCCCACTGACCCCCTCCCTCCTTGTGTCCCCCCCCCCACCCCATAACCCCCCCCAATCCCTTCCAGCCCCACATCCTAAAGCTCCCACCCCCCCCCAGCCCCACATCCTAATGTTCCCACCCCCCCCCCAGCCCCACATCCCAGCCCCCCCATCCCCCACATCCCCCTCACCCCATCGCTCCCATCGCTCCCAACTCCCCCATTGACCCCCTCCCTCCTTGTGTCCCCCACCCCCACCCCATAACCCCCCCAATCCCTTCCAGCTGGTGGCCCGCCCCGACGTGGTGGAGATGCACGACGTGACGGCGCAGGACCCCAAACTGTTGGTGCACCTGAAAGCCACGAGGAACTCGGTGCCCGTCCCCCGGCACTGGTGCTTCAAGAGGAAATACCTGCAGGGCAAGAGGGGCATCGAGAAGCCCCCCTTCGAGCTGCCCGAGTTCATCAAGAGGACCGGCATCCAGGAGATGAGGGAGGCGCTGCAGGAGAAGGTGGGGAGGGGGCTTATGGGGGGTCTGGGGGGGTTGGAGGGGGTTTGGTGGAGTTTATTGGGGGTCTGGGGGGGTTTATTGGGGTCTGGGGGTTGTTGGGGGTCCAGGAGATGAGGGAGGCGCTGCAGGAGAAGGTGGGGAGGGGGCTTATGGGGGGCCTGGGGGGTTGGAGGGGGTTTGGTGGAGTTTATTGGGGGTCTGGGGGGGTTTATTGGGGTCTGGGGGTTGTTGGGGGTCCAGGAGATGAGGGAGGCGCTGCAGGAGAAGGTGGGGAGGGGGCTTATGGGGGGCCTGGGGGGGTTGGAGGGGGTTTGGTGGGGATTTGGGGGGCCTTAGGGGGGTTTTGGGGGGGTTTATTGGGGTCTGGGGGTTATTGGGGATGCAGGAGATGAGGGAGGCGCTGCAGGAGAAGGTGGGGAGGGGGCTTATGGGGGGCCTGGGGGGGTTGGAGGGGTTTAGGGGGGGTTTGTGGGGGTTTATTGGGGGTCTGGGGGGTTTATTGGGGTCTGGGGGGATTTGGGGGGGTTTATTGGGGTCTGGGGGTTATTGGGGATGCAGGAGGTGAGGGAGGCGCTGCAGGAGAAGGTGGGGAGGGGGCTTATGGGGGGGCTGGGGGGGTTGGAGGGGGTTTAGTGGGGTTTTGGGGGGGTTTAGGGGAGTTTAGTGGGGGTTTATTGGGGTCTGGGGGTTATTGGGGATGCAGGAGGTGAGGGAGGTGCTGCAGGAGAAGGTGGGGAGGGGGCTTATGGGGGGCCTGGGGGGGTTGGAAGGAGTTTAGAGGGGTTTTGTGGGGGTTTATTATGGGTCTGGGGGGGTTGGAGGGGGTTTAGTGGGGATTTGGGGGGGTTTAGTGGGGGTTTATTGGGGGTCTGGGGGGATTTGGGGATGCAGGAGATGAGGGAGGCGCTGCAGGAGAAGGTGGGGAGGGGGCTTATGGGGGGCTTGGAGGGGTTGGAGAGGGCTTGGTGGGGTTTTGGGGGGGTTCATTGGGAGTCTGGGGGGTTTATTGGGGTCTGGGGGTTATTGGGGATGCAGGAGATGAGGGAGGCGCTGCAGGAGAAGGTGGGGAGGGGGCTTATGGGGGGCCTGGGGGAGTTGGAGGGGGGTTGGTGGGGTTTTGGGGGGGTTTAGGGGAGTTTAGTGGGGGATTATTGGGGGTCTGGGGGGATTTGGGGGGGTTTATTGGGGGTCTGGGGGTTGTTGGGGATCCAGGAGATGAGGGAGGCGCTGCAGGAGAAGGTGGGGAGGGGGCTTATGGGGGGCCTGGGGGGGCTGGAGGGGGGATGGTGGGGTTTTGGGGGGGTTTATTTGGGTGTCTGGGGGGATTTGGGGGGGTTTATTGGGGTCTGGGGGTTATTGGGGGTCCAGGAGATGAGGGAGGCGCTGCAGGAGAAGGTGGGGAGGGGGCTTATGGGGGTCCTGGGGGGGCTGGAGGGGGTTTAGTGGGGTTTTGGGGGGGTTTAGGGGAGTTTAGTGGGGGTTTATTGGGGGTCTGGGGGCTTTATTGGGGTCTGGGGGTTATTGGGGATGCAGGAGATGAGGGAGGCGCTGCAGGAGAAGGTGGGGAGGGGGCTTATGGGGGGTCTGGGGGGGCTGGAGGGGGTTTAGAGGGGTTTTCTGGGGTTTTATTATGGGTCTGGGGGGGTTTGAGGGGGTATAGTGGGGATTTGGGGGGGTTTAGTGGGGGATTATTGGGGGTCTGGGGGGTTTATTGGGGTCTGGGGGTTATTGGGGTTCCAGGAGATGAGGGAGGCGCTGCAGGAAAAGGTGGGGAGGGGGCTTATGGGGGGCCTGGGGGGGTTGGAGGGGGGTTGGTGGGGATCTGGGGGGGTTTAGGGGGGTTTTGGGGGGTTTATTGGGGTCTGGGGGTTATTGGGCATCCAGGACGTGAGGGAGGCGCTGCAGGAGAAGGTGGGGAGGGGGCTTATGGGGGGCTTGGGGGGGTTGGAGGGGGTTTGATGAGGTTTTGGGGGGGGGTTATTGGGGTGTCTGGGGGGATTTGGGGGGGTTTATTGGGGTCTGGGGGTTATTGGGGATGCAGGAGGTGAGGGAGGCGCTGCAGGAGAAGGTGGGGAGGGGGCTTATGGGGGGCCTGGGGGGGTTGGAGGGGGGTTGGTGGGGTTTTGGGGGGGTTTAGTGGGGTGTCTGGGGGGATTTGGGGGGGTTTATTGGGGTCTGGGGGTTATTGGGGGTCCAGGAGATGAGGGAGGCGCTGCAGGAGAAGGTGGGGAGGGGGCTTATGGGGGGCCTGGGGGGGTTGGAGGGGGTTTAGTGGGGTTTATTGGGGTCTGGAGGTTATTGGGGATGCAGGAGATGAGGGAGGCGCTGCAGGAGAAGGTGGGGAGGGGGCTTATGGGGGGCTTGGAGGGGTTGGAGGGGGTTTAGTG
Organism: Phasianus colchicus; assembly: GCF_987193195.1. Lineage (NCBI taxonomy): Eukaryota > Metazoa > Chordata > Aves > Galliformes > Phasianidae > Phasianus > Phasianus colchicus. Next base: position 1,076,538 of record NC_143472.1, on the reverse strand, counting down.
GGGTTTTGGGGGGGTTTAGGGGAGTTTAGTGGGGGTTTATTGGGGTCTGGGGGTTATTGGGGATGCAGGAGGTGAGGGAGGCGCTGCAGGAGAAGGTGGGGAGGGGGCTTATGGGGGGCCTGGGGGGGCTGGAGGGGGGATGGTGGGGTTTTGGGGGGGTTTATTTGGGTGTCTGGGGGGATTTGGGGGGGTTTATTGGGGTCTGGGGGTTATTGGGGGTCCAGGAGATGAGGGAGGCGCTGCAGGAGAAGGTGGGGAGGGGGCTTATGGGGGTCCTGGGGGGGCTGGAGGGGGTTTAGTGGGGTTTTGGGGGGGTTTAGGGGAGTTTAGTGGGGGTTTATTGGGGGTCTGGGGGCTTTATTGGGGTCTGGGGGTTATTGGGGGTCCAGGAGGTGAGGGAGGCGCTGCAGGAGAAGGTGGGGAGGGGGCTTATGGGGGGCCTGGGGGGGCTGGAGGGGGTTTGGTGGAGTTTATTGGGGGTCTGGGGGGTTTATTGGGGTCTGGGGGTTATTGTGGATCCAGGAGATGAGGGGGGTGCTGCAGGAGAAGGTGGGGAGGGGGCTTATGGGGGGCCTGACGGGGTTGGAGGGGGTTTGGTGGGGATCTGGGGGGCTTTAGGGGGGTTTAGTGGGGGTTTATTGGGGTCTGGGGGTTATTGGGGATCCAGGAGATGAGGGAGGCGCTGCAGGAGAAGGTGGGGAGGGGGCTTATGGGGGGCCTGGGGGGGTTGGTGGGGTTTGGTGGGGTTTTTGGGGGGTTCATTGGGGGTCTGGGGGGTTTATTGGGGTGTCTGGGGGGATTTGGGGGGGTTTATTGGGGTCTGGGGGTTGTTGGGGGTCCAGGAGATGAGGGAGGCGCTGCAGGAGAAGGTGGGGAGGGGGCTTATGGGGGGCCTGGGGGGGTTGGAAGGAGTTTAGAGGGGTTTTGTGGGGGTTTATTATGGGTCTGGGGGGGTTGGAGGGGGTTTAGTGGGGATTTGGGGGGGTTTAGTGCGGGTTTATTGGGGTCTGGGGGTTATTGGGCATCCAGGAGGTGAGGGAGGCGCTGCAGGAGAAGGTGGGGAGGGGGCTTATGGGGGTCCTGGGGGAGTTGGAGGGGGGTTGGTGGGGTTTTGGAGGGGTTTATTTGGGTGTCTGGGGGGATTTGGGGGGGTTTATTGGGGTCTGGGGGTTATTGGGGGTCCAGGAGATGAGGGAGGCGCTGCAGGAGAAGGTGGGGGGGGGGGGTCCTATGATGGGCCTGGGGGGTTTAGAGAGGTTTAGTGGGGTTTCATTGGGGGTCTGGGAGGATTTGGGGGGGTTTATTGGGGTCTGGAGGTTATTGGGGATGCAGGAGGTGAGGGAGGCGCTGCAGGAGAAGGTGGGGAGGGGGCTTATGGGGGGCCTGGGGGGGTTGGAGGGGGGTTGGTGGAGGATTTGGGGGGCCTTAGGGGGGTTTTGGGGGGATTTATTGGGGTGTCTGGGGGGATTTGGGGGGGTTTATTGGGGTCTGGGGTTTATTGGGGGTCCAGGAGATGAGGGAGGCGCTGCAGGAGAAGGTGGGGAGGGGGCTTATGGGGGGCCTGGGGGGGCTGGAGGGGGTTTGGTGGAGTTTATTGGGGGTCTGGGGGGGTTTATTGGGGTCTGGGGGTTATTGCGGATCCAGGAGATGAGGGGGGCGCTGCAGGAGAAGGTGGGGAGGGGGCTTATGGGGGTCCTGGGGGGGCTGGAGGGGGTTTGGTGGGGATTTGGGGGGCCTTAGAGGGGTTTTGGGGGGTTTATTGGGGTGTCTGGGGGGATTTGGGGGGGTTTATTGGGGTCTGGGGGTTATTGGGGATGCAAGAGGTGAGGGAGGCGCTGCAGGAGAAGGTGGGGAGGGGGCTTATGGGGGGTTTACTGTGGGGTTGGAGGGGGGTTGGTGGGGATTTGGGGGGGTTTAGGGGAGTTTAGTGGGGGATTATTGGGGGTCTGGGGGGTTTATTGGGGTCTGGGGGTTATTGGGGATGCAGGAGATGAGGGAGGCGCTGCAGGAGAAGGTGGGGAGGGGGCTTATGGGGGTCCTGGGGGAGTTGGAGGGGGTTTAGAGGGGTTTTCTGGGGGCATTTGGGGGGTTTTGGGGGGTTTATTGGGGATTTATTGGGGTTCTGAGGGTTTTATTGGGGCGTCTGGGGGATTTATTGGGGTTTTATTGGAGGGTCTGGGAGTTTAATTGGGGTTTAATTGGGGGGTGTGGGGGATTTATTGGGGTTTATTGGGGGTCTGAGGGTTTTATTGGGGGGTCTGGAGAGTTAATTGGGGTTTAATTGGGGGTCTGGGGGGTTTTGGGGGGCTTTGGGGGAGTTATTGGGGGTTTTATTGTGGGTCTGGGGGATTTATTGGGGTTTTTTGGGGGGTCTGGGGGTTAATTGGGTTTTTATTGTGGGTCTGAGAGTTTTATTAGGGTTAATTGGGGGATTTATTGGGGTTTTATTGGGGGTCTGAGAGATTTCATTGGGGAGTCTGGGGGTTTAATTGGGGTTTAATTGGAGGAGTGGGGGGGTTTATTGGGGTTTTATTGTGGGTCTGGGGGATTTATTGGGGGTTAATTGGGGTTTAATTGGGGATCAGGGGGCTTTATTGGGGTTTATTTGGGTCTTGGGGATTTATTGGGGTTTTATTGGTGGGCCTGGGAGTTTAATTGGGGTTTAATTGGAGGAGTGGGGGGGTTTAATTGGGGTTTTATTGTGGGTCTGGGGGATTTATTGCGGTTAATTGGGGGTCTGAGGGTTTTATTGGGGGATCTGGGGTTTTAATTGGGGTTTAATTGGGGGGTCTGGGGGATTTATTGGGGTTTTATTGGGGTCTGAGGTTTTTATTGGGGGGTCTGGGGGGTTTATTGGGGTTTAATTGTGGGTCTGGGGGATTTATTGGGGTTTAATTGGGGTTTAATTGGAGGTGTGGGGTCTATTGAGGTTTTATTGGGGGGTCTGGAGTGTTAATTGGGGTTTAATTGGAGGAGTTGGGGGGTTGATTGGGGTTTAATTGTGGGTCTGGGGGATTTATTGGGGTTAATTGGGGGTCTGAGGGTTTTATTGTGTGGTCTGGGGGGTTAATTGGGGTTTATTGGGGTTTTATTGGGGGTGTGGGGGATTTATTGGGGTTTAATTGGGGTTTAATTGGAGGGGTTGGGGGGCTAATTGGGGTTTAATTGGAGGTGTGGGGTCTATTGGGATTTTATCGGGGGCGTGGGGGTTTAATTGGGGTTTAATTGGGGGGGTTGAGGGGTTAATTGGGGTTTTATTGTGGGTCTGAGGATTTTATTGGGGGGTCTGGGGGGTTAATTGGGGTTTAATTGGGCATCAGGGGGCTTTATTGGTGTTTTATTGGGATCTGAGGGTTTTATTGGGAGTCTGGAGAGTTAATTGGGGTTTTATTGGGGGGTCTGGGGGATTTATTGGGGTTTTATTGGGGGTCTGAGAGATTTCATTGGGGGGTCTGGGGGGTTAATTGGGGTTAATTGGGGTTTTATTGGGGGTCTGGGGGATTTATTGCGGTTTATTGGGGCTGGGGTGTTAATTGGGGTTTAATTGGTGGGGTTGGGGGGGTTAGTTGGGGTTTTATTGTGGGTCTGGGGGATTTATTGGGGTTAATTGGGGGTCTGAGGGTTTTATTGTGGGGTCTGGGGGGTTAATTGGGGTTTTATTGGGGATCTGAGAGATTTATTGGGGTTAATTGGGGGATTTCTTGGGGTTTTATTGGGGTCTGAGGGTTTTATTGGGGGGTCTGGAGAGTTAATTGGGGTTTAATTGGGGGGGTTGGGGGTTTATTGGGGTTTTATTGTGGGTCTGGGGGATTTATTGGGGTTAATTGGGGGTCTGAGGGTTTTATTGTGGGGTCTGGGGGGTTAATTGGGGTTAATTGGGGTTTTATTGTGGGTCTGGGGGATTTATTGGGGGTTAATTGGGGTTTAATTGGGGATCAGGGGGCTTTATTGGGGTTTATTTGGGGTCTGGGGTGTTAATTGGGGTTTAATTGGGGTTTGATTGGAGGTGTGGGGTCTATTGAGGTTTTTATTGGGGGGTCTGGGGGGTTAATTGGGGTTTAATTGGGGATCAGGGGGCTTTATTGGGGTTTATTTGGGTCTGGGGGATTTATTGGGGTTTTATTGGTGGGCCTGGGAGTTTAATTGGGGTTTAATTGGAGGAGTGGGGGGGTTTAATTTGGGTTTTATTGGGGGTCTGGGGGGTTAATTGTGGTTAATTGGGGGTCTGGGGGATTTATTGGGGTTAATTGGGGGTCTGAGGGTTTTATTGGGAGGTCTGGGGGGTTAATTGGGGTTTAATTAAGGGGGTTGGGGGTTTATTGGGGTTTTATTTGGGGTCTGGGGGATTTATTGGGGTTTATTGGGGGTCTGAGGGTTTTATTGTGGGGTCTGGGGGGTTAATTGGGGTTTATTGGGGTTTTATTGTGGGTCTGGGGGATTTATTGGGGTTTATTGGGGGTCTGGGGTTTTAATTGGGGTTTAATTGGCGTGGTTGGGGGGGTTAATTGGGGTATTATTGGGGGTCTGGGGGATTTATTGGGGTTTTATTGGGGTCTGAAGGTTTTATTGGGGGGTCTGGGGGGTTAATTGGGGTTTATTGGGGTTTTATTGTGGGTCTGGGGGATTTATTGGGGTTTAATTGGGGTTTAATTGGAGGAGTTGGGGGGTTAATTGGGGTTTAATTGGAGGTGTGGGGTCTATTGGGGTTTTATTGGGTAGTGGGGGTTTAATTGGGGTTTAATTGAGGGGATTGGGGGTTAATTGGGGTTTTATTGGGGGTCTGGGGGATTTATTGGGGTTTAATTGGAGGGGTCTGGGGTGTTAATTGGGGTTTAATTGGGGGGTCTGGGGGTTTAATTGGGGTTTAATTGAGGGGGTTGGGGGTTTATTGGGGTTTTGTTGGGGGTCTGGGGGATTTATTGGGGTTTTATTGGGGCTTGGGGGTTTAATTGGGGTTTAATTGGAGGGGTTGGGGGGTTAATTGGGGTTTTATTGGGGGGTCTGGGGGTTTAATTGGGATTTTATTGTGGGTCTGGGGGATTTATTGGGGTTTTACTGGGGGTCTGAGGGGTTTCATTGGGGTCTGTGGGATTTCTTGGGGCCGGATGGGGTTTTGTGTGGCTGCAATGGGGTCCGGCCGCCCTCTGCGTGCTGTGATGGGGGGGGGGTCGCCCTGAGACCCCTCCCCAAATAACCCCCCCCCCCCAGGAGGAGCAGAAAACCATGAAGTCCAAAATGCGCGAGAAAGTGCGGCCCAAGATGGGCAAAATCGACATCGACTACCAGAAGCTGCACGACGCCTTCTTCAAGTGGCAGACCAAGCCCAAGCTCACCATCCACGGCGACCTCTACTACGAGGTGACACCCATAGGGCGCCCCATAGCGCCCCATAGCGCCCCATAGCTCCCCATGGCACCCCATAGCATCCTATGGCACCCCATAGCATCCTATGGCACCCAATAGCATCGTATGGCACCCCATAGCATCCCATGGAGCCCAAGCTCACCATCCACGGCGACCTCTACTACGAGGTGACACCCATAGGGCGCCCCATAGCACCCCATAGCGCCCCATAGCGCCCCATAGCACCCCATGGCATCCTATGGCATCCTATGGCCCCCAATGGCACCCCATAGCATCCTATAGCACCCAATAGCATCCTATGGCATGCCATTGTATTCTATGGAGCCCAAGCTCACCATCCACGGCGACCTCTACTACGAGGTGACACCCATAGGGCGCCCCATAGCACCCCATAGCGCCCCATAGCGCCCCATGGCACCCCATAGCATCCTATGGCATCCCATAGCATCCTATGGCATCCTATGGCACCCTATGGCACCCCATAGCATCCCATGGAGCCCAAGCTCACCATCCACGGCGACCTCTACTACGAGGTGACACCCATAGGGCGCCCCATAGCACCCCATAGCGCCCCATAGCGCCCCATGGCACCCCATAGCATCCTATGGCATCCCATAGCATCCTATGGCATCCTATGGCACCCTATGGCACCCCATAGCATCCCATGGAGCCCAAGCTCACCATCCACGGCGACCTCTACTACGAGGTGACACCCATAGGGCGCCCCATAGGGCACCCCATAGCGCCCCATAGCGCCCCATGGCACCCCATAGCATCCTATGGCACCCAATGGCACCCCATAGCATCCTATGGCACCCAATAGCATCCTATGGCACCCCATAGCATCCCATGGAGCCCAAGCTCCCCATCCACGGCGACCTCTACTACGAGGTGACACCCATAGGGCGCCCCACAGGGCACCCCATAGCGCCCCATAGCGCCCCATAGCACCCCATAGCATCCTATGGCACCCTGTAGCATCCTATGGCACCCTATGGCACCCCATAGCATCCCATGGAGCCCAAGCTCCCCATCCACGGCGACCTCTACTACGAGGTGACACCCATAGGGCACCCCATAGCACCCCATAGCGCCCCATGGCACCCTATAGCATCCTATGGCACCCCATAGCATCCTATGGCACCCAATGGCACCCCATAGCATCCCATGGAGCCCAAGCTCCCCATCCACAGGGACCTCTACTACGAGGTGACACCCATAGGGCGCCCCATAGCGCCCTATAGCGCCCCATGGCATCCTATGGCACCCAATGGCACCCCATAGCATCCTATGGCACCCAATAGCATCCTATGGCACCCCATAGCATCCCATGGAGCCCAAGCTCCCCATCCACGGCGACCTCTACTACGAGGTGACACCCGTAGGGCGCCCCATAGCGCCCCATAGCGCCCCATGGCACCCCATAGCATCCTATGGCATCCCATAGCATCCTATGGCACCCCATAGCATCCCATGGAGCCCAAGCTCACCATCCACGGCGACCTCTACTATGAGGTGACACCCATAGGGCGCCCCATAGCACCCCATAGCGCCCCATGGCATCCTATGGCACCCAATGGCACCCCATAGCATTCTATGGCACCCAATAACATCCTATGGCACCCCATAGCATCCCATGGAGCCCAAGCTCACCATCCACAGGGACCTCTACTATGAGATGTGACCCATAGCGCCCCATAGGGCACCCCATAGCACCCCATAGCGCCCCATGGCATCCTATGGCATCCCATAGCATCCTATGGCTCCCAATAGCACCCTATGGCACCCCATAGCATCCCATGGAGCCCAAGCTCCCCATCCACAGGGACATCTACTACGAGGTGACACCCATAGGGCGCCCCATAGCGCCCCATAGGGCACCCCATAGCGCCCCATGGCATCCTATGGCACCCAATGGCACCCAATAGCATCCTATGGCACCCCATAGCATCCTATGGCACCCAATAGCACCCTATGGCACCCCATAGCATCCCATGGAGCCCAAGCTCACCATCCACGGCGACCTCTACTATGAGGTGACACCCATAGGGCGCCCCATAGGGCACCCCATAGCACCCCATGGCATCCTATGGCACCCAATGGCACCCAATAGCATCCTATGGCACCCCATAGCATCCCATGGCACCCCATAGCATCCCATGGAGCCCAAGCTCCCCATCCACAGGGACCTCTACTACGAGGTGACACCCATAGGGCGCCCCATAAGGCACCCCATAGCGCCCCATAGCGCCCCATGGCATCCTATGGCACCCAATGGCACCCAATAGCACCCTATGGCACCCCATAGCATCCCATGGAGCCCAAGCTCCCCATCCACAGGGACCTCTACTACGAGGTGACATCCATACGGCACCCCATAGCGCCCCATAGCGCCCCATAGCACCCCATAGCACCCCATGGCATCCTATGGCACCCCATAGCATCCTATGGCACCCAATAGCATCCTATGGCATCCCATTGTATCCTATGGAGCCCAAGCTCCCCATCCACGGCGACCTCTACTACGAGGTGACACCCATAGGGCGCCCCATAGCACCCCATAGCGCCCCATGGCACCCCATAGCATCATATGGCACCCTATGGCACCCAATGGCACCCCATAGCATCCTATGGCACCCAATAGCATCGTATGGCTCCCAATGGCACCCCATAGCATCCCATGGAGCCCAAGCTCCCCATCCACGGCGACCTCTACTACGAGGTGACACCCATAGGGCGCCCCATAGCACCCCATAGCGCCCCATGGCACCCCATAGCATCCTATGGCATCCTATGGCACCCAATGGCACCCCATAGCATCATATGGCACCCAATAGCATCGTATGGCACCCCATAGCATCCCATGGAGCCCAAGCTCCCCATCCATGGCGACCTCTACTATGAGGTGACACCCATAGGGCGCCCCATAGGGCACCCCATAGCGCCCCATGGCACCCCATAGCACCCCATAGCATCCTATGGCTCCCAATGGCACCCCATAGCATCCCATGGCACCCCATAGCATCCCATGGAGCCCAAGCTCCCCATCCACGGCGACCTCTACTACGAGGTGACACCCGTAGGGCGCCCCATAGGGCACCCCATAGCGCCCCGTAGCATCCTATGGCACCCTATGGCACCCCATAGCATCCCATGGAGCCCAAGCTCCCCATCCACAAGGACCTCTACTACGAGGTGTGACCCATAGCGCCCCATAGCGCCCCATGGCACCCTATAGCACCCCATGGCACCCAATGGCACCCATGGACCCCAAGCTCCCCATCCACAGGGACCTCCACTATGAGGTGCCAGCTGTAGGGCACCCCATAGCACCCATAGCATCCATAGGGTGCCCCATAGCACCCCATAGCGCCCCATAGGACACCCCATAGGGCACCCCATAGCACCCAGTGGCACCCAGTGGCACCCCATGGACCCCAAACTCACCTTCCATGGGGAGCTCTACTACGAGGTGCCACCTGTAGGGCGCCCCATAGCACCCCACAGCGCCCCATAGGGCACCCCATAGCACCCCACAGTGCCCCATAGAACCCCATGGCACCCCATAGGGCACCCTACCCCCCAAATCCCCCCCACATCCCCCTCAGATCCCCCACAACACCACAAACCCACAAACCCTACAAACCCCACAGACCCCACAAACCCCCCAAGCCCCCCCCAAATTCCCTACAAACCCCACAAACCCCCAAATCCCCCACAACCCCCAAATCCCCCACACACCCTACAAACCCCCAAACCCCACAAACCCCCCAAACCCTACAAACCCAACAAATCCCCTACAAACCCCACAAACCCCCCAAGTTTCCCCCAAATCCACTACAAGCCCCCAAATCCGCTACAAACCCCACAAACCCTACAAATCTCTCCCATATCCTCCCCAAACCCTACAAACCCTACAAATCCCCGCCAAACCCTACAAACCCTACAAACCCCATACAATCCCCCCCCTCCAAATCCCCCACAACCCTCACACACCCCACAAACCCCCAAATCCCCCACAAACCCCTCTCATATCCCCTACAAATCCCACAACCCCCACAAACCCCAAATCCCCCACAAACCCCAAATCCCCTACAAATCCCACAACCCCCACACACCCTACAAACCCCACAAACCCCAAATCCCCCACAAACCCCCAAATCCCCCACAAACCTCCAAATCCCCCACAAACCCCACAACCCCCCACACACCCTACAAACCCCACACCCCCCCCAAACCCTACAAACCCTACAAATCCCCCACAACCCCCACACACCCCATAAATCACCCCCCAAATCCCCTACAAACCCTACAAATCCCTTACAAACTCCCTACAAAGCCCTACAAATCCCCTACAGATCCTCCCCACATCCCCCATAACTCCCCAAATCCCCTACAAACCCTCTACAACCCCCCCAAATCTCCCCCATAACCTCCCAAATCCCCTACAACCCTCCCCCTAAGTCCCCCCCAAATCTCCACAAACCCCCCAAATCCCCCACAAACCCTACAAATCCCCTACAAACACCACAAAGCCCCTACAAATCCCCTACAACTCCCCTACAAACCCTACAACCCCCCCCAATCCCCCACAAACCCTACAAATGCCCTACAAATCCCCCAAAACCCTACAAACTCTACAAATCCCCTACAAACCACACAAATCCCCTACAAACCCCACAAACCCTGCAAACCCCCCAAATCCCCCCCACTACCCCTACAAACCCCACAAACCCCCAAATCCCCCACAAACCCCCCACACCCCACAAACCCTACAAACCCCCCAAACTCTACAAACCCCACAAACCCCCCACAAACCCCCAAATCCACTACAAGCCCCCAAATCCCCCACAAACCCTACAAATCCCCCCAAACCCTACAAACCCCACAAACCCCCCAAGTCTCCCCCAAATCCCCTACAAGCCCCAAATCCCCCACAAGCCCCCAAATCCCCAACAAACCCCCAAATCCCCCACAAACCCCACAAACCCCCAAACCCTACAAACCCCACAAACCCCAAATCCCCCACAAACCCCAAATCCCCTACAAATCCCACAACCCCCACAAACCCCCAAATCCCCCTCAAACCCCACAAACCCCACAAGTACCTCCCATATCCCCCACAAACCCCCCAAACCCTACAAACCCCACAAATCCCCTACAAACCCCCCAACTCTCACCTAAGTCCCCTACAAACCCCCACAAATGCTACAGATTCCCTACAACCCCCACAAACCCCCCAAACCCTACAAACCCTACAAATCCCCTACAAACCCCACAAACCCCCCAAGTCTCCCCCAAATCCCCTACAAGCCCCCAAATCCGCTACAAACCCCACAAACCCTACAAATCCCTCCCATATCCCCCACTAAACCCTACAAATCCCCCCCAAACCCTACAAACCCTACAAATCCCCTACAAATCCCCTACAAACCCTACAAATCCCCTACAAACCCCATATAAACCCCATACAACCCCCCCTCCAAATCCCCCACATACCCCACAAACCCCCACAAACCCCACACACCCCACAAACCCCAAATCCCCCACAAACCCCAAATCCCCTACAAATCCCACAACCCCCACAAACCCCCAAATCCCCCTCAAACCCCACAAACCCTACAAACCCCACAAACCCCACAAACCCCCCAAGTCTCCCCCAAATCCCCTACAAGCCCCCAAATCCCCCCCAAACCCTACAAATCCCTCCCATATCCCCCCCAAACCCTACAAACCCTACAAACCCTACAAACCCTACAAATCCCCTACAAACCCCCAAATCCCCCACAAGCCCCACAAACCCTACAAATCCCTTCCATATCCCCCACAAACCCTACAAATCCCCCCCAAAGCCCCCAAACCCTACAAACCCTACAAATCCCCTACAAACCCCACAAATCCCACAACTGCCCCAAGTCTCCCCCAAATCCACTGCAAGCCCCCAAATCCGCTACAAACCCTACAAATCCCTCGCATATCCCCCCCAAACCCTACAAATCCCCCCCAAAGCCCCCAAACCCTACAAACCCTACAAATCCCCTACAAACCCTACATATCACCTACAAACCCCACAAACCCCCCAAGTCTCCCCCAAATCCCCCACAAGCCCCACAAACCCTACAAATCCCCCCCAAACCCTACAAACCCCACAAACTCTACAAACCCCAAAAACCCCCCAAGTCTCCCCCAAATCCCCTACAAGCCCCCAAATCCCCCACAAACCCCACAAATCCCTCCCATATCCCCCCCAAACCCTACAAACCCTACAAATCCCCAAATCCCCCACAAGCGCCACAAACCCTACAAATCCCTCCCATATCCCCCACAAACCCTACAAATCCCCCCCAAACCCCCAAACCCTACAAACCCTACAAATCCCCTACAAACCCCACAAACCCCCCAAGTCTCCCCCAAATCCCCTGCAAGCCCCCAAATCCCCCACAAACCCCACAAATCCCTCCCATATCCTCCCCAAGCCCTACAAACCCTACAAACCCTACAAACCCTACAAATCCCCTACAAATCCCCTACAAACCCTACAAATCCCCCCCAAAGCCCCCAAACCTTACAAACCCTACAAACCCTACAAATCCTACAAATCCTACAAATCCCCTACAAACCCCACAAATCCCCTACAAACCCTACAAACCCTACAAATCCCCTACAAACCCCACAAATCGCCCCCAAACCCTACAAACCCCACAAATCCCCTACAAACCCTACAAATCCCCTACAAAGCCTACAAACCCTACAAATCCCCTACAAACCCCACAAATCCCCTACAAACCCCACAAATCCCCCCAAACCCCCCAAACCCTACAAACCCCACAAATCCTACAAACCCTACAAACCCTACAAACCCTACAAATCCCCTACAAACCCTATAAATCCCCCCCAAAGCCCCCAAACCTTACAAACCCTACAAACCCTACAAATCCTACAAACCCTACAAATCCCCTACAAACCCCACAAATCCCCTACAAACCCTACAAACCCTACAAACCCTACAAATCCCCTACAAACCCCACAAATCGCCCCCAAACCCTACAAACCCTAAAAACCCTACAAACCCCACAAATCCCCTACAAACCCTACAAATCCCCTACAAACCCCACAAATCCCCTACAAACCCTATAAATCCCCCCCAAAGCCCCCAAACCTTACAAACCCTACAAACCCTACAAATCCTACAAACCCTACAAATCCCCTACAAACCCCACAAATCCCCTACAAACCCTACAAACCCTACAAACCCTACGAATCCCCTACAAACCCCACAAATCGCCCCCAAACCCTACAAACCCTACAAAACCTACAAACCCTACAAACCCTACAAACCCCACAAATCCCCTACAAACCCTACAAATCCCCTACAAACCCCACAAATCCCCTACAAACCCCACAAATCCCCCCCAAACCCCCCAAACCCTACCAACCCCACAAATCCTACAAACCCCACAAATCCCCTACAAACCCCACAAATCCCCTACAAACCCCCCAAACCCTACAAACCCTACAAACCCTACAAATCCTACAAACCCTACAAATCCCCTACAAGCCCCCAAATCCTCCACAAGCCCCACAAACCCTACAAATCCCTCCCAAAGCCCCCAAACCCTACAAACCCTACAAATCCCCTACAAACCCCACAAATCCCTCCCATATCCCCCCCAAACCCCCCAAACCCTACAAACCCTACAAATCCTACAAATCCCCTACAAATCCCCTACAAACCCTATAAATCCCCCCCAAAGCCCCCAAACCTTACAAACCCTACAAACCCTACAAATCCTACAAACCCCACAAATCCCCTACAAACCCCACAAATCCCCTACAAACCCTACAAACCCTACAAATCCCCTACAAACCCCACAAATCGCCCCCAAACCCTACAAACCCTACAAACCCTACAAACCCTACAAACCCTACAAACCCCACAAATCCCCTACAAACCCTACAAATCCCCTACAAACCCCACAAATCCCCCCCAAACCCTACAAACCCTACAAATCCCCTACAAACCCCACAAATCCCCCCCAAACCCCCCAAACCCTACCAACCCCACAAATCCTACAAACCCCACAAATCCCCTACAAACCCCACAAATCCCCCCCAAACCCCCCAAACCCTACCAACCCCACAAATCCTACAAACCCTACAAATCCCCTACAAACCCTACAAATCCCCCCCAAAGCCCCCAAACCCCCCAAACCCTACAAACCCCACAAATCCTACAAACCCTACAAATCCCCTACAAACCCGACAAACCCCCCAAACCCTACAAACCCCACAAATCCCCTACAAACCCCGCATGCAGGGCAAGGAGTTCGAGACGCGGCTGAAGGAGAAAAAGCCGGGCGACCTTTCGGACGAGCTGCGCATCGCCCTGGGCATGCCTGTAGGGCCGGTGAGCCGAAATCCCAAATCCCAAATCCTAAATCCCAAATCCCAAATCCTAAATCCCAAATCCTAAATAGGGCTGACCGCCCTGGGCATGCCTGTAGGGCCGGTGAGCCGAAATCCCAAATCCCAAATCCCAAATCCTAAATAGGGCTGACCGCCCTGGGCATGCCTGTAGGGCCGGTGAGCCGAAATCCCAAATCCCAAATCCTAAATCCCAAATCCTAAATAGGGCTGACCGCCCTGGGCATGCCTGTAGGGCCGGTGAGCCGAAATCCCAAATCCCAAATCCTAAATCCCAAATCCTAAATAGGGCTGACCGCCCTGGGCATGCCTGTAGGGCCGGTGAGCCGAAATCCCAAATCCCAAATCCTAAATCCCAAATCCTAAATAGGGCTGACCGCCCTGGGCATGCCTGTAGGGCCGGTGAGCCGAAATCCCAAATCCCAAATCCTAAATCCCAAATCCTAAATAGGGCTGACCGCCCTGGGCATGCCTGTAGGGCCGGTGAGCCGAAATCCCAAATCCCAAATCCTAAATCCCAAATCCTAAATAGGGCTGACCGCCCTGGGCATGCCTGTAGGGCCGGTGAGCCCAAATCCCAAATCCTAAATCCCAAATCCTAAATAGGGCTGACCGCCCTGGGCATGCCTGTAGGGCCGGTGAGCCGAAATCCCAAATCCCAAATCCCAAATCCTAAATAGGGCTGACCGCCCTGGGCATGCCTGTAGGGCCGGTGAGCCGAAATCCCAAATCCCAAATCCCAAATCCTAAATAGGGCTGACCGCCCTGGGCATGCCTGTAGGGCCGGTGAGCCGAAATCCCAAATCCTAAATCCCAAATCCTAAATCCCAAATCCTAAATAGGGCTGACCGCCCTGGGCATGCCTGTAGGGCCGGTGAGCCGAAATCCCAAATCCCAAATCCTAAATCCTAAATCCCAAATCCTAAATAGGGCTGACCGCCCTGGGCATGCCTGTAGGGCCGGTGAGCCGAAATCCCAAATCCCAAATCCTAAATCCCAAATCCTAAATAGGGCTGACCGCCCTGGGCATGCCTGTAGGGCCGGTGAGCCGAAATCCCAAATCCCAAATCCTAAATCCCAAATCCTAAATAGGGCTGACCGCCCTGGGCATGCCTGTAGGGCCGGTGAGCCGAAATCCCAAATCCCAAATCCTAAATCCCAAATCCTAAATAGGGCTGACCGCCCTGGGCATGCCTGTAGGGCCGGTGAGCCGAAATCCCAAATCCCAAATCCCAAATCCTAAATAGGGCTGACCGCCCTGGGCATGCCTGTAGGGCCGGTGAGCCGAAATCCCAAATCCCAAATCCTAAATCCCAAATCCTAAATAGGGCTGACCGCCCTGGGCATGCCTGTAGGGCCGGTGAGCCGAAATCCCAAATCCCAAATCCCAAATCCTAAATAGGGCTGACCGCCCTGGGCATGCCTGTAGGGCCGGTGAGCCGAAATCCCAAATCCCAAATCCTAAATCCCAAATCCTAAATCCCAAATCCTAAATAGGGCTGACCGCCCTGGGCATGCCTGTAGGGCCGGTGAGCCGAAATCCCAAATCCCAAATCCTAAATCCCAAATCCTAAATCCCAAATCCTAAATAGGGCTGACCGCCCTGGGCATGCCTGTAGGGCCGGTGAGCGGAAATCCCAAATCCCAAATCCTAAATCCCAAATCCTAAATCCCAAATCCTAAATAGGGCTGACCGCCCTGGGCATGCCTGTAGGGCCGGTGAGCCGAAATCCCAAATCCCAAATCCCAAATCCTAAATCCCAAATCCTAAATAGGGCTGACCGCCCTGGGCATGCCTGTAGGGCCGGTGAGCCGAAATCCCAAATCCCAAATCCTAAATCCCAAATCCCAAATCCTAAATCCCAAATCCTAAATAGGGCTGACCGCCCTGGGCATGCCTGTAGGGCCGGTGAGCCGAAATCCCAAATCCCAAATCCTAAATCCCAAATCCCAAATCCTAAATAGGGCTGACCGCCCTGGGCATGCCTGTAGGGCCGGTGAGCCGAAATCCCAAATCCCAAATCCCAAATCCTAAATAGGGCTGACCGCCCTGGGCATGCCTGTAGGGCCGGTGAGCCGAAATCCCAAATCCTAAATCCCAAATCCCAAATCCTAAATCCCAAATCCTAAATAGGGCTGACCGCCCTGGGCATGCCTGTAGGGCCGGTGAGCCGAAATCCCAAATCCCAAATCCTAAATCCCAAATCCTAAATCCCAAATCCCAAATCCCAAATCCTAAATAGGGCTGACCGCCCTGGGCATGCCTGTAGGGCCGGTGAGCCGAAATCCCAAATCCCAAATCCTAAATCCCAAATCCTAAATAGGGCTGACCGCCCTGGGCATGCCTGTAGGGCCGGTGAGCCGAAATCCCAAATCCCAAATCCTAAATCCCAAATCCCAAATCCTAAATCCCAAATCCTAAATAGGGCTGACCGCCCTGGGCATGCCTGTAGGGCCGGTGAGCCGAAATCCCAAATCCCAAATCCTAAATAGGGCTGACCGCCCTGGGCATGCCTGTAGGGCCGGTGAGCCGAAATCCCAAATCCCAAATCCTAAATCCCAAATCCCAAATCCTAAATCCCAAATCCTAAATAGGGCTGACCGCCCTGGGCATGCCTGTAGGGCCGGTGAGCCGAAATCCCAAATCCCAAATCCTAAATCCCAAATCCTAAATAGGGCTGACCGCCCTGAGCATGCCTGTAGGGCCGGTGAGCCGAAATCCCAAATCCCAAATCCTAAATCCCAAATCCCAAATCCTAAATCCCAAATCCTAAATAGGGCTGACCGCCCTGGGCATGCCTGTAGGGCCGGTGAGCCGAAATCCCAAATCCCAAATCCCAAATCCTAAATAGGGCTGACCGCCCTGGGCATGCCTGTAGGGCCGGTGAGCCGAAATCCCAAATCCCAAATCCTAAATCCCAAATCCCAAATCCTAAATAGGGCTGACCGCCCTGGGCATGCCTGTAGGGCCGGTGAGCCGAAATCCCAAATCCCAAATCCTAAATAGGGCTGACCGCCCTGGGCATGCCTGTAGGGCCGGTGAGCGGAAATCCCAAATCCCAAATCCTAAATCCCAAATCCTAAATAGGGCTGACCGCCCTGGGCATGCCTGTAGGGCCGGTGAGCCGAAATCCCAAATCCCAAATCCTAAATCCCAAATCCTAAATAGGGCTGACCGCCCTGGGCATGCCTGTAGGGCCGGTGAGCCGAAATCCCAAATCCCAAATCCCAAATCCTAAATAGGGCTGACCGCCCTGGGCATGCCTGTAGGGCCGGTGAGCCGAAATCCCAAATCCCAAATCCTAAATCCCAAATCCCAAATCCTAAATCCCAAATCCTAAATAGGGCTGACCGCCCTGGGCATGCCTGTAGGGCCGGTGAGCCGAAATCCCAAATCCCAAATCCTAAATCCCAAATCCCAAATCCTAAATAGGGCTGACCGCCCTGGGCATGCCTGTAGGGCCGGTGAGCCCAAATCCCAAATCCTAAATCCCAAATCCTAAATAGGGCTGACCGCCCTGGGCATGCCTGTAGGGCCGGTGAGCGGGGATCCCAAATCCCAAATGGGGTGATCCCAAATAGCTCTGACCCCAAATAACTGTGACCCCAAATAGCTCTGACCCTATATGAGCTCTGACCCTATATGAGCTCTGACCCTATATGAGCTCTGGCCCTATGAGCTGTGACCCTATATGAGCTCTGACCCTATATGAGCTGTGGCCCTATGAGCTGTGACCCTATATGAGCTCTGACCCTATATGAGCTCTGGCCCTATATGAGCTGTGACCCTATGTGAGCTCTGGCCCTATGAGCTCTGACCCTATATGAGCTCTGACCCTATATGAGCTCTGACCCTATGAGCTCTGACCCTATATGAGCTGTGATCCTATTGAGCTCTGACCCTATATGAGCTCTGACCCTATATGAGCTCTGGCCCTATATGAGCTCTGACCCTACATGAGCTCTGACCCTATGAGCTGTGACCCTATATGAGCTCTGACCCTAAATTGCTCTGGCCCTACATGAGCTGTGACCCTATGAGGTCTGACCCTATATGAGCTGTGACCCTATGAGCTCTGGCCCTATGAGCTGTGACCCTATATGAGCTCTGACCCTATGAGCTGTGACCCTATGACCTCTGACCCTATGAGCTCTGGCCCTATGAGCTCTGGCCCTATATGAGCTGTGACCCTATGAGCTGTGACCCTATATGAGCTGTGACCCTATGACCTCTGACCCTATGAGCTGTGACCCTATATGAGCTCTGGCCCTATATGAGCTCTGACCCTATATGAGCTCTGACCCTATATGAGCTGTGACCCTACATGAGCTCTGGCCCTACCTGAGCTGTGACCCTATGACCTCTGACCCTATGACCTCTGACCCTATGACCTCTGACCCTATGGGCCCTGGCCCTGTGTGAGCGGCGCCCCCAGCTGACCCCCCCCCCGCAGAGCGCACACAAGGTGCCCCCGCCGTGGCTGATCGCCATGCAGCGCTACGGGCCGCCGCCATCTTACCCCAACCTGCGCATCCCCGGCCTCAACTCCCCCATCCCCGAGGTACGGGGCACTGTGGGTAACGGGGCATTGTGGGTAGCGGGGGGTAAGGGGCATTGTGGGTAATGGGGGGATAAGGGGGGTAATGGGGGTAATGGGGCATTGTGGGTAATGGGGGGGTAATGGGGGGCATTGGGGATAATGGGGGTAATGGGGGTAATGGGGGGTAATGGGCATTGTGGGTAATGGGGGGGTAATGGGGGTAATGGGGCATTGTGGGTAATGGGGGGATAAGGGGGGTAATGGGGGTAATGGGGCATTGTGGGTAATGGGGGGGTAAGGGGGGTAATGGGGGGGTAATGGGGCATTGTGGGTAATGGGGGGTAATGGGGGGCATTGGGGGTAATGGGGGTAATGGGGGGTAATGGGCATTGTGGGTAATGGGGGGGTAATGGGGGTAATGGGGCATTGTGGGTAGCGGGGGGTAAGGGGCATTGTGGGTAATGGGGGGGTAATGGGGGTAATGGGGGGTAATGGGTGGGTAATGGGGCATTGTGGGTAATGGGGGGTAATGGGGGGGTAATGGGCATTGTGGGTAATGGGGGGGTAATGGGGGGCATTGGGGATAATGGGGGTAATGGGGGTAATGGGGGGTAATGGGCATTGTGGGTAATGGGGGGGTAATGGGGGTAATGGGGCATTGTGGGTAATGGGGGGATAAGGGGGGTAATGGGGGTAATGGGGCATTGTGGGTAATGGGGGGGTAAGGGGGGTAATGGGGGGGTAATGGGGCATTGTGGGTAATGGGGGGTAATGGGGTAATGGGCATTGTGGGTAATGGGGGGGTAAGGGGGGTAATGGGGGGTAATGGGGCATTGTGGGTAATGGGGGGGTAAGGGGGGTAATGGGGGGGTAATGGGGCATTGTGGGTAATGGGGGGTAATGGGGGGCATTGGGGGTAATGGGGGTAATGGGGGGTAATGGGCATTGTGGGTAATGGGGGGGTAATGGGGGTAATGGGGCATTGTGGGTAATGGGGGAGTAAGGGGCATTGTGGGTAATGGGGGGGTAATGGGGGTAATGGGGGTAATGGGGGGTAATGGGCATTGTGGGTAATGGGGGGGTAATGGGGGTAATGGGGCATTGTGGGTAATGGGGGGATAAGGGGGGTAATGGGGGTAATGGGGCATTGTGGGTAATGGGGGGGTAAGGGGGGTAATGGGGGGGTAATGGGGCATTGTGGGTAATGGGGGGTAATGGGGGGCATTGGGGGTAATGGGGGTAATGGGGGGTAATGGGCATTGTGGGTAATGGGGGTAATGGGGCATTGTGGGTAATGGGGCATTGTGGGTAATGGGGGGGTAATGGGCATTGTGGGTAATGGGGGGGTAATGGGGGTAATGGGGGGTAATGGGCATTGTGGGTAATGGGGGGGTAATGGGGGTAATGGGGGGGTAATGGGGCATTGTGGGTAATGGGTGGGTAATGGGGCATTGGGGGTAATGGGGAATTGTGGGTAAGGGGTGGTAATGGGCGGCATTGGGGGTAATGGGGGGGTAATGGGGCATTGTGGGTAATGGGGCATTGTGGGTAATGGGGGTAATGGGGGGATAATGGGGGTAATGGGGGGGTAATGGGGCATTGTGGGTAATGGGGGGGTAATGGGGGGATAATGGGGGTACTGGGGGGGTAATGGGGCATTGTGGGTAATGGGGGGGTAATGGGGTAATGGGCATTGTGGGTAATGGGGAGATAAGGGGGGTAATGGGGGTAATGGGGCATTGTGGGTAATGGGGGGTAATGGGGTAATGGGCATTGTGGGTAATGGGGGGGTAAGGGGGGTAATGGGGGGTAATGGGGCATTGTGGGTAATGGGGGGGTAAGGGGGGTAATGGGGGGGTAATGGGGCATTGTGGGTAATGGGGGGTAATGGGGGGCATTGGGGGTAATGGGGGTAATGGGGGGTAATGGGCATTGTGGGTAATGGGGGGGTAATGGGGGTAATGGGGCATTGTGGGTAATGGGGGAGTAAGGGGCATTGTGGGTAATGGGGGGGTAATGGGGGTAATGGGGGTAATGGGGGGTAATGGGCATTGTGGGTAATGGGGGTAATGGGGCATTGTGGGTAATGGGGGTAATGGGGGTAATGGGTGGGTAATGGGGCATTGTGGGTAATGGGGGGGTAAGGGGGGTAATGGGGGTGATGGGGCATTGTGGGTAATGGGGGGTAATGGGGGTAATGGGGGGGTAATGGGCATTGTGGGTAATGGGGGGGTAATGGGGGGCATTGTGGGTAATGGGGGGGAAATGGGGGGGTAATGGGGGGCATTGTGGGTAATGGGGGGGTAAGGGGGGCATTGGGGATAATGGGCATTGTGGGTAATGGGGGGGTAATGGGGGTAATGGGAGGGTAATGGGGCATTGTGGGTAATGGGTGGGTAATGGGGGGCATTGGGGGTAACGGGGGGGTAATGGGGCATTGTGGGTAATGGGTGGGTAATGGGGCATTGGGGGAAATGGGGAATTGTGGGTAATGGAGGGGTAATGGGGGGCATTGGGGGTAATGGGGGGGTAATGGGGGGCATTGTGGGTAATGGGGGGTAATGGGCATTGGGGGTAATGGGGCATTGTGGGTAATGGGTGGGTAATGGGGCATTGGATGAAATGGGGAATTGTGGGTAATGGGTGGGTAATGGGGGGCATTGGGGGTAATGGGGGGGTAATGGGGCATTGTGGGTAATGGGGCATTGTGGGTAATGGGGGGATAAGGGGGGTAATGGGGGTAATGGGGCATTGTGGGTAATGGGGGGGTAATGGGGGTAATGGGGGGGTAATGGGGCATTGTGGGTAATGGGGCATTGTGGGTAATGGGGGGATAAGGGGGGTAATGGGGGTAATGGGGCATTGTGGGTAATGGGGGGGTAATGGGGGTAATGGGGGGGTAATGGGGCATTGTGGGTAATGGGTGGGTAATGGGGCATTGGGGGTAATGGGGGAATTGTGGGTAATGGGTGGGTAATGGGGGGCATTGGGGGTAATGGGGGGGTAATGGGGCATTGTGGGTAATGGGGGGGTAATGGGGGGGTAATGGGCATTGTGGGTAATGGGGGGGTAATGGGGGTAATGGGGGGTAATGGGGGGTAATGGGCATTGTGGGTAATGGGGGGGTAATGGGGGTAATGGGGGGGTAATGGGGCATTGTGGGTAATGGGGGGTAATGGGGCATTGTGGGTAATGGGGGGTAATGGGCATTGGGGGTAACGGGGGGGTAATGGGGCATTGTGGGTAATGGGGGGTAATGGGGGGCATTGGGGATAATGGTCAGTGTGGGTAATGGGGCATTGTGGGTAATGGGGGGGTAATGGGCATTGTGGGTAATGGGGGGGTAATGGGCATTGGGGGTAACGGGGGGGTAATGGGGCATTGTGGGTAATGGGGGGTAATGGGGGGCATTGGGGATAATGGTCAGTGTGGGTAATGGGCATTGTGGGTAATGGGGGGGTAATGGGCATTGGGGGTAACGGGGGGGTAATTGGGCATTGTGGGTAATGGATGGGTAATGGGCATTGTGGGTAATGGGTGGGTAATGGGCATTGGGGGTAATGGGGGAATTGTGGGTAATGGGGGGGTAACGGGGCATTGTGGGTAATGGGGTAGTGTGGGTAATGGGTGGGTAATGGGCATTGTGGGTAATGGGTGGGTAATGGGGCATTGTTGGTAATGGTGCATTGTGGGTAATGGGTGGGTAATGGGGCATTGTGGGTAATGGGGCATTGTGGGTAATGGGGCATGGTGGGTAATGGGCATTGTTGGTAATGGGGCATTGTTGGTAATGGTGCATTGTGGGTAATGTGTGGGTAATGGGGCATTGTGGGTAATGTGTAGGTAATGGGGCATTGTGGGTAATGGGGGTGGTGTGGGTAATGGAACGTGGCATTGTGGGTAACGGGAGGAATTGTGGGTAATGTGAGGGGCAGTGTGGGTAATGTGCTCCCTGTAGGGTGCTGTGCTCCGTATAGGGTGCCGTGTGGCACTGTGCCCTCTATGGGGCGCTATGGGGTGCTATGGGATGGAGTGTCTCCTATGGGGCGCTATGGGGTGCTATGGGGTGGAGTGTCCTCTATGGGGCGCTATGGGGGATGCTGTGCTCTCTATGGGGTGCTATGGGGTGGAGTGTTCTCTATGGGGCGCTATGGGGGGTGCTGTGCTCTCTATGTGGTGCTATGGGGCGCTGTGCCCCCTATGGGGTGCTGTGGGGTGGAGTGTCTCCTATGGGGCGCTATGGGGCGCTGTGCCCCCTATGGGGTGCTATGGGGTGGAGTGTCCTCTATGGGGCGCTATGGGGTGGAGTGTTCTCTATGGGGTGCTATGGGGTGGAGTGTCTCCTATGGGGTGCTATGGGGTGCTGTGCCCCTTATGGGGTACTATGGGGTGCTGTGCCCTCTATGGGGTGCTATGGGGTGGAGTGTCCCCTATGGGGTGCTATGGGGCGCTGTGCCCTCTATGGGGCGCTATGGGGTGGAGTGTCTCCTATGGGGCACTATGGGTTGGAGTGTCCTCTATGGGGCGCTATGGGGTGCTATGGGGTGGAGTATCCTCTATGGGGCGCTATGGGGTGCTGTGCCCTCTATGGGGCGCTGTGGGGTGGAGTGTTCTCTATGGGGCGCTATGGGGTGCTGTGCCCTCGATGGGGCGCTATGGGGTGGAGTGTCCTCTATGGGGTGCTATGGGGTGCTGTGCCCTCTATGGGGTGCTATGGGGTAGAGTGTCCCCTATGGGGTGCTGTGGGGTGGAGTGTCCCCTATGGGGCGCTATGGGGGGCGCTGTGCTCTCTATGGGGCGCTATGGGGTGGAGTGTCTCCTATGGGGTGCTATGGGGTGGAGTGTTCTCTATGGGGCGCTATGGGGTGCTATGGGGTGGAGTGTCCTCTATGGGGTGCTATGGGGGGTGCTGTGCTCTCTATGGGGCACTATGGGGTGGAGTGTTCTCTATGGGGCGCTATGGGGCGCTGTGCCCCCTATGGGGTGCTGTGCTCCATATAGGGTGCTGTGCGGCACTGTGCTCTCTATGGGGCGCTATGGGGTGGAGTGTCTCCTATGGGGCGCTATGGGGCAGGCCCCACATCGTGCCCCCCCCCCCCAGGGCTGCTCATTCGGGTACCACGCGGGGGGCTGGGGGAAACCCCCCGTGGACGAGACGGGGAAGCCGCTCTATGGGGACGTCTTTGGCACCAACGCCGCCGAGTTCCAGGTGCCACCCCCCCCCACAGCCCCCCACCCACAACCCCCCCCACCCACCCCCATCCCCCCCCAACCCACAAACCCCCCCCCTCACCCACATCAGCCACCACAACCCCCCCCACCCACCCACATCCCCCCCACCCAACACCCCCCCACCCACATCCCTACTCGCACTCCCCCCAGCCCCCCCACCCACATCCCCCCCCCAGAACCCCACCCACCCACCCACACCCCCCCCCAACCCACAAACCTCCCCCCCCCCCACATCCCCCCCCACAGCCCCCCCCCCACAACCCACAACCCCCCCACCCACATCCCTACTCACAGCCCCCCCAATCCACCCCCCCACCCACATCCCCCCCATAACCTCCCCCCACAACCCCCCCCAACCCACAAATCCCCCCCCCACCCACATCCGCACCCCAACCCACACCCCCCCCCAAAACACCCCCCCCCACCCACCCACAGCCCCCCCCAAAACACACCCCCCCACCCACCCACATCCCCCCCCCCCCAACCCCCCCCACCCACATCCCTACTCGCACACCCCCAGCCCCCCCACCCAAATCTCCCTACACACCCCTACACACCCCCCCACCCACATCCCCCCCCACAACCCGCCCCCACCCACCCACATCCCCCCCTGAACCCACACCCCCCCCTCTCACACCCCCCCCACCCACAGCCCCCCCACCCACATCCCCCCCCAGAACCCCCCCCACCCACCCACAGCCCCCCCAACCCAAAACACCCCCCCACCCACATCTCTACTCACAGCCCCCCCAATCCACCCCCCCCACCCCCCTACCCCCCCACCCACATCTCCCCCCACCCCCACTCAAACCCCCCCCACCCCCCCACCCACATCTCCCCCCCATCCAGCCCCCCCTACCCACCCCCCCACCCACACCCCCCCCACAACCCCCCCCAACCCACAAACCCCCCCCCACCCACATCCGCACCCAACCCACCCCCCCCCAAAACACCCCCCCCCACCCACATCCCCCCCCCAACCCCACCCACCCACATCCCTACTCGCACTCCCCCCAGCCCCCCCACCCAAATCTCCCCCCACACCCCTACACACCCCCCCACCCACATCCCCCCCATAACCCCCCCGCACAACCCCCCCCTGAACCCACACCCCCCCCCACCCACAGCCCTCCCACCCACATCCCCCCCCAGAACCCCCCCCACCCACCCACAGCCCCCCCAACCCAAAACACCCCCCCACCCACATCCCTACTCACAGCCCCCCCAATCCACCCCCCCACCCACACCCCCACCACCCACATCTCCCCCCCATCCAGCCCCCCCTACCCACCCCACCACCCACATCCCCCCCCATAACCCCCCCCCACAACCCCCCCAACCCACAAACCCCCCCCCCACATCCCCCCCCCAACCCACAGCCCCCCCCACCCACCCACACCCACCCGCATCCCCACTCGCACTCCCCCCAGCCCCCCCCACATCCCCCCCCAACTCACAACAGCCCCCCCACCCACATCCCAACACCCCAACCCACACCCCCCCCACCCACAACCCCCCCCCACATCCCCTCCCCACCCCCATCCGCCCCCCACAACCCCCCCAACCCACAACACCCCGCCACCCCCCCACCCAAATCTCCCCCCACACCCCTACACACCCACCCACCCACATCCCCCCCCCAACCCACAACCCCCCCACATCCCTCCCCCCCATCTCCCCCCAACCCACCCCCACCCACACCCCCCCCACCCTCACACGGCCCCCCACCCACATCTGCCCCCCAACCCCCCCCCACCCACCCCCATCCCCCCACCCCCATCCCCCCCATCCACACCCACCCCCATCCCCCCCACTCACCCCCCCCTCCACCCACACCCCCCCCTTCCCCTTTTTGGGGTCCCCCCCCCATAATTGCCCCCCCCCCCATATTTGCCCCCCTCCCCTTATTTGCCCTCCCCCCCCCCATCTCTTTACATTCCTCCCAGGGGTCTCAGCCCCCCCCCCCACTCCCCTTTTTGGGGTCCCCCCCCCATATTTGCCCCCCCCCATAATTGCCCCCCCCATATTTGCCCCCCTCCCCTTATTTGCCCTCCCCCCCCCCATCTCTTTACATTGCTCCCGGGGGTCTCAGCCCCCTGTAACCCCCCCCACTCCCCCTCCCCCCCCCACTCCCCTTTTTGGGGTCCCCCCCCATATTTGCCCCACCCCATAATTGCCCCCCCCCCATATTTGTCACCCCCCCCCCCATATTTGCCCCCCTCCCCTTATTTGCCCTCCCCCCCCCATCTCTTTACATTCCTCCCAGGGGTCTCAGCCCCCCCCCCACTCCCCTTTTTGGGGTCCCCCCCCATATTTGCCCCCCCCCCATATTTGCCCCCCCCCCATATTTGCCCCCCCCCCATATTTGCCCCCCTCCCCTTATTTGCCCTCCCCCCCCCATCTCTTTACATTCCTCCCAGGGGTCTCAGCCCCCCCCCACACCCCCCTTTTTGGGGTCCCCCCCCATAATTACCCCCCCCATGTTTGCCCCCCTCCCCTTATTTGCCCTCCCCCCATCTCTTTACATTCCTCCCAGGGGTCTCAGCCCCCCCCCCCACTCCCCTTTTTGGGGTCCCCCCCCATATTTGCCCCCCCCCCATAATTGCCCCCCCCATATTTGCCCCCCTCCCCTTATTTGCCCTCCCCCCCCCCATCTCTTTACATTCCTCCCGGGGGTCTCAGCCCCCTGTAACCCCCCCCACTGCCCCCTCCCCCCCCACTCCCCTTTTTGGGCCCCCCCCCTCAATTCCCCCCCCATAATTGCCCCCCCCCATATTTGCCCCCCTCCCCTTATTTGCCCTTCCCCCCCATCTCTTTATAGTCCTCCCGGGGGTCTCAGCCCCCCCCCCCACCCCCCTTTTTGGGGTCCCCCCCCATAATTACCCCCCCCCATGTTTGCCCCCCTCCCCATATTTGCCCTCCCCCCATCTCTTCACAGTCCTCCCAGGGGTCTCAGCCCCCCTCCCACTTTCCCCACTCCCCTTTTTGGGGACCCCCCCCCATATTTGCCCCCCCTTCCCATATTTGCCCCCCCCTCCCATATTCGCCCCCCCCCATATTTGCCCCCCTCCCCTTATTTGCCCTGCCCCCCCCTCATCTCTTCATAGTCCTCCCAGGGGTCTCAGCCCCCCCCCCCCCCCTTTTTGGGGTCCCCCCCCATAATTACCCCCCCCATATTTGCCCCCCCCCCATATTTGTCACCCCCCCCATATTTGCCCCCCTCCCCTTTTTTTGGCCTCCCCCCCCATCTCTTTATAGTCCTCCCAGGGGTCTCAGCCCACCCCCCACTCCCCCCTGCCCCCCCCCCCCCCTTTTTGGGGTCCCCCCCCCATATTTGCCCCCCCCTCCCATATTTGCCCCCCCCATGTTTGCCCCCCTCCCCTTATTTGCCCTCCCCCCATCTCTTTACAGTCCTCCTGGGGGTCTCAGCCCCATATAACCCCCCCTCCCACTCTGCCCCCCTCCCTCTCCCCTTTTTGGGGTCCCCCCCCATAATTACTCCCCCCATATTTGCCCCCCCCATATTTGCCTCTCTCCCCCCCATTTGTCCCCCTCCCCCATATTTGCCCCCTCCACCCCCCCATCTCTTTACATTCCTCCCAGGGGTCTCAGCCCACCCCCCACTCCCCCCTCCCCCCCCCACTCCCCTTTTTGGGGTCCCCCCCCATAATTACCCCCCCATATTTGCCCCCCCCCATAATTGCCCCCCCCCCATATTTGCCCCCCCCCCCTTATTTGCCCTCCCCCCCTCCCCATCTCTTTACATTCCTCCCAGGGGTCTCAGCCCCCCCCCCCCTCCCCTTTTTGGGGTCCCCCCCCATAATTACCCCCCCCATATTTGCCCCCCCCCCTTATTTGCCCTCCCCCCCCCATCTCTTTACATTCCTCCCAGGGGTCTCAGCCCACCCCCCACTCCCCCCTCCCCCCCCACTCCCCTTTTTGGGGTCCCCCCCCATATTTGCCACACCCCATATTTGCCCCCCCCCCCAAATTTGCCATCCCCCCATATTTGCCCCCCTCCCCTTATTTGCCCTCCCCCCCCCCCATCTCTTTACATTCTTCCCAGGGGTCTCAGCCCCCCCACTCCCCCCTCCCCCTCCCCCCCCACTCCCCTTTTTGGGGTCACCCCCATATTTGGCCCACCCCATATTTGCCCCCCCCCCATATTCACCCCCCCCATATTTGCCCCCTGCCCATATTTGCCCCTCCCCCCCCCCCATCTCTTTACATTCCTCCCAGGGGTCTCAGCCCCCCCCCCCTCCCCTTTTTGGGGTACCCCCCATAATTACCCCCCCCCATAATTGCCCCCCCCCCATGTCTGCCCCCCCAGGCGAAGGAGGAGGAGGAGGAGATCGACCGCACGCCGTGGGGGGAGCTGGAGCCGTCGGACGAGGAGTCGTCGGAGGAGGAGGAGGAGGAGGAGAGCGACGACGAGAAGCCCGACGAGAGCGGCTTCGTCACCCCGGCTGACAGGTGCTGCCCCACAGCTCTGCCCCACAGCTGCCCCACAGCTCTGCCCCATAGCGCTGCCCCATAGCGCTGCCCCATAGATACCCCATAGCGCTGCCCCATAGCGCTGCCCCACAGCTGCCCCACAGCTCTGCCCCACAGCTGCCCCACAGCTGCCCCATAGCGCTGCCCCACAGTGCTGCCCCACAGCTGCCCCATAGATATCCCATAAGCGTCCCATAGCACTGCCCCATAGCTGCCCCATAGCTATCCCATAGCTATCCCATAGACATCCCATAGATATCACATAGGCATCTCATAGCGCTGCCCCATAGCGCTGCCCCATAGTGCTGCCCCATAGCGCTGCCCCATAGATACCCCATAGCGATGCCCCATAGCACTGCCCCATAGCTCTGCCCCATAGCTGCCCCACAGTGCTGCCCCACAGCTGCCCCATAGCAGCCCCACAGCTGCCCCACAGCTGCCCCACAGCTGCCCCACAGCGCTGCCCCACAGCGCTGCCCCACAGCTGCCCCACAGCTGCCCCACAGCACTGCCCCACAGTTCTGCCCCACAGCGCTGCCCCACAGCTCTGCCCCACAGTGCTGCCCCATAGTGCTGCCCCACAGCTGCCCCATAGCTGCCCCACAGCGCTGCCCCACAGCGCTGCCCCACAGTTCTGCCCCACAGCTGCCCCACAGCTGCCCCACAGCTGCCCCACAGTTCTGTCCCACAGCTCTGCCCCATAGCGCTGCCCCACAGCTGCCCCACAGCTCTGCCCCACAGCTGCCCCACAGCTGCCCCATAGCTGCCCCACAGCGCTGCCCCACAGTTCTGCCCCACAGTTCTGCCCCACAGCGCTGCCCCACAGCTGCCCCATAGCTGCCCCACAGCGCTGCCCCACAGCTGCCCCACAGCTGCCCCATAGCGCTGCCCCACAGCGCTGCCCCATAGCTGCCCCACAGCTGCCCCATAGCGCTGCCCCACAGCGCTGCCCCACAGCTGCCCCATAGCGCTGCCCCATAGCTGCCTCATAGTGCTGCCCCACAGCTCTGCCCCACAGCTGCCCCATAGCTGCCCCATGGATATTCTGTAGTTCTGCCCCATAGATATCCCATAGGCATCCCATAGCTCTGCCCCACAGCGCTGCCCCACAGCGCTGCCCCATAGATATCACACAGCTCTGCCCCATAGCTGCCCCACAGCTGCCCCATAGCTCTGCCCCACAGCTCTGCCCCACAGCTGCCCCACAGCGCTGCCCCATAGCTGCCCCATAGCGCTGCCCCATAGCCCTGCCCCATAGATATCACACAGCTCTGCCCCATAGCTGCCCCACAGCTGCCCCACAGCTCTGCCCCACAGCTGCCCCATAGCTATCCCATAGCTATCCCATAGATATCACATAGGCATCTCATAGCGCTGCCCCATAGCGCTGCCCCATAGCTGCTCTATAGCACTGCCCCATAGACATCCCATAGGTACCCCATAGCTGCCCCATAGCTGCCCCATAGATATTCTGTAGTTCTGTCCCATAGATATCCCATAGGCATCCCATAGCTCTGCCCCATAGCACTGCCCCATAACTTTCCCATAGCTCTGCCCCATAGAGCTGCCCCATAGCTCTGCCCCACAGCTGCCCCACAGCGCTGCCCCATAGCTCTGTCCTATAGTACTGCCCCACAGCGCTGCCCCACAGCTGCCCCATAGCTTTCCTATAGCTCATCCCCATAGCTACCCCATAGCTGCCCCATAGCGCTGCCCCATAGCTTTCCTATAGCTCTGCCCCATAGATCTGCCCCATAGTGCTGCCCCATAGTGCTGCCCCATAGCGCTGCCCCATAGACATCCCGTAGCTGCCCCATAGCTGCCCCATAGATATCCCATAAGCGTCCCATAGCTCTGCCCCATAGCGCTGCCCTATAGTTCTGCCCCATAGTTCTGCCATCCCATAGCTGCCCCATAGCTCTGCCCCAAAGCTGCCCCATAGTGCTGCCCCATAGCGCTGTCCCATAGCGCTGCCCCATAGCTGCTTGATAGCGCTGCCCCATAGCACTGCCCCATAGCGCTGCCCCATAGATATCCCATAGATATCACACAGCTCTGCCCCATAGCGCTGCCCCATAGCTGCCCCATAGATATCCCACAGATATCACACAGCTCTGCCCCATAGCTGCCCCATAGCTGCCACCCCACAGCTCTGCCCCATAGCTGCCCCACAGCTGCCCCATAGATATCCCACAGATATCACACAGCTCTGCCCCATAGCTGCCCCATAGCGCTGCCCCACAGCTCTGTCCCATAGCTCTGCCCCACAGCGCTGCCCCATAGCTGCCCCATTGCGCTGCCCCATAGCTCTGTCCTATAGTGCTGCCCCACAGCTGCCCCATAGCTGCCCCATAGCTATTCTGTAGTTCTGCCCCATAGATATCCCATAGGCATCCCATAGCTCTGCCCCATAGCTCTGCCCCACAGCTGCCCCATAGCTCTGCCCCATAGCGCTGCCCCATAGCGCTGCCCCACAGCTCTGCCCCATCTCCCACTGCCCACCCCCCAGTTCCCACCCCATGGACCCCCATCTCCCCCCCCAATTAATTAACCCCCGTTAATTACCCCCCGTTAATTGCCTGCCCCAGCGGTCTGATCACCCTTGGTGGTTCCCCCCCCCGTTAGTTAATGACCCCACTAATTACCGAGCCGTTAATTAATTACCCAGCGGTCTGCTCACGCCCGGCGGTTCCCCCGTTACCTAATGACCCCACTAATTAACGAGCTATTAATTAATTACCAGCGGTCTGCTCACGCCCGGCGGTTCCCCCGTTACCTAATGACCCCACTAATTAACAGCCGTTAATTAATTACCAGTGGTCTGACCACGCCCGGCAGTTCCCTGTTACCCAATGACCCCAGTAATTAACGAGCTGTTAATTAATTAATCCCAGCGGTCTGCTCACGCCCGGCGGCTCCCTTATTAATTACTGACCCCACTAATTAACGAGCTGTTAATTAATCCCAGCGGTCTGCTCACGCCCGGCGGCTCCCTTATTAATTACTGAGCTCACTAATTAACGAGCTGTTAATTAATCCCAGCGGTCTGCTCACGCCCGGCGGCTCCCTTATTAATTACTGAGCTCACTAATTAACGAGCTGTTAATTAATTAACCCCAGCGGTCTGCTCACGCCCGGCGGCTCCCTTATTAATTACTGAGCTCACTAATTAACGAGCTGTTAATTAATCCCAGCGGTCTGATCACGCCCGGCGGTTCCCTTATTAATTACTGAGCTCACTAATTAACGAGCTGTTAATTAATTAACCCCAGCGGTCTGCTCACGCCCGGCGGCTCCCTTATTAATTACTGAGCTCACTAATTAACGAGCTGTTAATTAATTAATCCCAGCGGTCTGCTCACGCCCGGCGGCTCCCTTATTAATTACTGACCCCACTAATTAACGAGCTGTTAATTAATCCCAGCGGTCTGCTCACGCCCGGCGGCTCCCTTATTAATTACTGAGCTCACTAATTAACGAGCTGTTAATTAATCCCAGCGGTCTGATCACGCCCGGCGGCTCCCTTATTAATTACTGAGCTCACTAATTAACGAGCTGTTAATTAATCCCAGCGGTCTGCTCACGCCCGGCGGTTCCCTTATTAATTACTGAGCTCACTAATTAACGAGCTGTTAATTAATCCCAGCGGTCTGCTCACGCCCGGCGGTTCCCTTATTAATTACTGACCCCACTAATTAACGAGCTGTTAATTAATTAATCCCAGCGGTCTGCTCACGCCCGGCGGCTCCCTTATTAATTACTGAGCTCACTAATTAACGAGCTGTTAATTAATCCCAGCGGTCTGCTCACGCCCAGCGGCTCCCTTATTAATTACTGAGCTCACTAATTAACGAGCTGTTAATTAATCCCAGCGGTCTGCTCACGCCCGGCGGTTCCCTTATTAATTACTGACCCCACTAATTAACGAGCTGTTAATTAATCCCAGCGGTCTGCTCATGCCCGGCGGCTCCCTTATTAATTACTGACCCCACTAATTAACGAGCTGTTAATTAATCCCAGCGGTCTGCTCACGCCCGGCGGTTCCCTTATTAATTACTGACCCCACTAATTAATGACACTGTTAATTACTTAATTACCAGCGGTCTGATCACGCCCGGCGGTTCCCTTATTAATTACTGACCCCACTAATTAATGACACTGTTAATGACTTAATTACCAGCGGTCTGATCACGCCCGGCGGCTCCCTTATTAATTACCGACCCCACTAATTAATGACACTGTTAATTACTTAATTACCAGCGGTCTGCTCACGCCCGGCGGCTCCCTTATTAATTACTGAGCTCACTAATTAACGAGCTGTTAATTAATTAATCCCAGCGGTCTGATCACGCCCGGCGGTTCCCTTATTAATTACTGACCCCAGTAATTAACGAGCTGTTAATTAATTACCAGCGGTCTGATCACGCCCGGCGGCTCCCTTATTAATTACTGACCCCACTAATTAATGACACTGTTAATTAATTAATCCCAGCGGTCTGATCACGCCCGGCGGCTCCCTTATTAATTACTGAGCTCACTAATTAACGAGCTGTTAATTAATTAATCCCAGCGGTCTGCTCACGCCCGGCGGCTCCCTTATTAATTACTGACCCCACTAATTAACGAGCTGTTAATTACTTAATTACCAGCGGTCTGCTCACGCCCGGCGGTTCCCTTATTAATTACTGACCCCACTAATTAACGAGCTGTTAATTAATCCCAGCGGTCTGCTCACGCCCGGCGGCTCCCTTATTAATTACTGACCCCACTAATTAATGACACGGTTAATTACTTAATTCCCAGCGGTCTGATCACGCCCGGCGGCTCCCTTATTAATTACTGACCCCACTAATTAACGAGCTGTTAATTAATCCCAGCGGTCTGCTCACGCCCGGCGGCTCCCTTATTAATTACTGACCCCACTAATTAACGAGCTGTTAATTAATCCCAGCGGTCTGCTCACGCCCGGCGGCTCCCTTATTAATTACTGAGCTCACTAATTAACGAGCTGTTAATTAATCCCAGCGGTCTGCTCACGCCCGGCGGCTCCCTTATTAATTACTGACCCCACTAATTAATGACACGGTTAATTACTTAATTCCCAGCGGTCTGATCACGCCCGGCGGCTCCCTTATTAATTACTGACCCCACTAATTAATGACACGGTTAATTACTTAATTCCCAGCGGTCTGATCACGCCCGGCGGCTCCCTTATTAATTACTGAGCTCACTAATTAACGAGCTGTTAATTAATCCCAGCGGTCTGCTCACGCCCGGCGGCTCCCTTATTAATTACTGACCCCACTAATTAACGAGCTGTTAATTAATTAATCCCAGCGGTCTGCTCACGCCCGGCGGTTCCCTTATTAATTACTGAGCTCACTAATTAACGAGCTGTTAATTAATCCCAGCGGTCTGATCACGCCCGGCGGTTCCCTTATTAATTACTGAGCTCACTAATTAACGAGCTGTTAATTAATCCCAGCGGTCTGATCACGCCCGGCGGCTTCTCGTCGGTGCCCGCAGGGATGGAGACCCCGGAGCTCATCGAGCTGCGCAAGAAGAAAATCGAGGAGGCCATGGACGGGTCGGGATTTGGGGTTTGGGGTCTGTGGGGTGGCTATGGGGTCTCTATGGGGTCTGGATGGGGGCTATGGGGTCTGGATGGGGGCTATGGGGTCTCTATGGGGCTCTATGGGTCTTTGTGGGGTCCCTATGGGGTCTCTGTGGGGTCTGTGGGTGGCTATGGGGTCTGGATGGGGGCTATGGGGCTCTATGGGGTCTGGATGGGGGCTATGGGGTCCCTATGGGGTCTGGATGGGGGCTATGGGGTCTCTATGGGGTCTGTGGGGTCTCTATGGGGCTCTGTGGGGTCTCTATGGGTCTCTATGGGGGCTCTATGGGGTCTGTGGGGTGGCTATGGGGTCTGGATGGGGTCTGGATGGGGGCTATGGGGTCTCTATGGAGCTCTATGGGTCTTTGTGGGGTCTATGGGGTCTGTGGGGTGGCTATGGGGTCTCTATGGGGTCTGGATGGGGGCTATGGGGTCTCTATGGGGTCTGTGGTGTGGCTATGGGGCTCTATGGGGTCTGGATGGGGGCTATAGGGTCTCTGTGGGGTCTCAATGGGTCTCTATGGGTCTCTATGGGTCCCTATGGGGTCTGTGGGGTGGCTATGGGGTCTCTATGGGGTCTGGATGGGGGCTATGGGGTCTCTGTGGGGCCTCTGTGGGGTCTTTATGGGGTCTGTGGGGTGGCTATGGGGTCTGGATGGGGTCTGGATGGGGTCTGGATGGGGGCTATGGGGTCTGTGGGGTGGCTATGGGTCTCTATGGGGTCTGGATGGTGGCTATGGGGTCTCTATGGGGTCTGTGGGGTGGCTATGGGGTCTCTATGGGGTCTGGATGGGGGCTATGGGGTCTCTATGGGGTCTGTGGGGTGGCTATGGGGCTCTATGGGGTCTGGATGGGGGCTATGGGGTCTCTATGGGGTCTGTGGGGTGGCTATGGGGTCTCTATGGGGTCTGGATGGGGGCTATGGGGTCTCTATGGGGTCTGGATGGGGGCTATGGGGTCTCTATGGGGTCCGGATGGGGGCTATGGGGTCCCTATGGGGTCTGGATGGGAGCTATGGGGTCTCTATGGAGCTCTATGGGTCTTTGTGGGGTCCCTATGGGGTCCCTATGGGGTCTGGATGGGGGCTATGGGGTCTGTGGGGTGGCTATGGGGTCTCTATGGGGTCTGGATGGGGGCTATGGGGTCTCTGTGGGGTCTCTGTGGGGTCTTTATGGGGTCTGTAGGGTGGCTATGGGGTCTGGATGGGGTCTGGATGGGGGCTATGGGGTCTCTATGGGTCCCTATGGGGTCTGTGGGGTGGCTATGGGGTCTCTATGGGGTCTGGATGGCAGCTATGGGGTCTCTGTGGGGTCTCTGTGGGGTCTGTGGGTGGCTATGGGGTCTGGATGGGGTCTGGATGGGGGCTATGAGGTCTCTATGGGGTCTGGATGGGGTCTGGATGGGGGCTATGGGGTCTCTGTGGGGTCTCTGTGGGGTCTCTATGGGGCTCTATGGGGTCCGTGGGGTCTGTGGGGTCACTATGGGATCTATGGGGTCTGTGGGGTCTCTATGGGGCTCTATGGGGGATCTATGGGGTGTCTGTGGGGTCTTTATGCGGTCTGTGGGGTCTGTGGGGTGGCTATGGGGTCTCCATGGGGTCTGGATGGCGGCTATGGGGTCTCTGTGGGGTCTCTGTGGGGTCTGTGGGTGGCTATGGGTCTCTGTGGGGTCTGGATGTGGGCTACGGGGTCTCTATGGGGTCTGTGGGGTGGCTATGGGGTCTCTATGGGGTCTGGATGGGGGCTATGGGGTCTCTATGGGGTCCCTATGGGGTCTGGATGGGGGCTATGGGGTCTCTATGGGGTCTGGATGGGGGCTATGGGGTCTCTGTGGGGTCTGTGGGGTGTTTATGGGGCCTGTGGGGTCTCTGTGGGGTCTCTGTGGGGTGGCTATGGGGTGGCTATGGGGTCTGTGGGGTCTCTATGGGGTCTCTGTGGGGTCTTTATGCGGTCTGTGGGGTCTGTGGGGTGGCTATGGGGTGGCTATGGGGTCTTTGTGGGGTCTCTGTGGGGTCTCTGTGGGGTGGCTATGGGGTCTGGATGGGGTCTGGATGGGGGCTATGGGGTCCCTATGGGGTCTCTATGGGGTCTGGATGGGGGCTCTCTCTATGGGGTCTTTGTGGGGTCTCTATGGGGTCTGTGAGGTCTCTATGGGGTCTGTGGGGTGGCTATGGGGTCTGGATGGGGGCTATGGGGTCGCTGTGGGGTCGCTGTGGGGTCTGTGGGGTCTCTGTGGGGTCTCTATGGGGTCTTTATGGGGTCTCTATGGGGTCTGGATGGGGGCTATGGGGTCCCTATGGGGTCTGGATGGGGGCTATGGGGTCTGGATGGGGTCTGGATGGGGGCTATGGGGTCTCTATGGGGTCTGTGGGGTGGCTATGGGGTCTCTATGGGGTCTGGATGGGGTCTGGATGGGGTCTCTATGGGGCTCTATGGGGTCTCTATGGGGTCTGTGGGGTCACTATGGGGTCTATGGGTCTCTATGGGGTCTCTATGGGGCTCTATGGGGGCCCTATGGGGTCTGTGGGGTGGCTATGGGGCTCTATGGGGTCTGGATGGGGCCTATGGGGTCTCTATGGGGTCTGTGGGTTCTCTATGGGGCTCTATGGGGTCTCTGTGGGGTCTCTGTGGGGTCTGTGGGGTGGCTATGGGGTCTCTATGGGGTCTCTATGGGGTCTCTATGGGGTCTCTATGGGGTCTGGATGGGGGCTATGGGGTCTCTATGGGTCTCTGTGGGGTCTCTATGGGGCTCTATGGGGCTCTATGGGGTCTCTGTGGGGTCTTTATGCGGTCTGTGGGGTCTGTGGGGTGGCTATGGGGTCTCTGTGGGGTCTGTGGGGTCTCTGTGGGGCTCTATGGGATCTCTATGGGGTCTGTGGGGTGGCTATGGGGTCTGGATGGGGTCTGGATGGGGGCTATGGGGTCTGGATGGTGGCTATGGGGTCTCTATGGGGTCTGTGGGGTGGCTATGGGGTCTCTATGGGGTCTGGATGGGGGCTATGGGGTCTCTATGGGGTCTGTGGGGTCTCTATGGGGCTCTATGGGGGATCTAGGGGCTCTGTGGGGTCTCTATGGGGCTCTATGGGGCTCTATGGGGTCTCTGTGGGGTCTTTATGCGGTCTGTGGGGTCTGTGGGGTGGCTATGGGGTCTCTGTGGGGTCTCTGTGGGGTCTGGATGGGGGCTATGGGGTCTGGATGGGTCTCTGTGGGGTCTGGATGGGGGCTATGGGGTCTGGATGGGTCTCTGTGGGGTCTCTGTGGGGTCTGTGGGGTCTCTAAGGGGTCTTTGTGGGGTCTGTGGGGTCACTATGGGCTCTATGGGTCTCTGTGGGGTCTCTGTGGGGGCTCTATGGGGTCTGTGGGGTGGCTATGGGGTCTCTATGGGGTTTGTGGGGTCTCTGTGGTGTCTCTGTGGGTCTCTGTGGGGTCTCTGTGGGGTCTATGGGTTTTGTGGGGTCTCTATGGGGCTCTATGGGGTCTGTGGGGTCTCTAAGGGGTCTTTATGGGGTTTGTGGGGTCTCTATGGGGTCTTTGTGGGGTCTGTGGGGTCTCTATGGGGTCTGGATGCGGTCTGGATGGGGTCTGTGGGGTCTCAATGGGTCTCTATGGGTCCCTATGGGGTCCCTATGGGGTCTGTGGGGTGGCTATGGGGTCTCTATGGGGTCAGGATGGCGACTATGGGGTCTCTGTGGGGTCTCTGTGGGGTGGCTATGGGGGCTCTATGGGGTCTGTGGGGTCTGTGGGGTCTCTATGGGTCCCTATGGGGTCCCTATGTGGTCTGTGGGGTGGCTATGGGGTCTCTATGGGGTCTGGATGGCAGCTATGGGGTCTCTGTGGGGTCTCTGTGGGGTCTCTGTGGGGTCTCTGTGGGGTCTGTGGGTGGCTATGGGGTCTCTATGGGGCTCTATGGGTCTTTGTAGGGTCTTTGTGGGGTCTATGGGGTCTGTGGGGTGGCTATGGGGTCTGGATGGGGGCTATGGGGTCTCTATGGGGTCTGGATGGGGGCTATGGGGTCTCTGTGGGGTCTGGATGGGGGCTATGGGGTCTCTGTGGGGTCTCTGTGGGGTCTCTGTGGGGTTTGTGGGGTCTCTGTGGGGTCTCTATGGGGTTTGTGGGGTCTCTGTGGGGTCTCTATGGGGTCTCTGTGGGGTCTGTGGGGTGGCTATGGGGTCTCTATGGGGTCTGGATGGTGGCAATGGGTCTCTATGGGGTCCTATGGGTCTCTGTGGGGTCTTCATGGGGCCTTTGTGGGGTCTGTGGGGTCACTATGGGCTCTATGGGTCTCTGTGAGATCTCTATGGGGCTCTATGGGGTTTGTGGGGTCTCTGTGGGGTCTCTGTGGGGTCTCTGTGGAGTCTCTGTGGGGTCTCTATGGGGTTTGTGGGGTCTCCATGGGGGCTCCATGGGGGCTCTATGGGGTCTGTGAGGTCTCTAAGGGGTCTTTGTGGGGTCTGTGGGGTCTGTGGGGTCTATGGGTCTCTATGGGTCTCTATGGGTCTCTATGGGGTCTCTATGGGGTCTCTATGGGTCTCTATGGGTCTCTGTGGGGTCTCTAAGGGGTCTTTGTGAGGTCTGTGGGGTCACTATGGGGTCTGTGGGGTCTGTGGGGTCTCTTGTGGGGTCTTTATGGGGTGTTTGTGGGGTCTGGGTGGCTATGGGGTCTCTATGGGGCTCTATGGGTCTTTGTGGGGTCTTTGTGGGGTCTATGGGGTCTGTGGGGTGGCTATGGGGTCTCTGTGGGGTCTCTGTGGGGTCTCTGTGGGGTCTGTGCGGTGGCTATGGGGTCTGGATGGGGTCTGGATGGGGTCTGGATGGGGGCCATGGTGTCTCTATGGAGCTCTATGGGTCTTTGTGGGGTCCCTATGGGGTCTGTGGGGTGGCTATGGGGTCTCTATGGGGTCTGGATGGGGTCTGGATGGGGGCTATGGGGTCTCTGTGGGGTCTCTATGGGGTCTGTGAGGTCTCTATGGGTCCCTATGGGGCTGTATGGGAATCTATGGGTCCCTATGGGGCCATACGGGCGCTATGGGGCTGTATGGGGATCTATGGGTCCCTATGGGTCCCTATGGGGCTGTATGGGCACTATGGGTCCCCATGGGTCCCTATGGGGCCGTATGGGCGCTATGGGGCTGTACAGGAATCTATGGGTCCCTATGGGTCCCTATGGGGCTGTATGGGCGCTATGGGTCCCTATGGGTCCCTATGGGGCCGTGTGGGCGCTATGGGGCAGCAAGCCGCCCGTTCTGTTCCCGTTTAGCAGTGAGACCCCGCAGCTGTTCACCGTGGTCCCCGAAAAGCGAACGGCCACCGTGGGCAGCGCCATGATGGGCTCCACACACATCTACGACATGGCCGCCGTGAGCGGGGCGGGGGGCTTGGGGGGGCTTAGGGGGGGGGTGGGGTGGGTATGGGGGGATATGGGGGGATATGGGGGGTTATGGGGTGGTTATGGGGGATATGGGGTGGTTATGGGGTGGTTATGGGGGGATATGGGGGATATGGGGGGTTATGGGGGATATGGGGTGGGTATGGGTATGGGGTGGGGTCTTATGGGGGGTTATGGGGTGGTTATGGGGGGGATATGGGGTGGGTATGGGGTGGTTATGGGGGATATGGGGGGTTATGGGGTGGTTATGGGGGATATGGGGTGGGTATGGGGTGGTTATGGGGCGATATGGGGGGTGTGGGGTGGGTATGGGGGGGATATGGGGTGGGTATGGAGTGGTTATGGGGGGATATGGGGGGATATGGGGGGTTATGGGGTGGTTATGGGGGATATGGGGTGGGTATGGGGTGGTTATGGGGCGATATGGGGGGTGTGGG
Organism: Phasianus colchicus; assembly: GCF_987193195.1. Taxonomy (NCBI): domain Eukaryota; kingdom Metazoa; phylum Chordata; class Aves; order Galliformes; family Phasianidae; genus Phasianus; species Phasianus colchicus. The sequence goes on along the minus strand of NC_143472.1, from coordinate 1,037,047 downwards.
GTGGGTATGGGGGGATATGGGGTGGGTATGGGGTGGGTATGGGTATGGGGTGGGGTCTTATGGGGGTCTTATGAGGGGATATGGGGTGGGTATGGGGTGGTTATGGGGTGGTTATGGGGCGATATGGGGGGGTTATGGGGCGATATGGGGGGGTATGGGGCGGTTATGGGGCGATATGGGGGGGTTATGGGGAGATATGGGGGGTTATGGGGTCTTATGGGGGATATGGGGTGGGTATGGGTATGGGGTGGGGTCTTATGGGGGGGCTGGGGTGGGTATGGGGGGATATGGGGTGGGTATGGAGTGGTTATGGGGGGATATGGGGGGTTATGGGGTGGTTATGGGGGATATGGGGTGGGTATGGGGTGGTTATGGGGCGATATGGGGGGTGTGGGGTGGGTATGGGGGGATATGGGGTGTGGGGTGGGTATGGGTATGGGGTGGGGTCTTATGGGGGTCTTATGAGGGGATATGGGGTGGGTATGGGGTGATATGGGGGGGTTATGGGGCGATATGGGGGGGTTATGGGGAGATATGGGGGGTTATGGGGTGGTTATGGGGTCGTTATGGGGAGATATGGGGGGGTATAGGGTGGGTATGGGGGAATATGGGGGGGTTATGGGGCGGTATGGGGTCTTATGGGGGGATATGGGGTGGGTATGGGGTGGTTATGGGGTGATATGGGGGGGTTATGGGGCGATATGGGGGGTTATGGGGTGGTTATGGGGAGATATGGGGGGGTTATGGGGGGATATGGGGTCGTTATGGGGGGATATGGGGGGGTATAGGGTGGTTATGGGGTGATATGGGGAGTTATGGGGGGATGTGGGGTGGGTATGGGGTGGTTATGGGGCAATATGGGGTGGGTATGGGTATGGGGTGGGGTCTTATGGGGGCTTATGGGGGGTGTGGGGTGGGTATGGGGGGATATGGGGCGGGCATGGGGCGATATGGGGCGATATGGGGGGGTATGGGGTGGTTATGGGGCGATATGGGGGGGTTATGGGGAGATATGGGGGGTTATGGGGTCTTATGGGGGATTTGGGGTGGGTATGGGTATGGGGTGGGGTCTTATGGGGGTCTTATGAGGGGTTATGGGGTGGGTATGGGATGGGTATGGGGCGATATGGGGAGTTATGGGGAGATGTGGGGTGGGTATGGGGTGGTTATGGGGCAATATGGGGGGGTTATGGGGAGATATGGGGGGTTATGGGGTGGTTATGGGGGATATGGGGTGGTTATGGGGTGGGTATGGGGGGGTATGGGGTCTTATGGGGGGATATGGGGTGGGCATGTGGGGATATGGGTGGGTATGGGGGATATGGGGGGGTTATTGGGGGATATGGGGGGGATTGGGGGCTTTTCGGGGGGGATATGGGGGGGTTATGGGGGAATTTTTGCGGTCGTTATGGGGTGATATCTGGGGTCGTCCTGGGCTGATATATGGGGCCAGGTATAGGGTCATTATGGGGCGATGCATGGGGTCGTTATGGGGCCAGGTATGGGGTCACTATGGGGCAGTTATGGGGTGATATGTGGGGTTGTAATGGGGTCATTATGGGGCAGTTCTGGGGCGATGTATGGGGTCGTTATGGGGTGATATATGGGGTCATTATGGGGTGATTATTGGGCGATGCATGGGGTGATTATTGGGCGCACAGCCGCAGTAGCGCAGCGCCCCCTGCAGGTGATGGGGTGGAAGTGCAGCAGACGTGCAGGGCGCGGAGGTTATGGGGTCCTTATGGGGTCGTTCTGGGGCGATGCATGGGGTCGTTATGGGGCCAGGTATGGGGTCATTATGGGGCAGTTATGGGGCGATGCATGGGGTCATTCTGGGGCGATGCATGGGGTGATTATTGGGCGCACAGCCGCAGTAGCGCAGCGCCCCCTGCAGGTGATGGGGTGGAAGTGCAGCAGACGTGCAGGGCGCGGAGGTTATGGGGTCCTTATGGGGTCCTTATGGGGTCGTTATGGGGCGATTATGGGATGCAGCGCCATAGCAGCAGCGCCCCCTGCAGGTGATGGGGCGGAAGTGCAGCGGAGGCGCAGGGCGTGGAGGTCATGGGGTCGTTCTGGGGTCGTTCTGGGGTCGTTCTGGGGTGATTATGGGATGCAGCGCCATGGCAGCAGCGCCCCCTGCAGGTGATGGGGCGGAAGGGCGGCGGCGCGGCGGAGGCGCAGGGCGTGGAGGTTATGGGGTCCTTATGGGGTCGTTATGGGGTCGTTATGGGGCAGTTCTGGGGTGATACATGGGGTCATGATGGGGTCGTTATGGGGTGATATATGGGGTGATTATGGGGCGATGTAGGGAGTCGTTATGGGGTCCTTATGGGGTCATTCTGGGGCGATGCATGGGGTGATTATTGGGCGCACAGCCGCAGTAGCGCAGCGCCCCCTGCAGGTGATGGGGTGGAAGTGCAGCAGACGTGCAGGGCGCGGAGGTTATGGGGTCCTTATGGGGTCGTTCTGGGGCGATGCATGGGGTCGTTATGGGGCCAGGTATGGGGTCATTATGGGGCAGTTATGGGGCGATGCATGGGGTCATTCTGGGGCGATGCATGGGGTCATTATTGGGCGCACAGCCGCAGTAGCGCAGCGCCCCCTGCAGGTGATGGGGCGGAAGTGCAGTGGAGGCGCAGGGCGCGGAGGTTATGGGGTCCTTATGGCGTCCTTATGGGGTCGTTATGGGGCGATTATGGGATGCAGCGCCATAGCAGCAGCGCCCCCTGCAGGTGATGGGGCGGAAGTGCAGCGGAGGCGCAGGGCGTGGAGGTTATGGGGTCCTTATGGGGTGATTATGGGATGCAGCGCCATAGCAGCAGCGCCCCCTGCAGGTGATGGGGCGGAAGGGCGGCGGAGGTGCTGGGTCCTTATGGGGTCCTTATGGGGTCCTTATGGGGTCATTCTGGGGCGATGCATGGGGTCATTATGGATGCAGCGCCATAGCAGCAGCGCCCCCTGCAGGTGATGGGGCGGTAGTGCAGCGGAGGCGCAGGGCGCGGAGGTCATGGGGTCCTTATGGGGTCGTTATGGGGTCGTTCTGGGGTCGTTCTGGGGTGATTATGGGATGCAGCGCCATAGCAGCAGCGCCCCCTGCAGGTGATGGGGCGGAAGGGCGGCGGGGCGGCGGAGGCGCAGGGCGCGGAGGTTCTGGGGTCCTTATGGGGTCCTTATGGGGTCCTTATGGGGTCCTTATGGGGCAGTTCTGGGGTGATACGTGGGGTCATGATGGGGTCGTTATGGGACAGTTCTGGGGCGATGCATGGGGTCATCATTGGGCGCACAGCCGCAGGAGCGCAGCGCCCCCTGCAGGTGATGGGGCGGAAGTGCAGCGGAGGCGCAGGGCGTGGAGGTGATGGGGTCCTTATGGGGTCCTTATGGGGTCGTTCTGGGGCGATGCATGGGGTCGTTATGGGGCCAGGTATGGGGTCATTATGGGGCAGTTATGGGGCGATGCATGGGGTCATTCTGGGGCGATGCATGGGGTCATTATGGATGCACAGCCGCAGTAGCGCAGCGCCCCCTGCAGGTGATGGGGCGGAAGTGCAGCGGAGGCGCAGGGCGTGGAGGTGATGGGGTCCTTATGGGGTCCTTATGGGGTCGTTCTGGGGTGATTATGGGATGCAGCGCCATAGCAGCAGCGCCCCCTGCAGGTGATGGGGCGGAAGGGCGGCGGCGCGGCGGAGGCGCAGGGCGTGGAGGTTATGGGGTCCTTATGGGGTCGTTCTGGGGTGATGCATGGGGTCGTTATGGGGCCATGTATGGGGTCATTATGGGGCAGTTATGGGGTGATATATGGGGTCATTATGGGGTGATATATGGGGTCATTATGGGGTCATTCTGGGGCGATGCATGGGGTCATTATGGATGCACAGCCATGGCAGCAGCGCCCCCTGCAGGTGATGGGGCGGAAGTGCAGCGGAGGCGCAAGGCGTGGAGGTTATGGGGTCCTTATGGGTCCTTATAGGGTCGTTCTAGGGCAATGTATGGGGTCATTATGGGTCGTTCTGGGGTCATTATGGAGCGATATATGGGGTCCTTATGGGGTCCTTATGGGGTCCTTATGGGGCGATGCATGGGGTCATTATGGGATGCAGCGCCATGGCAGCAGCGCCCCCTGCAGGTGATGGGGCGGAAGGGCGGCGGCGCGGCGGAGGCGCAGGGCGTGGAGGTTATGGGGTCCTTATGGGGTCGTTCTGGGGCGATGCATGGGGTCGCTATGGGGCCAGGTATGGGGTCATTATGGGGCAGTTATGGGGCGATATATGGGGTCATTATGGGGCGATGTTGGGAGTCGTTATGGGGTCCTTATGGGGTCATTCTGGGGCGATGCATGGGGTCATTATGGATGCAGCGCCATGGCAGCAGCGCCCCCTGCAGGTGATGGGGTGGAAGTGCAGTGGAGGCGCAGGGCGTGGAGGTTATGGGGTCCTTATGGGGTCCTTATGGGGTCGTTCTGGGGTCGTTCTGGGGTGATTATGGGATGCAGCGCCATGGCAGCAGCGCCCCCTGCAGGTGATGGGGCGGAAGGGCGGCGGCGCGGCGGAGGCGCAGGGCGTGGAGGTGGCGCTGGCGCCGGAGGAGCTGGAGCTGGACCCCAGCGCCATGACGCAGAAGTACGAGGAGCGCGTGAGGGAGCAGCAGGCGCAGGTGGAGAAGGAGGACTTCAGCGACATGGTGGCCGAGCACGCCGCCAAGCAGAAGGTCTGCCCCATAGATTACCCCTGCTGCCCCAGAGGTCTGCCCCATAATGCTGCCCCATAGGTATCCCATAGATTTGCCCTATAACTTTCCCATAGGCATCCCATAATGCTGCCCCAGAGGTCAGCCCCATAGTGCTGCCCCATAGGTATCCCATAGATTGGCCCTATAAGTTTCCCATAGATATCCCATAGTGCTGCCCCATAGATACCCCATAGGTACCCCATAGGTCTGCCCCATAGGTATCCCATAGTGCTGCCCCATAGCTACCCCATAGGCATCCCAAAGATACCCCATAGATCTGCCCTATAGGTCTCCCATAGATATCCCATAATGCTGCCCTATAGGCATCCCATAGGCATCCCAAAGATACCCCATAGGTCTGCCCCATAGGTATCCCATAATGCTGCCCTGTAAGTCTCCCATAGGTATCCCATAATGCTGCCCCATAGGTATCCCATAGATTTGCCCTATAAGTTTCCCATAGGTATCCCATAATGCTTCCCCATAGATACCCCATAGGTACCCCGTAGATCTGCCCCATAGGTATCCCATAATGCTGCCCTATAAGTTTCCCATAGGCATCCCATAATGCTGCCCCATAGGCATCCCATAGGCATCCCAAAGATACCCCATAGATCTGCCCTATAGGTATCCCATAATGCTGCCCCATAGATGCCCCATAGATACCCCATAGGCATCCCATAATGCTGCCCCATAGATACCCCATAGTATCTCATTGCACAGCCCCATAGATGTCCCATAGATATCCCATAGCTATCCCATAATGCTGCCCCATAGGTCAGCCCCATAGGTACCCCATAGGTACCCCACAGTGCTGCCCCATAGATACCCCATAGGCATCCCATAGATACCCCATAGGTCTGCCCTATAGGTATCCCATAGATTTGCCCTATAAGTCTCCCATAGCTATCCCATAATGCTGCCCCATAGACGCCCCAAAGATACCCCATAGGTCTGCCCTATGGGTATCCCATAATGCTGCCCCATAGGTACTCCATAGATATCCCATAGATCTGCCCTATAGGTATCCCATAGGTATCCCATAATGCTGCCCCATAGATACCCCATAGTGCTGCCCCATAGGTACCCCATAGATTTGCCCTATAAGTCTCCCATAGGTATCCCATAATGCTGCCCCATAGATACCCCATAGGTCTGCCCTGTAGGTACCCCATAGGTACCCCATAGGCATCCCATAGTGCTGCCCCATAGCTACCCCATAGATCTGCCCCATAGATGTCCCATAATGCTGCCCCATAAGTACCCCATAGGTACCCCATAGCTCTGCCCTATAAGTCTCCCATAAATACCCCATAGCGCTGCCCCATAGATGCCCCATAGCGCTGCCCCATAGCGCTGCCCTATAACTCTGCCCTATAGCTATCCCATAGCTCTGCCCCACACCCCACAGCCCCCCTAAACCCAAACCCCCCCACCCCAAACCCACCCCAAAACCCCCCAGCCCCCCCCAACAACTCCCCCACACCCCCTTTCCCCAAACCCCCCCCCAAAACAACCCCCTACCCCAACCCCCCCACCCCCCCCACACCCCCAGCCCCCCCCACACCCCCCCTTACCCCAACCCCCCCCCCCCCAAAACAACCCCCTACCCCAACCCCCCCCAACAACTCCCCCCCCCGAGGCCCCCCACCCCCACGCCCCCCCCCATTCCTTTTCCCCAAACCCCCCCCTCACCCCCTGCCCCCCCCACTTCCTATTTCCCCAACCCCCCCACCCCAAAATAACCCCATACCCCAACCCCCCCCAACAACCCCCCCTCACCCCCCCACCTCATTGCTTTTCCCCAACAACCCCCCGCCCCCCCGCCCCCCCCACACCCCCCTTACCCCAACCCCCCCACCCCAAAACAACCCCCTACCCCAACCCCCCCCACAACCCCTCCACCCCCCCCACCCCCATTTGCTTTTACCCCCCCCACCCCCAGCCCACCCTTACCCCAAACCCCCCCCAAAACAACCCCCCCCTCAGCCCCCCTCACCCACGACCCCCACCTCATTTTCCCCAACACCCCCTCCCACCCCCAGCCCCCCCTTTTCCCAAACCCCCCCAACAACTCCCCCCCCCAATTCCCCCCCCCACCTCATTGCTTTTCCCCAACAACCCCCCCACCCCAAAACAACCCCCTTCCCCAACCCCCCCCCAATTCCCCCACCCCCCTCACCCCCCCACCTCATTGCTTTTCCCCAACAGCCCCCCCAGCCCCCCCTCACCCCAACCCCCCCCAAAAAACAACCCCCTACCCCAACCCCCCCACAACAACTCACCCCCCATCCTCCCCCCACCTCATTTTCCCCAACGACCCCCCCCACCCCCAGCCCCCCCTTTTCCCAAACCCCCCCAACAACTCCCCCCCCCAATTCCCCCCACCTCCCACCCCCCCACCTCATTGCTTTTCCCCCACAACCCCCCCCACCCCCAGCCCCCCCTTCCCCAACCCCCCCCAACAACTCCACCCCCACGCCCCCCCCCACTTCATTTCTTTTCCCCAACAACCCGCCCAGCCCCCCCCCATCCCCTTTCCCCAAACCCCCCCACCCCAAAACAACCCCCCCCACCCCCCTCTCCCCCCCATGCCCCCCCACCTCATTTCTTTTCCCCAACCCCCCCCCCGTCACCCCCAGCCCCCCCACCCCCAACCCCCCCCCCCCATTTAATTTTCTCCCCCCCCCCCCCGCAGCAGAAGAAGCGGAAGGCTCAGCCGCAGGACGCCCGCGGGGGGGGCAAAAAATACAAGGAGTTCAAATTCTGATGGCGCTTCCAACCCGCGGACCCCCCCCCATAAACCCATCCCCCCCCCCCCCCCACCTCCTGGCCCCCCCCCCAACCGAGAGCCCCCCCCGTTTCCTCCCCCCCCCCCCCCCCACTCCGCCCCCATTTTCTTTTATAAATAAAAGCACGTGTTCCAGGAGGCGGGGGGGCGTGGCTTCCAACGAGCCAATGAGCGCCGAGAACGGTGCGCTGGGGGGGCGTGGCCGGAAGCGGAAGTGAGCGGTCAGGAGGCGGTGCAGTGCGTGGAATAGCCAATGGGAGCGTGGGCGGCGGTGCGGAATAGCCAATCAGCTGCGAAAGGGGGCGGGGTTAAGAGCGCGGTATCCAGGCGGGGCCGGACATTGAGCGGCGTGTGGAATCAACCAATGAGTATCGTGAGGGGGCGGGGCTGGACGGGGAGAGCCAATGAGCGGCGCAGAAGAGAGGGACCGGGCTCGCGACTTCCGGGCAGAACCAGCCAATCAGCTGCGATGGCGGCAGGGTCAAAAGTTCGGCTTCTGGGCGGGGCCAGGAAATTAACGGCACCGGAGGGGGGGCGGGGGCGGGTGTGAATCAGCCAATGAGCAGCGAGGGGGATGGGCGGGGACAGCCAATGAGCGGCACAGGTGGGAGGGGCTTTCTGGCGGGGCATGCCAATCAGCGGCGCGGGGGAGTGAAAACAGCCAATGAATGACGCGGAGGGCGGGGCTACAGTGGTCCAGCCAATGAGCGGCGCAAAAAAAGAGGGGCCGGGCTCCCGTCTTCCGGTCAGGGCTAGCCAATGAGCGGCGCGGTGGGCGGGGCTCGGTGGAGACAACCAATGAACGGCGTAGAAGAGAGAGAGAGAGAGAGAGAGAGAGAGAGAGAGAGAGAGAGAGAGAGAGAGAAGGGCCGGGCTCCAAACATCCGGGCTTCCGGTCAGGGCTAGCCAATGAGCGGCGCGGTGGGCGGGGCTCAGTCGGTACAACCAATGAACGGCGTAGAAAAAAGAGAGGCCGTGTCCCAAACATCCGGTCGGGCCAGCCAATCAGCGAGGCTAAGGGGCGGGACCGGGTGCGCGGCGGCGGCGGCGGCAGCGGCGGCAATGGCGGCGTCAGCGGAGCGGACGGGAGGCCCAGGCCCGGTCCCACCGCCCCCGGCCGCCGGACAAACCCCGCCCGGTCCCGCCCCCCCCGGTCCCGCCGCCGCCGCCGCCCCCCGCCCGGTGCAGATGAACCTTTTCGCCACGTGGGAGGTGGATCGCAGCTCTCCGTCCTGCGTGCCGCGGTGCGTTCTGGCCGTCTGTCCGTTTGTCCGTGGGTCCGTGTGTCCCACCATCCTCCTCTACCCCCCCCCCCCCACACCCCAAACCCCCCACACTGACGACCCCCCCTCCCCATCCCACCCCCCCACCTCAAAACCCCCAATATTCCAACCCCCCCCACCCACACCCCAAATCCCCCCTACCCAACTCCCCCCATCCCCTCTACCCCAAAACCCCCCCACCCCAAATCCCCCCCGAGCCCACGCACCCCAACGACCCCCCCCCACACACATCCCCCTCCCACCCCCCACCCCACATCCCCCCCGACCCCCCCAACCCAACGACCCCCCCATATCCCCCCATCCCGTCCCCCCTACCAGAAAACCCCCAATATGCCAACCCCCCCCACCCTAAATCCCCCCCCAGCCCCCCTCCCCAAAGACCCCCCCACGTCCCCCTCCCAACCCCCACCCACCCCAATACCCATACTCGCACCCCCTACCCCAACACCCCCCACCCCAAACCCCCCTACCTCCAACCCCCCCCACATCCTCTACCCCAAAACCCCCCCACCCAAAATCCCCCCCCAGCCCACCCTCCCCAAAGACCTCCCCCACCCCACTACCCCCCATCCCACCCCCCCACCTCAAAACCCCCAATATGCCAAACCCCCCCCCACCCCAAATCCCCCCGACCACCCACCCCACCTCAAACCCGCCTCTACCCCATATCCCCCTCCCAACCCCCACCCCCCCAATACTCCCCCCATCCCACCCCCCCCACCTCAAAACCCCCAATACTCCAACCCCCCCACCCCAAATCCCCCCAAGCCCACCCTCCCCAAAGACCCCCCCCACCCCAATACCCCCCCATCCCACCCCACCTCAAAACCCCCGATATGCCAACCCCCCCCACCCCACATCCCCTCTACCCCAACAACCCCAAATCCCCCCCAAGCCCACCCACCCCATCGACTCCCCCCACATCCCCCTCCCAACCCCCCCTCACCTCAAAACCCCCAATACTCCAACCCCCCCACCCCAAATCCCCCCTACCCAACCCCCCTCACATCCTCTACCCCAAAAACACCCCTACCCCCCCCCAACAACCCCCATACCCCACACCTCCCACCCCTGCTCTCCCTCCCTTAAAACCTCCCACCCTTCCCAACTGTCCCCCCACCCCCCCTCCCCAAGCCCCCCACCCCAAAACCACCCCCTACCCCCCCCACCCACCCCCATATTCCGCACCTTCCACCCCCATAACCCCCAAAAACTTCCCACCCCCCCACCCACACCAACAGTCCCCCCCACACCCATTCCCAAGCCCCCACCCCAAACCCCCCCCACCCCAAACCCATCCTGTACCCCAAAACCACCCCCCACGACAACCCCCAGACCCCACACCTCCCACTCTGCTCCCCCCCCCCCTTAAAACCTCCCACCACCCCACTCCTCTCCCTGTCCCCCCACCCCCCACATACCCCACACCCATTCCCAAAGCCCCCCACCCCACCCCCCAGCCCAAAACCACCCCCCACCACCCCAACAACTACCAAACCCAACACCTCCCACCCCTGCTCCCCCCCTCCCCAAAAACCTCCAACTGCCCCCCCCTCCCTAACAGTCCCCCCACCCCCCCATACCCCACACCCATTCCCAAACCCCCCACCCCACCCCCCAGCCCAAAACCACCCCCCACCACCCCAACAACCACCAAACCCCACACCTCCCACCCCTGCTCCCCCCTCCCCAAAAACCTCCCACCCCCCCAACAGTCCCCCTACTCCCCCATACCCCACCCCCCCTCCCCAAGCCCCCCACCCCAAAACCACCCCCCACCCCCCCAACAACCCCCATACCCCACACCTCCCACCCCTGCTCCCCCCCCACCCAAAAAACCTCCCACCACCCCACCCCCCCCAACAGTCCCCCCACCCCCCCGTACCCAAACCCATTCCCAAACCCACCCCCTACCCCAACACCCCCCCATCCCAAAACCCCCCCCCCAAAAACCCCTTTCCCCCACACCTCCCACCCCTGCTCCCCCCTCCCAAAAAACCTCCCACCACCCCACCCCTCTCCCTGTCCCCCCCAACCCCCCCATACCCCACACCCATTCCCAAGCCCCCCACCCCAACAGCCCCCACCCCAAACCCCCCTACCTCCAACCACCCCAAACCCCCCCACCCCACACATCCCACCCCCCCACCCCAATACCCCCCCTCCCAATACCCCCCACCCCAAACCCCCCTACCTCGAACCCTCCAACCCCCCCCACCCCCTCTATGCCAGCACCCCCCCACCCCAAAACCACCCCTTCCCCCCCCCCAACAACCTCCCACCCCTGCTCCCCCCCTCCCCTAAAACCCCCCCCTGTACCCAAACCCATTCCCAACCCCCCCTACCCCAAACCCCCCCCCCCCTCCCCGTCCACCCCAGCACCTCCCCCCCCCAGGCCCCCACGCTGAAGCCGTTGCCCCCCCCCCCCCAAATCCCTCAGGCTGTTCAGTCTGACGCTGCAGCGGCTGGTGCTGCTCCGGGACGCCGCCAAGGAACCGGGGAACGTCGTCATTGCCGTTAAATTGCAGGTGGGGGGGGGGGCGGAGGGGGGAGAGTGGAGGGGGGGGAGGAGAGGAGGCCAATGGAGGCACTTCCGGGGGGATGAGGAGTCTGTTGGGGGCATTTCCGGGGGGATGAGGGGGGCACTTCCGGCGGGATGAGAGGTCTGGGGGGAGGCACTTCCGGTAGGGATGAGGGGTCTTGGGGGGCCACTTCCGGTGGGGATGAGGGGTCTTGGGGGAGGGACTTCCGGTAGGGATGAGGGTTGGGATGGCGGGACTTCCGGTGGGGATGAGGGGGTCTTGAGGGGGGCACTTCCGGTGGGGATGAGGGGTCTTGGGGGAAGCACTTCCGGCGGGGATGAGGGGTGGGAGGGGGCACTTCCGGCAGGGATGAGGGGTGGGAGGGGGCACTTCCGGCGGGGATGAGGGGTGGGAGGGGGTCTGGGGGGGCATAAAAATATTTGGGGGGGTAAAATATTTGGGTGTGGGGGGGGGCTGTTGGGTTGAGGGGGGGGATTTTGGGGGGGGATTTTGGGGGGGGTCCCAAGAGGGGTAAAATATTTGGGGGGGGGGCAGCAGGGAACTGGGAAACACTTTGGGGGGGGCTTATATGAGGGGGGGGGTTATATGGGGGGGGCAGTGCTCTGGGGGTTTTTTTTTGGGGGGGGGGCTGCTGGGTTGTGGGGGGGCGACTCTGGGGGGGGGCTGTAAGGGGGTGAAATATTTGGGGGGGGGCAGGAAACTGGGAAAGCTTTTAGGGGAGTGGGGGGGGGTCTTGGGGGGGGCTGCTGGGTTGAGGGGGGGGGATTTGGGGGGGGGGGGATTTGGGGGGGGTCCCAAGGGGGGGTAAAATGTTTGGGGGGGGGGGGCAGGGAACTGGGAAACGCTTTGGGGGGGGCTTATATGGGGGGGGGGTTATATGGGGGGGGGCAGTGCTCTGGGGGTTTTTTTGGGGGGGGGGCTGCTGGGTTGTGGGGGGGCGACTCTGGGGGGGGGGGCTGTAAGGGGGTGAAATATTTGGGGGGGGGCAGGAAACTGGGAAAGCTTTTAGGGGAGTGGGGGGGGGTCTTGGGGGGGGGCTGCTGAGTTGAGGGGGGGGGGATTTGGGGGGGGGGATTTGGGGGGAGGGATTTGGGGGGGGTCCCAAGGGGGGGTAAAATGTTTGGGGGGGGGGCAGGGAACTGGGAAACACTTTGGGGGGGGGGTTATATGGGGGGGCAGTGCTCTGAGGCTTTTTTTTTGGGGGGGGGGGGCTGCTGGGTTGGGGGGGGGGCCGTAAGGGGGTGAAATGTTTGGGGGGGGGGCAGGGAACTGGGATTTTTTGGGGGGGGGGGCTGCTGGGTTGTGGGGGGGGGGGGCTGTAAGGGGGTGAAATATTCGGGGGTGGGGGCAGGAAACTGGGAAACACTTTGGGGGGGGAGGGGTGGGTTTTGAGTGGGGGTTGGGGGGGGGTCATTTATTGCGCCCCCCCCCCCGTTGTAAACAGGGCTCCAAGCGGATCCTGCGCTCCAATGAAATCCCGATGGCGGGGGGGGGGGCGGCCGAGGCGGAGCTGCAGCTCACCTTCTCTCTGCAGGTGGGGGGGGGGGGGGGGGTTTGGGGGGGGGGCACAAAAAAGTGGGGGGGGGGCAAATGGGGATGGGGAGCAAAATGGAGGGGGGGGGCGGGGCAGAAAATGAGGGGGGAAGCACAAAACGGGGGGGGGGTTGGGGGGGGTACAAAATCGGGGCAGATGGGGGGGGGCACAAAATGGGGGGGCAGATGGGGGGGGCACAAATTGGGGGGGGCAGATGGGGGGGCACAAAAAGGGGGGAGCAGATGGGGGTGGGGGGGCGCAAAATGGGGGGGGCAGATGGGGGTGGGGGGGCACAAAATGGGGGCAGATGGGGGTGGGGGTGCAGAATGGGGGGTTTTGAGGTGGGGGGGCAGAAAATGGGGGGGGCACACGGATTTTTGGGGGGGGCACACCGGGACGGATGGGGGGGCAGACAGGGATTTTGGGGGGGGGGGGGCACACAGGGTTTTGGGGGGGAGGCATATAGGAGAATTGGGGGGGGCACACAGGAATTTTTTTTGGGGGGGAGGGCACTGGGACGGATGTGGGGGGGGGGGCAGACAGAAGGATGGGGGGGGCACACAGGTGTATGGGGGGGGGGGGGGGAGGGATGTCCGCTTTCCTTTGTGCCCCCCCGCCCCCCCCAATTTGACCCGTGCGCCCCCCCATCGAGTAGTGCCCCCCCCATTGCCCCGTGTCCCCCCCCCCCAACTAAGCCGTGCCCCCCCCGATTTACCCGTGCCCCCCCATTGCCCTGTGCCCCCCCCCAATTTGCCCCGTGCCCCCCCCCAAATTTACCCGTGCCCCCCCCACTGAGCCATGCCCCCCCCATTGCCCTGTTCCCCCCCCACAGCGCTGTGCCCCCCCCAATTTACCCATGCCCCCCCATTGCCCCGTGCCCCCCCCACTGAACTGTGCCCCCCCCCAATTTACCCGTGCCCCCCCCACTGAGCTGTGCCCCCCCCATTACCCCGTGCCCCCCCACTGACCTGTGCCCCCCAATTTGACCCGTGCCCCCCCCCACTGACCCATGCCCCCCCATTGCCCCTTACCCCCCCCCACTGCCCCGTGCCCCCCCCCACTGAGCCGTGCCCCCCCCATTGCCCCATGCCCCCCCCGCTGAGCCGTGCCCCCCCCCCAAATTTACCCGTGCCCCCCCCACTGCCCTGTGCCCCCCCCCACTGACCCATGCCCCCAATTTACCCGTGCCCCCCCCACTGAGCCATGCCCCCCCCATTGCCCCGTTCCCCCCCCACAGCGCTGTGCCCCCCCCACTGACCCGTGCCCCCCCCATTTCCCTGAGCCCCCCCCCATTGTCCCATGCCCCCCCCACTGAGCCATGCCCCCCCCACTGCCCCGTGCCCCCCCCCACTGAGCTGTGCCCCCCCCATTGCCCAGTGCCCCTCCCACTGACCCATGCCCCCCCCCCAATTTACCCGTGCCCCCCCATTGCCCCGTGCCCCCCCCCCAAATTTACAAGTGCCCCCCCACTGAGCCATGCCCCCCGCATTGCCCCATGCCCCCCCATCGAGCAGTGCTCCCCCCATTTCCCCGTGCCCCCCCCACTGACCCATGCCCCCCCACTGACTGGTGCCCCCCCCATTGCCCAGTGCCCCCCCCACAGCGCCGTGCCCCCCCCATTGCTCCGTACCCCCCCACACTGAGCAGTGCCCCCCCCCCAGTGACCCGTGCCCCCCTCATTGCCCCCCAATTGCCCCTTGCCCCCCCCACTGACTCATGCCCCCCCCCAATTTACCCGTGCCCCCCCCACTGAGCCATGGCCCCGCACTGCCCCGTGCCCCCCCACTGACCCGTGCCCCCCCATTGCCCCGTGCCCCCCCCCAAATTTACCCGTGCCCCCCCTCTGAGCTGTGCCCCCCCCATTGCCCCGTGACCCCCAATTTACCCGTGCCCCCCCACTGAGCCATGCCCCCCCCATTGCCCTGTGCCCCCCCACTGAGCCGTGCTCCCCCCCCCCAAATTTACCCGTGCCCCCCACTGACCTGTGCCGCCCCCCATTGCCCTGTGGCCCCCCCCACTGAACAGTGCCCCCCCCACTTTTCCTGTGCCCCCCCCACTAAGCCGTGCCGCCCCATTGCCTTGTGCCCCCCCCCCACTGAGCTGTGCCCCCCATCGAGCAGTGCCCCCCCCACTGCCCTGTGCCCCCCCCCACTGAGCCATGCCCCCCCCAATTTACCCGTGCCCCCCCCCACTGCCCCGTGTCGCCCCATCGAGCAGTGCCCCCCCCACTGACCCGTGCCCCCCCCATTGCCCCTTGCCCCCCCCCACTGACCCATGCCCCCCCCCCACTGCCCCGTGCCCCCCCCCACTGAGCCATGCCCCCCCCATTGCCCCCCCACTGACCCATGGCCCCCCCCCAATTTACCCGTGCCCCCCCCATTGCCCTGTTCCCCCCCCACAGCGCCGTGTCCCCCCCATTGCCCCGAGCCCCCCCCACACTGACCCGTGCCCCCCCCCAATTTACCCGTGCCCCCCCCCAGTGACCCGTGCCCCCCCCATTGCCCCCCCCACTGACCCATGCCCCCCCCCAATTTACCCGTGCCCCCCCCCAGTGACCCGTGCCCCCCCCATTGCCCCCCCCACTGACCCGTGCCCCCCCCATTGCCCCCCCACTGACCCATGCCCCCCCCCCAATTTACCCGTGCCCCCCCCCATTGCCCCGTTCCCCCCCCACTGACCCATGCCCCCCCCATTGCCCCTTGCCCCCCCCCACTGAGCTGTGCCCCCCCCACTGAGCCATGCCCCCCCCAATTTACCCGTACCCCCCCACTGAGCAGTGCCCCCCCATTGCCCCGTTCCCCCCCCACAGCGCTGTGCCCCCCCCCACTGACCCGTGCCCCCATTTCCCTGAGACCCCCCCATTGTCCCGTGCCCCCCCCACTGAGCCATGCCCCCCCCACTGACCCATGCCCCCCCCCCCACTGCCCCGTGCCCCCCCCCACTGAGCCATGCCCCCCCCATTGCCCCCCCACTGACACAGGGCCCCCCCCCAATTTACCCGTGCCCCCCCCCAGTGACCCGTGCCCCCCCCATTGCCCCCCCACTGACTCATGCCACCCCCCCAATTTACCCGTGCCCCCCCCATTGCCCCGTTCCCCCCCCGCTGACCCGTGCCCCCCCATTTCCCCGAGCCCCCTCCCCCCAATTTACCCGTGCCCCCCCACAGCGCCGTGCCCCCCCCACTGCCCCGTGCCCCCCCCAATTTACCCGTGCCCCCCCTCTGAGCTGTGCCCCCCCCATTGCCCCGTGACCCCCAATTTACCCGTGCCCCCCCACTGAGCCATGCCCCCCCATTGCCCTGTGCCCCCCCCACTGAGCCGTGCCCCCCCCCCAAATTAACCCGTGCCCCCCCCACTAAGCTGTGCCCCCCCCATTGCCCCGTGCCCCCCCCCACTGCCCCGTGCCCCCCCCACAGCGCCGTGCCCCCCCCACTGACTGGTGCCCCCCCCCCCAATTTACCCGTGCCCCCCCCACTGACCCATGCCCCCCCCACTGCCCCGTGCCCCCCCCACTGACCCATGCCCCCCCCATTGCCCAGTGCCCCCCCACAGCGCCGTGCCCCCCCCACTGAGCCGTGCGCCCCCCATTGCCCCATGCCCCCCCATTGAGCCATGCCCCCCCCATCGATCAGTGCCCCCCCATTTCCCCGAGCCCCCTCCCCCCAATTTCCCCGTGCCCCCCCACAGCGCCGTGCCCCCCCACTGCCCCGTGCCCCCCCCATTTCCCCGAGCGCCCCCCCCCCCAATTTCCCCGTGCCCCCCCCCGTCTAACCCTTTCCCCCCCCCGCAGTACCCGCACTTCCTGAAGCGTGGCGCCAACCGCCTGCAGGTGCTGCTGCAGCGCCGCAAGCGATACAAGCAGCGAGCCTTCCTGGGCTACAAGACGCTGGCCGTCGGCCTCATCGACATGGCTGAGGTTTGGGGGGGGGGGCGCTATTCAATCACACCCCCCCCCCCAGAAAAAGGTCCCTCAGACCCCCTCGCCCCCCCCCACCCAGATTTCATGCGGCCTAAAAGATCCCCTCGTCTCGCAGACCCCCCCTCAAATGCCGCCCCCCCCCCCCCCCCTCCCCAGTCCTTCTCCATCCCATATCCCACCCCATGTAGGACCCCCCCCCATCCCATGTCCCCCCCCCAGAATGGAGCCCCAGATCCCTCTGCCCCCCCACACCATATTTCCCACACCCTAAAGGACCCCCCACCCCACAGACCCCCCCCTGAAATGCCGCCCCCCCCCCCGCCCTTCTCCATCCAGTATCCCATCCCATATAGAAGCCCCCCATCCCCATACAGGACCCCCCCATCCCAATTTATGACCACCCCCACCCCATGCCCCCCCCCAGAATGGAACCCCAGACCCCTCTGCCCCCTCCCACCTCTTTTCCCATTCCCTAAAGGAGCCCCCCACCCTGCAGACCCCCCCACACCCTGTCCTTCTCCATCCCATATCCCACCCCATATAGAAAGCCCCCATTCCCATATAGGGCCCCCCCACGCACTCTGAGAGCCCCCCCACCCCATGCCCCCGCCCAAAAAAAGGTCCCTCAGACCCCCCCGCCCCCCCCACCCAGATTTCATGCGGTCTAAAAGATCCCCTCGTCTCGCAGACCCCCCCTCAAATGCCGCCCCCCCCTCCCCAGTCCTTCTCCATCCCATATCCCACCCCATATAGAAGCCCCCCATTCCCATATAGGACCCCCCCCATCCCAATTTATGACCACCCCCACCCCATGGCCCCCCCCCCAGAATGGAACCCCAGACCCCTCTGCCCCCCCCACCCCATTTCCCACACCCTAAAGACCCCCCCCCCTCCACAGACCCCGCCCCAATTCTCCATCCCATATCCCACCCCATATAGAAAGCCCCCATCCCCATATAGGACCCCCCCCACCCCCTGAGTAACCCCCCCACCCCATGTCCCCCCCCAGAATGGAACCCCAGACCCCTCTGCCCCCCCCCACCGCATTTCCCACACCCTAAAGGACCCCCCACCCTGCAGACCCCCCCCCAAAATTCCCCCCCCCCAACCCTTCTCCATCCAGTATCCACCCCATATAGAAGCCCCCCATCCTCATATAGGACCCCCCCATCCCAATTTATGACCACCCCCACCCCATGCCCTCCCCCCAAAAAGGGTCCCTCAGACCCCCCCGCCCCCCCCCACCCAGATTTCATGCAGCCTAAAAGATCCCCTCGTCTCGCAGACCCCCCCCCCAATTTCCCCCCCCCACCCATGGGTGCTGCAGCAGCCCAGTGAGAAGGGTGCCTTCCTCCTTATCCTTCATCCCCCTTCCCTCATCCTTCATCCTCCTCCCCAACTTGGGATCTGGGTTATGGGTTGGGGGGGGTCAGGACCTCACTTGGGACCCCCCCCCAATTTCCCCTCCCCCTCAATCTTCCCCCCCCACCCACGGGTGCTGCAGGAGCCCAGTGAGAAGGGTGCCCTCCCCCTTATCCTTCATCCCCCCTCCCCTCATCCTTCATCCTCCCCCCCAACTTGGGATCTGTGTTACAGGTTGGGTGGGGTCAGGACCTCACTTGGGACCCCCCCACAATTCCACCCCCCCTCCAATTCCCCCCCCCCCCCACCCATAGGTGCTGCAGCACCCAGTAAGGAGGGCACCCGCCATCCCTCCCCCTTATCCTTCATCCCCCCTCTCCTCATCCTTCATCCTCCCCACCAACTTGGGATCTGGGTTATGGGTTTGGGGGGGGTCAGGACCTCACTTGGGCCCCCCCCCCCAATTCCCCCCCCCCACCCTTAGGTGCTGCAGCAGCCCAATGAGAAGGGTGCCCTCCCTCCCATCCCTCCCCCTTATCCTTCATCCCCCCTCCCCTCATCCTTCATCCTCCCCACCAACTTGGGATCTGGGTTATGGGTTGGGGGGGGTCAGGACCTCACTTGGGACCCCCCCCCCAGTTTTGCCCCCCCCCACCCATAGGTGCTGCAGCAGCCCAGTGAGAAGGGTGCCCTCCCTCCCATCCCTCCCCCTTATCCTTCATCCCCCCTCCCCTCATCCTTCATCCTCCCCACCAACTTGGGATCTGGGTTACGGTTTGGGGGGGGTCAGGACCTCACTTGGGACCCCCCCCCAATTTACCGCCCCCCACCCATAGGTGCTGCAGCAGCCCAGTGAGGAGGGCCGGGCTCTGGTGCTGCACCGGGCGCTGAAGGACGCTGCCGTGCCGGTGGCGGAGATCCGAGTTCGTTCCTTGTCCAGTCAGCCCATCCACCCCGAGGCCAAGGGGAAACTGGCCGGTGGGCAACGAGGGGGGGGGGGTCGTGGAATTGGGGGGGGGGCATTGGGAGGTGCTGGGAGGGGAGTGGGGGGCAGTGGGAGGGAATGGGGGGGACTGGGAAGGGAATGGGGGGGACTGGGAGGGGAGTGGGGGGCACTGGGAGGGAATTGGGATTGGGAGGGAATGGGGGGGACTGGGAAGGGACTGGGAGGGAATTGGGGGGACTGGGAGGGGAGTGGGAGGGAATTCGGGGCACTGGGAAGGAATGGGGGGGACTGGGAGGGGAGTAGGGGGCACTGGGAGAGAAGTGGGGGAACTGGGAAGGGACTGGGAGGGAATGGGGGGGACTGGGAAGGGACTGGGAGGGAATTGGGAGGGAGCTGGGGGTACTGGGAGGGATTTGGGGGGACTGGGAAGAGACTGGGGGGCACTGGGAGGGAATAAGGGGCACTGGGAAGGGAACTGGGAGGTGCTGGGGGCACTGGGAGGGAACTGGGGGGACGGAGGGAACTGGGGGGGACTGAGAAGGGACTGGGAGGGAATTGGGGGCACTGGGAGGGAAAGGGGGGGGCTGGGAGGGGAGTGGGAGGGAATTGGGGGGACTGGGAGGGAATGGGGGGGACTGGGAAAGGACTGGGAGGGAACTGGGGGGACTGGGAAGGGACTGGGAGGGAATGGGGGGGACTGGGAGGGGAGTGGGGGGCAGTGGGAGGGAATGGGGGGGGACTGGGAGGGAATTGGGGGGATTGGGAGGGAATGGGGGGGACTGGGAAGGGACTGGGAGGAAACTGGGGGGACTGGGAGGGGCTGGGAGTGGAATAGGGGGAATGGGAGGTACTGGGAGGGAACTGGGGGGACTGGGAGGGGACTGGGAGGTGCTGGGAGGGGAATGGGGGGACTGGGAGGGAATGGAGGGGACTGGGAGGGAATTGGGGGCAATGGGGGGGGACTGGGAAGGGACTGGGAGGGAATTGGGGGCACTGGGAAGGGACTGGGAGGGAGCTGGAGGCACTGGGAGGGAACTGGGGGGACTGGGAGGGGACAGGGAGGGAACTGGGGGGACTGGGAGGGAATGGGGGCGACTGGGAAGGGACTGGGAGGGAGCTGGGGGGACTGGGAGGGAATTGGGGGCACTGGGAGGGGACTGGGAGGGGCTGGGAGTGGAATGGGGGGACTGGGAGGGAATGGGAGGTACTAGGAGGGAATTGGGGGGACTGGGAGGGAACTGGGGGGACTGGGAGGGGACTGGGAGGTGCTGGGAGGGGAATGGGGGGACTGGGAGGGAATTGCGGGCAATGGGAGGGGACTGGGGGGGACTGGGAAGGGACTGGGAGGGAATTGGGGGCACTGGGAAGGGACTGGGAAGGAGCTAGGGGCACTGGGGGGGACTGGGAAGGGACTGGGAGGGAATTGGGGGGCTGGGAGGGAGTTGGGGGGACTGGGAAGGGACTGGGTGGAAATTGGGGGCAGTGGGAGGGAACTGGGAGGTGCTGGGAGGGGAGTGGGGGGCACTGGGAGAGAATGGGAGGGACTGGGTGGGGACTGGGAGGGAGCTGGGGGGACTGGGAGGGATTTGGGGGCACTGGGAGGGAATAGGGGGCAGTGGGAGGGAACTGGGAGATGCTGGGAGGGGAATTGGGGGCACTGGGAGGAGACTGGGGGAATGGGGGGCACTGGGAGAAAATTGGGGGCACTGGGAGGGGACTGGGGGACTGGGAAGGGACTGGGAGGGAATTGGGAGCACTGGGAGGGGACTGGGAGGGGCTGGGAGCGGAATGGGGGGACTGGGAGGGACTGGAAGGGAATTGGGGGGACTGGGAGGGAACTGGGAGGTGCTGGGAGGGGAATGGGGGGACTGGGAGGGGAATGTGGGGCACTGGGAGGGGAATGGGGGGACTGGGAAGGGATTGGGAGGGAATTGGGGGCACTGGGAGGGAACTGGGAGGTGCTGGAAGGGGAGTGGGGGGCACTGGGAGGGAACTGGGGGGACTGGGAGGGAACTGGGAGGGAACTGGGGGCACTGGGAGGGAATTGGGGGGACTGGGAAGGAATTGGGGGCACTGAGAAGGGACTGGGAGGGAACTGGGGGGGACTGGGAAGGGAATGGGAGGGAATTGGGGGCACTGGGAGGGAACTGGGAGGTGCTGGAAGGGGAGTGGGGGGCACTGGGAGGGAACTGGGGGGACTGGGAGGGAACTGGGAGGGAACTGGGGGCACTGGGAGGGAATTGGGGGGACTGGGAAGGAATTGGGGGCACTGAGAAGGGACTGGGAGGGAACTGGGGGGGACTGGGAAGGGAATGGGAGGGAATTGGGGGCACTGGGAGGGAACTGGGAGGTGCTGGAAGGGGAGTGGGGGGCACTGGGAGGGAACTGGGGGGACTGGGAGGGAACTGGGAGGGAACTGGGGGCACTGGGAGGGAATTGGGGGGACTGGGAAGGAATTGGGGGCACTGAGAAGGGACTGGGAGGGAACTGGGGGGGACTGGGAAGGGAATGGGAGGGAATTGGGGGCACTGGGAGGGAACTGGGAGGTGCTGGAAGGGGAGTGGGGGGCACTGGGAGGGAACTGGGGGGACTGGGAGGGAACTGGGAGGGAACTGGGGGCACTGGGAGGGAATTGGGGGGACTGGGAAGGAATTGGGGGCACTGAGAAGGGACTGGGAGGGAACTGGGGGGGACTGGGAAGGGAATGGGAGGGAATTGGGGGCACTGGGAGGGAACTGGGAGGTGCTGGAAGGGGAGTGGGGGGCACTGGGAGGGAACTGGGGGGACTGGGAAGGGAATGGGAGGGAATTGGGGGCACTGGGAGGGAACTGGGAGGTGCTGGAAGGGGAGTGGGGGGCACTGGGAGGGGATGGAGGGGATTGGGAGGGAATTGGGAGGACCGGGAAGGAACTGGGGGGAACTGGGAGGGAACTGGGAGGTGCTGGGGGCACTGGGAGGGAATTGGGGGCACTGGGACGGAATTGGATGGACTGGGAAGGGATTGGGAGGGAACTGGGGGCACTGGGAGGGAATGGGGGGGACTGGGAGGGAGCTGAGGGGACTGGGATGTGCTGGGAGAGAACTGGGGAGCATTGGGAGGGACTGGAAGTAATTGGGGACACTGGGAGGGCACTGGGGGGCACTGGGAGGGACTGGGGGAGACTGGGGGGCATTGGGGGCAAGTGGGAAGGACTGGGGACAACTGGGGGACACTGGGAGGAAAGTGGGGGTAACTGGGAGGAACTGGGGGGCACTGGGAGGAACTAAGGAGCAACTGGGAAGGACTGGGGGCAACTGGGAGGGAAATGGAGGAAACTTGGGGGACAACTGGGAGGGACTGGGGCAACTGGGAGGGAAATGGAGGCAACTGGGAGGGACTGGGGGGCAACTGGGAGGGAAATGGAGGAAACTTGGGGGGCAACTGGGAGGGACTGGGGGCAACTGGGAGGAACTAAGGGGTAACTGAGAGGGAAGTAGAGGCAACTGGGAGGGACTGGGGGCAACTGGGAGAAACTAAAGGGCAACTGGGGGGCACAGGGAGGGAAGCGGAGGCAACTGGGAGGAACTGGGGGGCAGCTGGGAAGGAAATGGGGAGCAACTGGGATTGAACTGGGAGCAACTGGGAGGGAAGTAGGGGCAACTGGGAGGGACTGGGGGAGACTGGGGGCAACTGGGAGGGACTGGGGAGCAACTTGGGGGGCAACTGGGAGGGAAATGGAGGTAACTGGGAGGGAAGCGGAGGCAACTGGGAGGGAATGGGGGCAACTGGGAGGGAAGCAGAGGCAACTGGGAAGGACTGGGGGCAACTGGGAGGGACTGGGGGCAACTGGGAGGGAAGTGGAGGCAACTGGGAGGGACTGGGGGCAACTGGGAAGGAAATGGAGGAAACTTGGGGGGCAACTGGGAGGGACTGGGGCAACTGGGAGGGAAGCGGAGGCATCTGGGAAGGACTGGGGGCCACTGGGAGGGACTGGGGGTAACTGGGAGGGAAGTAGGGGCAACTGGGAGGGACTGGGGGAGACTGGGGGCAACTGGGAGGGACTGGGGAGCAACTTGGGGGGCAACTGGGAGGGAAATGGAGGAAACTTGGGGGGCAACTGGGGAGCATTGGGAGGAACTAAGGAGCAACTGGGAGGGACTGGGGCAACTGGGAAGGACTGGGGGGCAACTTGGGGGGCAACTGGGAGGGACTGGGGCAACTGGGAGGGAAGCAGAGGCATCTGGGAAGGACTGGGGGCAACTGGGAGGAACTAAGGAGCAACTGGGAGGGAAGTAGGGGCAACTGGGAGGGACTGGGGGAGACTGGGGGCAACTGGGAGGGAAATGGAGGAAACTTGGGGGGCAACTGGGAGGGACTGGGGGCAACTGGGAGGAACTAAGGAGCAACTGGGAGGGACTGGGGGCAACTGGGAGGAACTAAAGGGCAACTGGGGGGCACAGGGAGGGAAGCGGAGGCAACTGGGAGGAACTGGGGGGCAGCTGGGGGGCAACTGGGATTGAACTGGGAGCAACTGGGGTTGAACTGGGAGCAACTGGGGTTGAACTGGGAGCCCCCCCCCCGTCAGACCGCTCCCCAGACATGGACAACTTCTCCGAGGAAGAGGAGGAGAGCTTCTCCTCGGAGCAGGAAGGCAGCGACGACGCCATACAGGGACAGGTCGGGACCCCCCCCCACCCAGAGACCCCCCCCCCAATTACATCGGGACCCCCAAATAACGCCCCCCCCCAAAAAAAAAATAAAAATTAGGATCTGTTTGATGAAGAGGAGGAGCTGCCCAAGAGGAAGAAGGCGCAGCGCAAGCTGCTGGCGGCGGCGGGGAGGGTGAGGGCTGTGCTGGGGGGGGGGCTCCTTATTTGTCCCCCCCCCTCCTCAAAATATGCCACCCCCCTCCCCCCAACCCTGGGGACCCCCTGCTGAGCCCGTCAACCCCCCCCCACCCCACCCAAGGGACCCCCCGACCCCCCCCATGCCCCCCTGGGCGACCCTTTAATGTCCCCATGTGTGACCCCCCCCAGGAGAACCCTGCGACCCCCCCCCCCACCCCACCCAAGGGACCCCCCTGCCCCCCCCACACCCCCTCAGGTGACCCTTTAATGCCCCCCCCCCAACCCAAGAGACCCCCTGACCCCCCCATGTGTCCCCCCCCACCCAACGGGACCCCTTGACCCCCCCATGTCCCCACCCCCCCCCATGGGACCACTGACCCCCCCATGTCCACCACCCCCCACCCAGGGGACCCCCTGACCCCCCCATGTGTCCCCCCCCCACCTATGGGGTCCCCTGACCCCCCCCCTGTGCCCCCCCCAACCCAAAGGACCCCCTCATGTCCCCATGACGCCCCCCCAGGTGACCCCCCCCCATCTAGGGGACCCCTTAATTCCCCCCCCCTCCCATGGGACCCCCTGACCCCCCCCCACCCAAGGGACCCCTTAATGTCCCCACGTGCCCCCCCCCCTCCATGGGACCCCTGCCCCCCCCCGCACCCCCCTCCCACCCACCTATGGGACCCCTTGACCCCCCCCTTGCCCCCCATGTCCCCCTTATGCCACTTCCTGACCCCCCCCCCATTTCTCCCCCCCGACCCCCCCATTTCCTCCCCCCCCCGCCCCCCCCATATCCCCCTTATGGGACTTCCTGACCCCCCCCCCATTTCCTCCTGACCCCCCCATGCCCCCCTTATGCCACTTCCTGACCCCCCCATTTCCCCCCCCCCAACCCCCCCATGTCCCCCCCCCATTTCCCCCCCCACAACCCTCCCATTTCCTCCCCCCCCGCCCCCCCCATGCCCCCCTTATGGCACTTCATGACCCCCCCATTTCACCCCCCCCTCCCCATTCCCCCCTCCACAACCCCCCCTGTCCCCCCCCTGACCCCCCCATACCCCCCTTATCCCACTTCCTGACCCCCCCCCCATTTCCTCCTGACCCCCCCATGTCCCCCTTATGCCACTTCCTGCCCCCCCCATGTCCCCCCCCCGCCCCCCCCATGCCCCCCTTATGCCACTTCCTGACCCCCCCCATTTCCCCCCCCTCGCAACCCCCCCCTGTCCCCCCCCATATCCCCCTTATGGGACTTCCTAACCCCCCCTCATTTCCTCCTGACCCCCCCATTTCCCCCCCCGCCCCCCCCATACCCCCCTTATGGGACTTCCTGACCCCCCCCCCCCATTTCCTCCTGACCCCCCCATGCCCCCCTTATGCCACTTCCTGCCCCCCCCATGTCCCCCCCCCGCCCCCCCCATGCCCCCCTTATGCCACTTCCTGACCCCCCCCATTTCCCCCCCCCTCGACCCCCCCATGCCCCCCTTATGGCACTTCATGACCCCCCCATTTCCTACCCCTCTCCCCATTTCCTCCCCCCACAACCCCCCCCTGTCCCCCCCACCCCCCCCATGTCCCCCTTATGCCACTCCCTGCCCCCCCCATGTCCCCCCCCGACCCCCCCTTGTCCCCCCCCCTGACCCCCCTGTCCCCCCCCACAGCAGCCCAACATCAAGCAGAAGTTCGTGGCGTTGCTGAAGAGGTTCAAAGTGTCGGAGGAGGTGGGGGACGGGGGGGGCACGGGGGGGTGTGGGTGCTGTGGGGTGCTATGGGGTCTCTATGGGGTCTCTATGGGGTGCTATGGGGTGCCCTATGGGGTGATATGGGGTGCTGTGGGGTGAAATGGGGTGCTGTGGGGTGCTCTGGGGTGCCCTATGGGGTCTCTATGGGGTGCTGTGGGGTCTCTATGGGGTGCTGTGGGGTGCTATGGGGTGATATGGGGTGCTGTGGGGTGCTATGGGGTGACATGGGGTGCCCTATGGGGAGCTGTGGGGTGCCCTATGGGGTCTCTATGGGGTGCTATGGGGTGCCCTATGGGGTGATATGGGGTGCTGTGGGGTGAAATGGGGTGCTGTGGGGTGCTCTGGGGTGCCCTATGGGGTCTCTATGGGGTGCTGTGGGGTCTCTATGGGGTGCTGTGGGGTGCTATGGGGTGATATGGGGTGCCCTATGGGGAGCTGTGGGGTGCCCTATGGGGTCTCTACGGGGTGCTATGGGGTGCCCTATGGGGTGATATGGGGTGCTGTGGGGTGCTATGGGGTGACATGGGGTGCCCTATGGGGTGCTGTGGGGTGAAATGGGGTGATATGGGGTGCTGTGGGGTGCCCTATGGGGTGCTGTGGGGTGCTATGGGGTGCCCTATGGGGAGCTGTGGGGTGCTATGGGTTGCCCTATGGGGTGATATCAGGTGCCCTATGGGGTGCTGTGGGGTGCCCTATGGGGAGCTGTGGGGTGCACTATGGGGTGCTATGGGGTGCTATGGGGCGCCCTATGGGGTGCTGTGGGGTGCTATGGGGTGATATGGGGTGCCCCATGGGGTGCTATGGGGTGCCCTATGGGGTGCTATGAGGTGCCGTGGGGTGTTGTGGGGTGATGTGGGGTGCTATGGGGTGCCCTATGGGGTGATATGGGGTGCTCTGGGGTGCTTTGGGGTGATATGGGGTGCTCTATTGGGTGCTGTGGGGTGATATGGGGTGCCCTATGGGGTGAAATGGGGTGCTGTGGGGTGCCCTGTGGGGTGCTATGGGGTGATATGGGGTGCCCTATGGGGTGCTGTGGGGTGAAATGGGGTGCTGTGGGGTGCTATGGGGTGCTATGGCGTGCTGTGGGGTGAAATGGGGTGCTGTGGGGTGCTATGGGGTGATATGGGGTGCTGTGGGGTGCCCTATGGGGAGCTGTGGGGTGCACTATGGGGTGATATGGGGTGCTATGGGGCGCCCTATGGGGTGATATGGGGTGATATGGGGTGATATGGGGTGCCCCATGGGGTGCTATGGGGTGCCCTATGGGGTGCTATGGGGTGCTATGGGGTGATATGGGGTGCCGTGGGGTGTTGTGGGGTGATGTGGGGTGCTATGGGGTGCCCTATGGGGTGATATGGGGTGCTGTGGGGTGCTTTGGGGTGATATGGGGTGCTCTATTGGGTGCTGTGGGGTGATATGGGGTGCCCTATGGGGTGAAATGGGGTGATATGGGGTGCCCTATGGGGTGCTATGGGGTGATATGGGGTGCCGTGGGGTGTTGTGGGGTGATGTGGGGTGCTATGGGGTGCCCTATGGGGTGATATGGGGTGCTCTATTGGGTGCTGTGGGGTGCTGTGGGGTGATATGGGGTGATATGGGGAGCCCTATGGGGTGCTGTAGGGTGCTATGGGGTGCTGTGGGGTGCCCTATGGGGTGCTATGGGGCGCCCTATGAGGTGCTGTGGGGTGCTATGGGGTGATATGGGGTGCCCTATGGGGTGCTGTGGGGTGAAATGGGGTGCTGTGGGGTGCTATGGGGTGAAATGGGGTGCTATGGGGTGCTGTGGGGTGCTATGGGGTGCCCTATGGTGTGCTGTAAGGTGCTATGGGGTGCTGTGGGGTGCTATGGGGTGATATGGGGTGCCCTATGGGGTTCTGTGGGGTGAAATGGGGTGCTGTGGGGTGCCCTATGGGGAGCTGTGGGGTGCCCTATGGGGTCTCTATGGGGTGCTATGGGGTGCCCTATGGGGTGATATGGGGTGCTATGGGGAGATATGGGGTGCTGTGGGGTGAAATGGGGTGATATGGGGTGCTGTGGGGTGCCCTATGGGGTGCTATAGGGTGCTATGGGGTGCTCTGTGGAGTGCTATGGGGTGCTGTGGGGTGAAATGGGGTGCCCTATGGGGAGCTGTGGGGTGCTATGGGTTGCTCTATGGGGTGATATGGGGTGCTGTGGGGTGAAATGGGGTGCTGTGGGGTGCCCTATGGGGTGATATCAGGTGCCCTATGGGGTGCTGTGGGGTGCCCTATGGGGAGCTGTGGGGTGCACTATGGGGTGCTATGGGGTGCTATGGGGCGCCCTATGGGGTGCTGTGGGGTGCTATGGGGTGATATGGGGTGCCCCATGGGGTGCTATGGGGTGCCCTATGGGGTGCTATGGGGTGCTATGAGGTGCCGTGGGGTGTTGTGGGGTGATGTGGGGTGCTATGGGGTGCCCTATGGGGTGATATGGGGTGCTCTGGGGTGCTTTGGGGTGATATGGGGTGCTCTATTGGGTGCTGTGGGGTGATATGGGGTGCCCTATGGGGTGAAATGGGGTGCTGTGGGGTGCCCTGTGGGGTGCTATGGGGTGATATGGGGAGCCCTATGGGGTGCTGTAGGGTGCTATGGGGTTCTATGGGGTGCTGTGGGGTGCTATGGGGTGATATGGGGTGCCGTATGGGGTGCTATGGGGTGCTGTGGGGTGCTATGGGGTGCTATGGGGTGCTCTGTGGAGTGCTGTGGGGTGCTCTGGGGTGCCCTATGGGGAGCTGTGGGGTGCTATGGGGTGATATGGGGTGCCCCATGGGGTGCTATGGGGTGGTATGGGGTGCTGTGGGGTGCCCTATGGGGTGCTATAGGGTGGTATGGGGTGCTATGGGGTGCTCTGTGGAGTGCTATGGGGTGCTGTGGGGTGCCCTATGAGGAGCTGTGGGGTGCTATGGGGTGATATGAGGTGCTATGGGGCGCCCTATGGGGTGCTGTGGGGTGCTATGGGGTGATATGGGGTGCTATGGGGCGCCCTGTGGGGTGCTATGGGGTGATATGGGGTGCCCCATGGGGTGCTGTGGGGTGGTATGGGGTGCTGTGGGGTGATATGGGGTGCCCTATGGGGTGAAATGGGGTGCTATGGGCTGATATGGGGTGCCCTATGGGGTGCTGTGGGGTGGTATGGGGTGCCCTGTAAACTGCCCTATAAGCTGCCCTATGGGGTGCCATGGGTGTTGTGGGGTGCTATGGGGTGCCCTATAAGTTGCCCTATGGGGTGCCCTATGAGGTGCTGTGGGGTGCTATAGGGGGCCCATAAGCTGCCCCATAAGCTGCCCTATGGGGTGCCATGGGGTGTCCTATAGGGTGCCCCATAAGCTTCCCTATAAGCTGCCCTATGGGGTGCCCCATAATTTGCCCCATAGCTGCCCCATAAGCTGCCCTATGGGGTGCTATGGGATGTCCTATAAACTGCCCCATAGCTTCCCCATAAGCTGCCCCATAAGCTTCCCTATAAGCTGCCCTATGGGGTGCCCCATAAGCTGCCCCATAAGCTGCCCTATGGGGTGCCCCATAAGCTGCCCCATAGCTGCCCCATAAGCTGCCCTATGGGGTGCTTTAGGATGCCCTATAAACTGCCCCATAGCTTCCCCATAACTGCCCCATAAGCTTCCCTATAAGCTGCCCTATGGGGTGCCCCATAAGCTGCCCCATAAGCTGCCCCATAGCTGCCCCATAAGCTGCCCTATGGGGTGCTTTAGGATGCCCTATAAACTGCCCCATAAGCTGCCCTATAAGCTGCCCCATGGGGTGCCATGGGGTGTCCTATAGGGTGCCCCATAGCTGCCCCATAAGCTGCCCTATGGGGTGCTATGGGATGCCCTATAAGCTGCCCCATAACTGCCCCATAAGCTGCCCCATAAGCTGCCCTATTGGGTGCCCCATAAGCTGCCCCATAGCTGCCCTATAAGCTGCCCCATAAGCTGCCCTATGGGATGCCCTATAAGGTGCCCCATAGCTGCCCCATAAGCTGCCCTATGGGGTGCCATGGGGTGTCCTATAGGTTGCCCCATAAGCTGCCCCATAAACTGTCCCATAGCTGCCCTATGGGGTGCCCCATAAGCTGCCCCATAGCTGCCCCATAGCTGCCCTATAAGCTGCCCTATGGGGTGCCCCATAGCTGCCCCATAAGCTGCCCCATAACTGCCCTATAAGCTGCCCTATGGGGTGCTATAGGATGCCCTATAAGCTGCCCCATAACTGCCCCATAGCTGCCCTATAGGCTGCCCTATAAGCTGCCCTATGGGGTGCTATGGGATGCCCCATAGCTGCCCCATAAGCTGCCCTATAAGCTGCCCTATGGGGTGCCCCATAGCTGCCCAATAGCTGCCCTATAAGCTGCCCCATAAGCTGCCCTATGGGGTGCCCCATAAGCTGCCCCATAAGCTGCCCCATAAGCTGCCCTATGGGGTGCTATGGGATGCCCTATAAGGTGCCCCATAACTGCCCCATAGCTGCCCTATAAGCTGCCCCATAAGCTGCCCTATGGGGTGCTATGGGATGCCCCATAAGCTGCCCCATAAGCTGCCCCATAGCTGCCCCATAAGCTGCCCTATGGGATGCCCTATAAGCTGCCCCATAGCTGCCCCATAAGCTGCCCTATGGGGTGTCATGGGGTGTCCTATAGGTTGCCCCATAAGCTGCCCCATAAACTGTCCCATAGCTGCCCCATAAGCTGCCCTATGGGGTGCCCCATAGCTGCCCCATAAGCTGCCCTATGGGGTGCTATGGGATGCCCTATAAGCTGCCCCATAGCTGCCCCATAAGCTGCCCTATGGGGTGCCATGGGGTGTCCTATAGGGTGCCCTATGGGGTGCCCCATAGCTGCCCCATAAGCTGCCCCGCGCCCCGTGCAATGCCGCGTGTGTCCGCTGGGCGGCGCTGCGCCCGCAGGCGCTGTGCATGGAGCGGGTGTCGCGGGCGCGGATGCGGGCGGTGGAGGACCTGGCGGAGGACCTGGACGAGCTGTGCGCGTCCCTCGGGTTGTCCAACCCCAGCGACAGCGGCGCCGACATCGACGACAACGACAGCGTCCTCAGCACCCCGAAACCGCGCCTCAGGTCCGACTGCCGAGACCCCCCCCCCCCCCAGCCCACTGGGGTCACCCGCACCCCCCACAGCCCCCCCCATTCCTTCCCCCCCCCGTGTCCCCTCCTGTCACCCCACGTCACTCCATCCCCCTCATTGAGACCCATAGAGACCCATAGAACCCACTGAGACCCACTGAGACCCATAGAGACCCATAGAACCCACTGAGACCCACTGAGACCCACTGAGACCCACAGAGACCCACTGAGACCCACTGAGACCCATAGAGGCCCATAGAGACCCATAGAACCCACTGAGACCCATAGAGGCCCATAGAGACCCACTGAGACCCATAGAGACCCATAGAACCCACTGAGACCCACTGAGACCTATAGAGACCCATAGAACCCACTGAGACCCATAGAGGCCCATAGAGACCCACTGAGACCCATAGAGACCCATAGAACCCACTGAGACCCACTGAGACCTATAGAGACCCATAGAACCCACTGAGACCCACTGAGACCCATGGAGACCCATAGAACCCACTGAGACCCACTGAGACCCATAGAGACCCATAGAACCCACTGAGACCCATAGAGGCCCATAGAGACCCACTGAGACCCATAGAGACCCATAGAACCCACTGAGACCCACTGAGACCTATAGAGACCCATAGAACCCACTGAGACCCACTGAGACCCATGGAGACCCATAGAACCCACTGAGACCCACTGAGACCCATAGAGACCCATAGAACCCACTGAGACCCATAGAGGCCCATAGAGACCCACTGAGACCCATAGAGACCCATAGAACCCACTGATACCCACTGAGACCTCATAGAGACCCATAGAGACCCATAGCGCCCCATAGAGCCCCATAGAACCCACTGAGACCCATAGAGCCCCATAGAGCCCCATAGAGACCCATAGAGACCAATTGAGCCCCATAGAGACCCATAGAGACCACTGAGACCTACTGAGACCCATGGAGACCCACAGAGCCCCATTGAGCCCCATAGAACCCACTGAGACCCATGGAGACCCACAGAGCCCCATTGAGCCCCATAGAACCCACTGAGACCCACTGAGCCCCATAGAGACCCATAGAGACCCATAGAGACCCCACAAAGACCCCACAGACCCCATTGCCCCCATAGAGACCCCATAGAGCCCCCATAGAGACCCCACAGAGACCCCACAGACCCCATAGAGCGCCATAGAGACCCATAGAACCCACTGAGACCCATAGAACCCACTGAGACCCATAGAGCCCCATAGAGCCCCATAGAGGCCCATAGAGACCCATAGAGACCCACTGAGACCCACAGACACCCATAGAGACCCACTGAGACCCATAGAGGCCCATAGAGACCCACTGAGACCCACTGAGCCCCATAGAGCCCCATAGAGCCCCCCCCATGCGCCCCCCATCCCCCCATGTCCCCTTTATGTCCCCTTTGTGTCCCCCCCCGGGTCCCCCCATGTCCCCCCAATATCCCCCCTCCCCTCCTGGTGCCCCCATTGCCCCCAATGCCCCCATTGCCCCCAATGCCCCCATTGCCCCCAATGCCCCCATTGCCCCCAATGCCCCCATTGACCCCAACGCCCCCAACGCCCCCAATGCCCCCAATGCCCCCATTGACCCCATTGCCCCCAATGCCCCCAATGTCCCCGTTGACCCCAATGCCCCCATTGACCCCAACGCCCCCAATGCCCCCAATGTCCCCATTGCCCCCACTGACCCCAATGCCCCCATTACCCCCATTGACCCCAATGTCCCCATTGACCCCAATGTCCCCATTGTCCCCAATGCCCCCATTGCCCTTATTGACCCCAATGCTCCTGTTGACCCCAATGCCCCCACTGACCCCATTGACCCCAATGTCCCCAATGCCCCCACTGACCCCAATGCCCCCATTGACCCCAATGCCCCCAATGCCCCCATTGACCCCAATGTCCCCGTTGTCCCCAACGTCCCCATTGCCCCCACTGACCCCAATGCCCTTATTGACCCCATTGCCCTTATTGACCCCAATGTCCCCGTTGACCCCATTGCCGCCATTGACCCCAATGACCCCAATGCCCCCATTGACCCCAATGCCCCCATTGACCCCAATGACCCCAATGCCCCCAATGCCCCCATTGCCCCCGTTGCCCCCGTTGCCCCCAGGCCGTTCTTTGAGGGTCTGTCGCAGTCGAGCTCACAGACGGAGATGTGCAGCCCGGGCCGGGAGGGGCAGCCTGTGGTAAGGGGGGTTATGGGGTCGGGTATGGGGTTATGGGGTCAGATGTAGGGGATGTGGGGTTGTGGGGTCGGGTATGGGGGATATGGGGTTATGGGGTCAGATATGGGGGGGTTATGGGGTCAGGTATTGGGGATATGGGGTTATGGGGTTGGGTATAGGGGATATGGGGTTGGATATAGGGGATATGGGGTTGTGGGGTTGGATATGGGGGGGTTATGGGGTCAGGTATAGGGGATATGGGGTTGGATATAGGGGATATGGGGTCGTGGAGTCAGGTATGGGGCATATGGGGTTATGGGATCGGGTACGGGGGATTGGGGGGTTGTGGGAGGGCTATGGGGTCAGATATGGGGAATATGGGGGGTTTTGGGGGTCAGATATAGGGGATATGGGGTTATGGGGTCAGGTATGGGGGATATGGGGTTGTAGGGGATATGGGGTTATGGGGTCGGATATGGGGGGGTTATGGGGTCAGGTATTGGGGATTTGGGGTTATGGGGTTGGGTATAGGGGATATGTGGTTGGATATAGGGGATATGGGGATATGGGGTTGGATATAGGGGATATGGGGATATGGGGTTGGATATAGGGGATATGGGGTTATAGGGTAGGGTATGGGGGATATGGGGTTGTGGGGTCGGGTATGGAGGATATGGGGTTTTGGGGTCAGATATAGGGGATATGGGGTCGTGGGGTCAGATATAGGGGATATGGGGTTATGGGGTTGGGTATAGGGGATTGGGGGGGTTGTGGGGGGTTATGGGGTTGGATATGGGGGATATGGGGTTATGGGGGGGTTATGGGGTTGGGTATAGCGAATTGGGGGGGTTATGGGGTCATATAGGGAATATGGGGTTATGAGGTCAGATATAGGAAATATGGGGTTGTGGGGTCAGATATAGGGGATTTGGGGTTATGGGGTCCGGAATGGGGGATATGGGGTTATGGGGTCAGGTATGGGGGATATGGGGTTATGGGGTTGGGTATAGGGGATATGGGGTTATGGGGTTGGATATGGGGGGGTTATGGGGTTGGTTATAGGGGATATGGGGTTATGGGGTCGGGTTTGGGGGAAATGGGGTTATGGGTTTGGATATAGGGGATTGGGGGGGTTGTGGGGGGTTTATGAGGTCGGATATGGGGGGGTTATGGGGTTGGGTATAGGGGATTGGGGGGGTTATGGGGGGGGTTATGGGGTCAGATATGGGGGATATGGGGTTATGGGGTCGGATATAGGGGATATGGTGTTGTGGGGTCAGATATAGGGGATTGGGGGGGGCTTATGGGGTCGGATTTGGGGGATTGGGGGGCTGTGGGGTCAGATATAGGGGATCTGAGGGGCTATGGGGTGATTATAGGGGATCTGGGGGGGCTATGGGGTCGGAATAGGGGCTTGGGGGGCTGTGGGGTGATTATAGGGGATTGGGGGGGATCTGGGGGATCTGGGAGGGGTTATGGGGTTGGATATAGGGGATCTGGGGGCTATGGGGTGATTATAGGGGATCTGGGGGGGTTATGGGGTCAGAATAGGGGATCTGGGGGCTATGGGGTGATTATAGGGGATCTGGGGGGGATATGGGGTCAGAATAGGGGCTCGGGGGGAGTTATGGGGTCAGAATAGGGGATCTGGGGGCTGTGGGGTGATTGTAGGGGATCTGGGGGGGCTATGGGGTCAGAATAGGGGATCTGGGGGCTATGGGGTGGTTATAGGGGATCTGGGGGGGTTATGGGGTCAGAATAGGGGATCTGGGGGCCTATGGGGTGATTATAGGGGATCTGGGGGGGCTATGGGGTAATTTGGGGGGGTTGGGGGCTTGGGGGGGGTCTGGGGTTTTTGTGGGGTGATTTGGGGGGGGTTATATGGGGTGATTTGGGGGGGTGGGGTATGGGGGGGTTTATGGGGGAATTTGAGGGGTCGGGGGGGGCAAAGTGGGGGTGTAAGTTGGGGGGGGGGTTGGGGGGCATTTGGGGTTTTATTTGGGGTCTCCAAGGTTGGGGGGGGGCAATTTGGGGTCTGGTATTGAGTGCAGCCCCCCCCCTTTCCCCCCCCCCCCAGGCAGAGGTCGCCTGCGGCCCCCCTGAGGATTTGGGGCCGGACCCCGAGGGAATGGTGAGACCCCCCCCCAAATTCCCCCCCCCCCTTAATTTTATGGGTGCTCTCAGCCCCCACCCCATAATTTTCTGTCCATAGGGGGCGCGGGGGGAACCGGACCCCCACCCTGAGCCGGGGGGGGGCACGGAAAAATCCCGTGGGGCTGCGAGGGGCAGCAAAGGGGAGGCGGCCTCACCCAGGTGGGGGTCGTGGGGGGGGGTCTTATGGGGTTTTTTGGGGGGGGGGGGTCCTATGGGGTGGGTTTGGGGGGGGCCGGGTTCCTATGGGGTGGATTTGGGGTCTCTGAGGGGGGTTTGGGTCCTTGGGGGGGGGGATTTGGGGTCCTGGGGGGGATGGGATTGGGGTATTTTGGGGGTTTGGGGGGGGGGTCCTATGGGGTGGGTTTGGGGGGGCGGGTTCCTATGGGGTGGATTTGGGGTCTCTGAGGGGGGTTGGGTACTTTGGGGGGGGGATCCTATGGGGTTATTTTTGGGGGGGGGGTCCTATGGGATGGGTTTTGGGGGGGGGGGATCCTTTGGGGTGGATTTGGGTCCTTTGGGGGGGAATTTGGGGTCCTGGGGGGGATGGGATTGGGGTATTTTGGGGTCTGGGGGGGGTCATTTGGGGGGGGGGTCCTATGGGGTTTTTTTTGGGGGGGGGGTCCTATGGGGTGGGTTTAAGGGGGGCCGGGTTCCTATGGGGTGGATTTGGGTCCTTTGGGGGGGGATTTGGGGTCCTGGGGGGGATGGGATTGGGGTATTTTTGGGGTCTGGGGGGGGTCATTTGGGGGGGGGGTCCTATGGGGTTTTTTTTGGGGGGGGGGTCCTATGGGGTGGGTTTGGGGGGGCGGTTTCCTATGGGGTGGATTTGGGGTCTCTGAGGGGGGTTGGGTACTTTGGGGGGGGGATCCTATGGGGTTATTTTTGGGGGGGGGGTCCTTTGGGGTGGATTTGGGTCCTTTGGGGGGGGATTTGGGGTCCTGGGGGGGATGGGATTGGGGTATTTGGGGGGTTTGGGGGGGGGTCTTATGGGGTTTTTTTGGGGGGGGGGGGTCTTATGGGGTGGGTTTGGGGGGGGCCGGGTTCCTATGGGGTGGATTTGGGGTCTCTGAGGGGGGTTTGGGTACTTGGGGGGTGGGATTTGGGGTATTTTTGGGGTCTGGGGGGGGTCATTTTGGGGGGGGGGGTCTTATGGGGTTTTTTTGGGGGGGGGGGTCCTATGGGGTGGGTTTGGGGGGGGCCGGGTTCCTATGGGGTGGATTTGGGGTCTCTGAGGGGGGTTTGGGTCCTTGGGGGGGGGGATTTGGGGTATTTTTGGGGTCTGGGGGGGTCCTTTGGAGTCTATTTGGGGGGGGGAGGTCCTATGGGGTGGATTTGGGGTCTCTGAGGGCTTTGGGGTTGTTGGGGGGGGATTTGGGGTCTTGGGGGGGGGTTGGGGTCTATTTGGGGTCTAGGGGGTCTTATGGGGTGGATTTGGGGTCCTGGGGGGTGTTTGGGTCCTTTGGGGGGGGGATTTGGGGTCCTGGGGGGGATGGGATTGGGATATTTTTGGGGTCTGGGGGGGGTCATTTTGGGGGGGGGGGTCCTATGGGGTTTTTTTTGGGGGGGGGTCCTATGGGGTGGGTTTGGGGGGGGCCGGGTTCCTATGGGGTGGATTTGGGGTCTCTGAGGGGGGGTTGGGTCCTTTGGGGGGGGGATTTGGGGTCCTAGGAGTTGGGGGGGGGTCTATTTGGGGTCTGGGGGGGGTCCTTTGGAGTCTATTTGGGGGGGGGGGTCCTATGGGGTGGATTTGGGGTCTTTGGGAGTTTTTGGGTTTTTAGGGGGGAAGATTTGGGGCCTTCTGGGGGGTTGGGGTCTATTTGGGGTCTGGGGGGGTCCTTTGGGGTCTTTTGGTGGGGGGGTGTATTTGGGGTCTTGGGGGGGGCACACTTGTGGTCCTTTGGGGTCTTTTGTGTGTGGGGGGATTGGGGGTCTTTTGGGGGGAGGGTCTGTTTGGGGTCTTTGTTGGTGGGGGGGGTCCTTTGGGGTCTATTTGGGGTCTCTGTGGGGGGGGATTTGGGGTCTGTTGTGGGGGGGGGTCTATTTGGGGTCTTGGGGGGGGGCACTTGGGGTCCTTTGGGGTCTCTGGGGGGGGATTTGGGGTCTTTTGTTGGGGAGGGGGGGGGATCTATTTGGGATCTCCGTGGGGCAATTGGGGGGGGTCTTATTTGTCATCTGACAGATGGGGGTTTGTTGGGGGGGGGGTCACCCGCAGGTCGGACGGAGGGGGTCCCGCGGGGAGGGGGGGTCGCGGGGGGGGGGGACCCCTCTGCGCTCCCCCCGCCCCCCCAAGGAGCGAACCCACAGCTCCGACAGCGAGCGCTCCCCTGAGCTCAGCCTGGGCGCACAGGTGGCTGATTTTGGGGGGGGGGGGAGGATTTTAGGGACCCCCCCCTAAATTCCCGCATGAGCCCCATAACCACAAATTCCCCCATTAACCGCCCCCCCCAGTGCACCCTGACCCCTCCAAATTACCCCATAGCCCCCCCCAACCCCCCCCCCACTTGCAACCCCAGCGTGGCCCCCCCACAACCCAAAGCCCCCATAATCACCCCATAACCCCCCCAGAGACCCCCCCCCAAAGCCCCTATATCTGCCCCCCCCAAACCAAATCCCCTATAAGACCCCATAACCCCTCCCAAATCCCCTATAATCACCCCATAACCCCCCCCAGAGTCCCCATGCCCCCCCCAAAGCCCCTATATCTGCCCCCCCCAAACCAAAGCCCCTATAAACCCCCCATACCCCCCCATAACCCCCCTCAAAGCCCCCATAATCACCCCATAGCCCCCCCCAGAGATCCTAAATCTGCCCCCCAACCCAAAACCCCTATAATCACCCCATAACCCCCCCATCCCCCCCCCAGACCCCCATAATCACCCCATAGCCCCCCCAAAGCCCCCATAACCCCCCCCAGAGCCCCCATAACCACCCCATAATCCCCCCATACACCCCCAGAGCCCCCATAACCACCCCATAGCT
Source organism: Phasianus colchicus (assembly GCF_987193195.1). NCBI lineage: Eukaryota > Metazoa > Chordata > Aves > Galliformes > Phasianidae > Phasianus > Phasianus colchicus. The sequence goes on along the minus strand of NC_143472.1, from coordinate 998,965 downwards.
CCCCTATAACCCCCCCAAAACCCCCATAACCACCCCATAACCCCCCCCAGAGCCCCCATAATCACCCCATAGCCCCCCCAAAGCCCCCATAACCACCCCATAGCCCCCTATAACCCCCCCAAAACCCCCATAATCACCCCATAACCCCCCCAAAGCCCCCATAACCACCCCAGAGCCCCCCCAGAGCCCCCATAATCACCCCATACCCCCCAAAGCCCCCATAAGCCCCCCACAACCCCCCCCAGAGCCCCCATAACCACCCCATAGCCCCCCCCAAGAGCCACATAATCACCCATAGCCCCCCCAAAGCCCCCATAACCACCCCATAACCCCCCCAAAAGCCCCCATAGCCCCCCCATAACCCCCCAGAGCCACCATAACCACCCCATAGCCCCCCCCATAACCCCCCAAAACCCCATAACCACTCTATAAACCCCCCCCAGAGCCCCCATAATCACCCTATAGGCCCCCCCCAAAGCCCCCATAACCACCCCATAACCCCCCCACAGCCCCCTGGAGCCCCCATAATCACCCCATAGCCCCCCCAAAGCCCCCATAGCCCCCCCATAACCCCCCCAGAGCCCCCATAATCACCCCATACCCCCCCAAAACCCCCATAACCACCCTATAAACCCCCCAGAGCCCCCATAATCACCCCATAGCCCCCCCCATAACCCCCCAAAACCCCATAACCACCCCACAACCCCCCCAGAGCCCCCATTATCACCCTATAGGCCCCCCCCAAAGCCCCCATAACCACCCCATAACCCCCCAGAGTCCCCATAACCAGCCCATACCCCCCAAAACCCCCATAACCCCCCATAGCCCCCCCAAAGCCCCCATAATCACCCCATACCCCCCCAAGACCCCCATAACCCCCCCCACAGCCCCCATAACCACCCCATACCCCCCCAAAACCCCCATAACCCCCCCATAACCCCCCCCCAAAGCCTCCATAACCACCCCATAACCCCCAGAGCCCCCATAACCACCCCATAACCCCCCCCAAAGCCCCCATAACCACCCCATAGCCCCCCCATAGCCCCCCCAGAGCCCCCATAATCACCCCATAGCCCCCCCATAACCCCCCCTAAGAGCCACATAATCATCCATAGCCCCCCCAAAGCCCCCATAACCACCCCATAACCCCCCCAAAGCCCCCATAGCCCCCCCATAACCCCCCAGAGCCCCCATAACCACCCTATAAACCCCCCAGAGCCCCCATAATCACCCCATACCCCCCCAAAGCCACCATAACCACCCCATAACCCCCCCACAACCCTCCCCAGAGCCCCCATAACCACCCCATAACCCCCCCAGAGCCCCCATAATCACCCCATAGCCCCCCCATAAGCCCCCAAAACCCCATAACCACCCTATAAACCCCCCAGAGCCCCCATAATCACCCTATAGGCCCCCCCCAAAGCCCCCATAACCACCCCATAACCCCCCCACAACCCCCCTGGAGCCCCCATAATCACCCCATAACCCCCCCCAAAACCCCCATAGCCCCCCCATAGCCCCCCCAGAGCCCCCATAATCACCCCACAACCCCCCCCAGAGCCCCCATAACCACCCTATAAACTCCCCAGAGCCCCCATAATCACCCTATAGGCCCCCCCCAAAGCCCCCATAACCACCCCATAACCCCCCCACAACTCCCCTGGAGCCCCCATAATCACCCCATAACCCACCCCAAAGCCCCCATAACCACCCCATAACCCCCCCACAACCCCCCTGGAGCCCCCATAATCACCCCATAACCCCCCCCAAAGCCCCCCCATAACCCCCCCAGAGCCCCCATAATCACCCCACAACCCCTCCCAGAGCCCCCATAACCACCCTATAAACTCCCCAGAGCCCCCATAATCACCCTATAGGCCCCCCCCAGAGCCCCCATAACCACCCTATAAACCCCCCAGAGCCCCCATAATCACCCCATACCCCCCCAAAGCCACCATAACCACCCCATAACCCCCCCACAACCCTCCCCAGAGCCCCCATAACCCCCCCATAACCCCCCCAGAGCCCCCATAATCACCCCATAGCCCCCCCATAAGCCCCCAAAACCCCATAACCACCCTATAAACCCCCCAGAGCCCCCATAATCACCCTATAGGCCCCCCCCAAAGCCCCCATAACCACCCCATAACCCCCCCACAACCCCCCTGGAGCCCCCATAATCACCCCATAACCCCCCCCAAAACCCCCATAGCCCCCCCATAGCCCCCCCAGAGCCCCCATAATCACCCCACAACCCCCCCCAGAGCCCCCATAACCACCCTATAAACTCCCCAGAGCCCCCATAATCACCCTATAGGCCCCCCCCAAAGCCCCCATAACCACCCCATAACCCCCCCACAACTCCCCTGGAGCCCCCATAATCACCCCATAACCCACCCCAAAGCCCCCATAACCACCCCATAACCCCCCCACAACCCCCCTGGAGCCCCCATAATCACCCCATAACCCCCCCCAAAGCCCCCCCATAACCCCCCCAGAGCCCCCATAATCACCCCACAACCCCTCCCAGAGCCCCCATAATCACCCCATAACCCCCCCCCAGAGTCCCCATAACCACCCCATACCCCCCCAAAACCCCCATAACCCCCCCCGCAAAGCCTCCATAACCACCCCATACCCCCGCAAAACCCCCATAATCACCCCATAACCCCCCCCAAAGCCCCCATAACCCCCCCCAGAGCCCCCATAACCACCCCATACCCCCCAAAACCCCCATAATCGCCCCATAGCCCCCCTATAACCCCCCCAAAGCCCCTATAATCACCCCATAACCCCCCCCTCCAAGCCCCCCTCCCCAAATCCCAGGTCTGTGGCTGATGTCACATTAACCCCCCCCTCCCCCCCCCACCCATGGGTGCTCAGGGCTGCCGCCGGGCGCTGCCGGAGCAGCTGAGCCTCATTTTGGGTGCTGAGCCCAGCCTGCCCGAATGCGTCCTGCTGCTCAGCGGCACCGAGTGGCAGGGACAGGTGGGGGGGGCACGGGGCTGGGGGGGGGCTGGGGGTGTTGGGGGGACGGGGGGGGGTCGGGGGGAGGGCGGGGGGGTCGGGATATTGGGGGTCTGGGGGTGTTGGAGGACATGGGGGGGTGCAGGGATAATTGGGGGGGGTCGTGGGGGGAGGGGCAAGGACAGGTGGGGGGGGCACGGGGCTGGGGGGGGCACAGGTTGGGGGGCGGGGGTGTTGGGGGGCATGGGGGGGTCGGGGGGAGGGGGGTTGGGATATTGGGGGGGGCTGGGGGTATTGGGGGGGCGTGGGAGGGTTGGGGGGAGGGGGGGTCGGGGGTTGGGGATATTGGGGGTCTGGGGGTGTTGGGGGGCATGGGGGGGTTGGGGGGAGAGTGGCAGGGAGAGGTGGGGGGGCACACATTTGGGGGGGGGCCGGGGGGGGTTGGGGGGAGGGGGGGGATCGGGGGGGTCGTGATATTGGGGGTCTGGGGGTGTTGGGGGGCATGGGGGGGTCAAGGGGGGAGTGGCAGGGACAGGTGGGGGGGGCACGGGGCTGGGGGGGGGTCGGGGGGGTCAGGGGGCTGGGGGGGGTTGGGAGACACGGGGGGGTTGGGGGGAGGGGGGGGTGGGGATACTGGGGGGGTCTGGGGGTGTTTGGGGGCATGGGGGGGTCGAAGGGGGAGTGGCAGAGACAGGTGGGGGGGGCACGGGGCTGGGGGGGGGGCTGGGGATGTTGGGGGGGGTTGGGGGGTGGGGATATTGGGGGTCTGGGGGTGTTGGGGGCCATAGGGGGTTGAGGGGGGGGCATAGGGATATTATGGGGGTTGTGGGGGGAATGGCAGGGAAAGGTGGGGGGGGGCATGGGGCTGGGGGGGGGCAGGGGTGTTGGGGGGCGTAGGGGGGTCAGGGGGGGGCGGTTCATGAGGATATTGGGGGGGGCTGGGGGTATTGGGGGACATGGGGGGGGTCGAGGGGGGAGTGGCAGGGACAGGTGGGGGGGCACACATTTGGGGGGGGGGTCTGGGGGTATTGGGGGGTGTGGGGGGGTCGGGGGGTGGGGATATTGGGGGTCTGGGGGTGTTGGGGGACATGGGGGGGTCGGGGGGGGAGTGGCAGGGACAGGTGGGGGGGGCACGGGGCTGGGGGGGGTCTGGGGGTGTTGGGGGGCATGGGGGGGGCGGGGGGGTGGTTCATGAAGATATTGGGGGTCTGGGGGTGTTGGGGGGCATGGGGGAGTCGAGGGGGGAGTGGCAGGGACAGGTGGGGGGGGGACACGGGGCTGGGGGGGGGGATGGTGGTGTTGGGGGGCGTGGGGGGGTAGGGGGGATGGGGGTTGTGGGGATATTGGGGGGGGCCTGGGGGTGTTGGGGGGCATGGGGGGGTTGAGGGGGGGGCATAGGGATATTATGGGGATTGTGGGGGCAATGGCAGGGGCAGGTGGGGGGGGGCATGGGGCTGGGGGGAGGCAGGGGTGTTTGGGGGCGTGGGGGGGTCGGGGGAGGGGGGGGGATATTGGGGGTCTGGGGGTGTTGGGATACATGGGGGGGTCGGGGGGGGAGTGGCAGGGACAGGTGGGGGGGGGGCATGGGGCTGGGGGGGGGGCAGGGGTGTTGGGGGGCGTGGGGGGGCCGGGGGGGGCAGTTCATGAGAATTTGGGGGGTCTGGGGGTGTTGGGGGACATGGGGGGGTCGAGGGGGGAGTGGCAGGAACAGGTGGGGAGGGGCACGGGGCTGGGGGAGGATGGAGGTGTTGGGGGGCGTGGAGGGGTCGGGGGGTGGGGATATTGGGGGTCTGGGGTGTTGGGGGGCATGGGGGGGTCGAAGGGGGAGTGGCAGAGACAGATGGGGGGGCACGGGGCTGGGGGGGGCAGGGGTGTTGGGGGGCGTGGGGGGGTCGGGATATTGGGGGTCTGGGGGTGTTGGAGGGCATGGGGGGGTCGGGGGGGGCGGTTCATGAGGATTTTGGGGGTCTGGGGGTGTTGGGGGACATGAGGGGGTCGTGGGGGGAGTGGCAGGGACAGGTGGGGGGGGCACGGGGCTGGGGGGGGGCGGGGGTGTTGGGGGGCGTGGGGGGGTCGGGGGGATGGGGGTTGTGGGGATATTGGAGGGGGTCTGGGGGTGTTGGGGGGCGTGGGGGGGTCGAGGGGGGAGTGGCAGGGAGAGGTGGGGGGGCACACATTTGGGGGGGGGTCTGAAGGTATTGGGGGGCGTGGGGGGGTCGGGGGAGGGGGGGGTGGGGATATTGGGGGTCTGGGGATATTGGGGGGGGGCTGGGGGTGTTGGGATTTGGGGACCCATGGGGGTCGTGGGGACATGGGGGGGGGTTGGGGGGGTCCTTGAGGGGGGGTGGAGTGGAACCCCTGGGGGGGGGGAGGAACCCATTGGGGGGGGGATTTGAGGGATCCTGGGGGGGGAGTAGGGGGGGGACATTGGGGAGGGGGCTTTTGGGGAACCCTATTGGGGGGGGCACCCATGGGGGTCATGGGAACCCTTTGGGGGGGGGGATCTCATGGGGGGGGGGGATGTGAGGACACATGGGGGGTGGGGGACCCCTGCGGGGGGGTCACCAAAGGGGGGGGATTGGGGGGGGGGATTTGGGGGCCCATGGGGGTCGTGGGGACATGGGGGGGGGTTGGGGGGGTCCTTGAGGGGGGGTGGGGTTGGAAGCCGGGGGGGGGAGGAACCCATTGGGGGGGGGGGATTTGAGGGCTCCTGGGAGGGGTGGAGGGGGGGGGGGCATTGGGGGGGGGGCATTTGGGGAACCCTATTGGGGGGGGTGACCCAAGGGGGTCGTGAGAACATGTGGGGGGGGGGGGTCCTTGAGGGGGGATGGGGTGGAAGATGGGGGGGGGGGGTTGGAACCCGTGGGGGGGGGATTTGAGGACACGGGTTGGGTTGGGGACCCGTGGGGGGGGGGGGGGGGGGGGGCGATACTGAGGTGGGGGGGATTTGGGGACCCATGGGTGTCGTGGGAACCCCTTTTTTTTGGGGGGGGGGGCTGGGGACACATTGGAAGGGTGGGCGAGCCCTGGGGGGGGGTGGTCGTTGGAAGCCCTTTTTTTTTTTTTGGGGGGGGGGGTGGGGGGCGGTCGTGACGGCCGTGCCCCCCCCCCCCCTTCCCTCCTCTTCCACCCCCCCCGCGCCCCCCCCGCGGTCAGTGGGTGTCGGAGCGGCTGCAGGCGCGCGGCCAGGCGGCGCTGTGCGTGGGGGGGGCGGAGCTGCAGGCGGTGCTGGCGGCGCTGCTCGGCCGCATCCACAGGCTGTGAGACCCCCCCCCAAATTAATTCACGCCCCCCCCCCCCCCCCCCCCCACACACACAACATCGCCGCCACCACCACCGCCGCCGCGGCGGGGGGGTCCCTGCTCCTTTCCATCCCATCTCATTCAGACCCGCTTGCAACCCCCCCCCATTATCCCCCCCTTTAAGCCCCCCATTGCCCCCCCCCAACCCCTCCCTCCCCTAACCCTAACCCTCAGCCCCCCATAACCCCATTACCCCCCCATTCCTCCACATTCCCCCCCCATTACCCTCCATTACCCCCCCAAAAACCCCATTCCCCTCCATACCCCTCCATTAGCCCCCATTACCCCCTTTAACCCCCCCATTCCCCCCCCATTACTCCCCTATTCTCCCCCATTCCCCCCCAATTCCCACCCTTAACCCCCACATTCCCCCCCCATTACCCCCCATTACCCCGCCATACCCCCCCATTCTCCCCCATTCCCCCCTCATTACCCCTCCAGCCCCCCCATTCCCCCCCCATTCCCCCATTACCCCCCCATTACCCCGCCATACCCCCCCATTCCCCCCCCATTCACCCCATTACCCCCCATTACCCCCCTTAACGCCCCCATTCCCCCCCCATTACCCCCCATTAGCCCCCATTACCCCCTTTAACCCCCCCATTCCCCCCCTCATTCCCCCCCCATTCTCCCCCCAGGCCCCCCATTCCCCCCATTACCCCCCCATTACCCCCCCATTCCCCCCCATTACCCCCTAAACCTCCCCTAAAGCCCCCATTCCCCCTCATAGCCCCCCATTCCCCCCCCATTCCCCCCCATTACCCCCCTTAGCCCCCCCATTACCTCCCATTACCCCCTCCATTCCCCCCCAGCCCCGCCCTTCTCCCCCATTCCCCCCCATTCCCCTCCCATTCTCCCCCATTCCCCCCCATAGTGCCCAATTACCCCCACAGCCCCCCCATTACCCCCGCATTCGCCCCCAGTTCCCCCCCATTACCCCCCTTAATCCCCCCATTCCCCCCCATACCCACCCATTGCCCCCCCATTCCTCCCCCATTACCCCCCATTCCCCCCCATTCCCCCCAGTTACCCCCCTTAACCCCCCATTCCCCCCCATTCTCCCCCATTACCCCCCCATTCCCCCCCATAGCCCCCCATTACCCTGCCATACCCTCCCATAGCCCCTATTACCCCCCTTAACCCCCCCATTTCCCCCCCATACCCTCCCATTCCCCCCTATTCCCCCCCATTCTCCCCCATTACCCCCCCATTCCCCCCCATAGCCCCCCATTACCCTGCCATACCCCCCCATAGCCCCTATTACCCCCCTTAACCCCCCCATTTCCCCCCCATACCCTCCCATTCCCCCCTATTCCCCCCCATTCTCCCCCATTACCCCCCCATTCCCCCCCATAGCCCCCCATTACCCTGCCATACCCCCCCATAGCCCCTATTACCCCCCTTAACCCCCCCATTTCCCCTCCATTCCCCCCCATTCCCCCCCATTACCCCGCCATACCCCCCCATTCCCCCCTCCATTCCCCCCCCATTCCCCCCCATTAACCCCCCCATTCCCCCCCATAGCCCCCCATTACCCCCCCATTCACCCCATTACCCCCCATTACCCCCCTTAACGCCCCCATTCCCCCCCCATTCCCCCCCTTAACCCCCCCATTACCCCCCTTAATCCCCCCATTCCACCCCCATTCCCCCCCATTCCCCCCCATCGCCCCCCTTAACCCTCCCATTCCCCCCCATTACCCCCCCCAATAACCCCATTACCCCCCCATACGCTCCCATACCCCCCCCATTCCCCCCCATTACCCCCTAAACCTCCCCTAAAGCCCCCATTCCCCCTCATACCCCCCCATTGCCCCCCATTCCCCCCCATCGCCCTCCATTACCCCCCATTGCCCCCCACCCCCCCACCCCCACTAACCCCCACGTCTCCCCGCAGCTCGGCGCCCCCCCCCCGCCCGCTGACGCTGCTGGCCGCGGGCCCCCCCTGCTTCCACTCCTGCCTGCTGCGCGCCTTCGTGCTGCAGCTGGGCTCCCGCAGCCCCGATTGGCCGCGGCTGCTGCGCTTCCTGCTGGTGCCTCTGGGTACTGAGCCCAAACCCGGCCCTACAGACCCCCCCGGCCCTATAAAGCACCCCCCAGCCCTATAGACCCCCCCGGCCCTATAAATCACCCCCCGGCCCTATAGACCCCTCCAGCCTTATAAACCCCCCCCCCCCCGGCCCTATAGACCTGCCCTGGCCCTACAAACCCCACCCTGGCCCTATAAACCCCCACCCCGGCCCTATAAACCCCCCCCGGCCCTACAGACCCCCGCGGCCCTATAGAACCCCCCCCCCGGCCCTATAAACCCCCCCTGGCCCTATAGACCCCCCCAGCCCTACAGACCCCCCCAGCCCTACAGACCCCACCCTGGCCCTATAAACCCCACCCCGGCCCTATAGACCCCCCCGGCCCTATAGACCCCACCCCGGCCCTATAGACCCCCCCGGCCCTATAAAGCGCCCCCCAGCCCTATAGACCCCCCTGGCCCTATAAACCCCACCCCGGCCCTATAAAGCGCCCCCCGGCCCTATAGATCCCCCCCGGCCCTATAGACCCCCTCTGGCCCTACAAACCCCACCCCAGCCCTACAGACCCCCCTGGCCCTATAAATCCTCCCCCAGCCCTATAGACCACCCCCCGGCTCTATAAATCCCTCCCCGGCCTTATAAGCTCACTCTGGCCATATAAGCCCCCCCGGCCCTATAAATCGCCCCCCGGCCCTATAAACCCCACCCCGGCCCTATAGACCCCCCCCCAGCCCTATAAACACCCATGGCCCTATAAACCCCACCCCTGCCCTACAGACCTCCCCTGGCCCTATAAACCCCCCCCTCACCCTGTAGACCCCTCCCCGGCCTTACAGACCCCTCCCCAACCCTATAAGCCATCCCCCCGGCCCTATAGAGCCCACTGTGGCCCTATAAATCTCTCCCCGGCCCTACAGACCTCCCCCAGCCCTATAACCCCACCCCGGCCCTACAGACCCCCCCGGTCCTATAGACCACCCCCCGGCCCTATAGATCCCCCCCGGCCATATAGACACCCCGGCCCTATAGACCCCACCCCAGCCCTATAGACCCCCCCCGGCCCTATAAATCCCCCCCCCAGCCCTATAGACCCCCCCCAGTCCTATAACCCCCCCCCCCGGCCCTATAAACCCCCCCTGGTCCTATAGACCACCCCCCGGCCCTATAAGCCACCCCCGGCCCTACAGACCCCACCCTGGCCCTATAAACCCCTCCTGGCTCTATAGATCCCCTCAGACCTATAAATCCTCCCCCCGGCCCTATTGACCCACCGTGGCCCTATTGACCCACCGTGGCCCTATAGACCCCCCCCGGCCCTATAAATCGCCCCCCGGCCCTATAAACTCCACCCCGGCCCTATAGACCGCCCCCAGCCCTATAAATCCCACCCCAGCCCTACAGACCCCCCCCGGCCCTATAAACCCCCCCCCCTGGCCATATAAATCACCCCCCCCCGGCCCTATAAACCCCACCCCGGCCCTACAGACCCCTCCCCGGCCCTACAGACCCCACCCCAGCCCTGTAAGCCACCCTCCCAGCCCTATAGAGCCCACTGTGGCCCTATAAATCCCTCCCCGGCCCTATAGACCCCCCCCAGTCCTATAGACCCCACCCCGGCCCTATAAATCCCACCCCACCCCTACAGACCTCCCCCGGCCCTATAAACCCCACCCCGGACCTATAGACCCCCCCAGCATTATAAACCCCACCCCACCCCCCCCCCAGCCCTATAGACCTGCCCCAGCCCTACAAACCCCACCCTGGCCCTATAAACCCTCCCTTGCCCTATAGACCCTCCCCCGGCCCTATAAACCCCCCCGGCCCTATAAACCGCCTCTGGCCCTATAGATCCCCCCCAGCCCTATAGACCCCCCCCCAGCCCTATAGACCCCCCCCCAGCCCTATAGACCCCACCCCGGCCCTATAAACCCCCCCCTCACCCTATAGACCTCCCCCGGCCCTACAAACCCCACCCCAGCCCTACAAACCCCTCCCCGGCCCTATAAGCCACCCCCCTGGCCCTATAGAGCCCACTGTGGCCCTATAAATCCCTCCCCGGCCCTACAGACCTCCCCCAGCCCTATAACCCCACCCCGGCCCTACAGAACCCCCCCCGGCCCTATAAACCCCCCCCGGTCCTATAAACCCCCCCGGCCCTATAAAGCACCCCCCGGCCCTATAAAGCACCCCCTGGCCCTATAGACCCCCCCCGGCCCTATAAACCCCTCCCCAGCCCTACAGACCCCTCCCCGGCCCTATAAGCCACCCCCCCGGCCCTATAGAGCCCACTGTGGCCCTATGAATCCCTCCCCGGCCCTACAGACCTCCCCCAGCCCTATAACCCCACCCCGGCCCTACAGACCCCCCCGGTCCTATAGACCACCCCCCGGCCCTATAGACCCCACCGGCCCTATAGACCCCCCCCCGGCCCTATAGACCCCACCCCAGCCCTATAGACCCCCCCCGGCCCTATAAATCCCCCCTGGCCCTACAGACCCCCCCGGCCCTACAGACCCCCCCGGCCCTAAAGACCCCCCCCGGCCCTATAACCCCCCCGGCCCTATATCCCCGGCCCTATAGACCCCCCCCGGCCCTATAACCCCGGCCCTATAACCCCCCAGCCCTATAACCCCCCCCGGCCCCATAACCCCGGCCCCATAACCCCGGCCCCATAACCCCGGCCCTATAACCGCAGCCCTACAACCCCGGCCCCATAACCCCAGCCCTACACCCCCGGCCCTATAACCGCAGCCCTATAACCCGGCCCCATAACCCCGGCCCTATAACCCCGGCCCTATAACCCCAGCCCTATACCCCCGGCCCCATAACCCGGCCCTATACCCCCGGCCCCATAACCCGGCCCCACAACGCCGGCCCCATAACCCGGCCCCATAACCCGGCCCCATAACCCGGCCCCATAACCCCGGCCCCATAACCCGGCCCCATAACCCGGCCCTATAACCCGGCCCCATACCCCCGGCCCTATAACCCCCGTCCCATAACCCCGGCCCTATAACCCCAGCCCTATACCCCCGGCCCCATAACCCCGGCCCCATAACCCCGGCCCCATAACCCCGGCCCCATACCCCCGGCCCCATAACCCCGGCCCTATACCCCCGGCCCCATAACCCGGCCCCATACCCCCGGCCCCATACCCCCGGCCCCATAACCCCGGCCCTATAACCCCCGGCCCCATAACCCGGCCCCATACCCCCGGCCCTATAACCCCCGTCCCATAACCCGGCCCTATAAGCCTCGTCCCATAACCCGGCCCCATACCCCGGCCCCATAACCCCGGCCCCATAACCCGGTCCCACAACCCGGTCCCACAACCCGGCCCCACAACCCGGCCCCATAACCCGGCCCCATAACCCCCGGCCCCATAACCCCCGGCCCCATAACCCGGCCCTATAACCCCGGCCCCATAACCCGGCCCCATAACCCCCGGCCCCATAACCCGGCCCCATAACCCCGGCCCCATAACCCGGTCCCACAACCCGGTCCCACAACCCGGCCCCATAACCACGGCCCATAACCCCGCCCCATAACCCCGCCCCATAACCCGGCCCCATACCCCCGGCCCCATACCCCCGGCCCCATACCCCCGGCCCCATACCCCCGGCCCTATAACCCCCGGCCCCATAACCCGGCCCCATACCCCCGGCCCTATAACCCCCGTCCCATAACCCGGCCCTATAAGCCTCGTCCCATAACCCGGCCCCATAACCCGGCCCCATAACCCCGGCCCCACAACCCGGTCCCACAACCCGGTCCCACAACCCGGCCCCACAACCCGGCCCCACAACCCGGCCCCACAACCCCCGGCCCCACAACCCCCGGCCCCATAACCCGGCCCCATAACCCGGCCCCATAACCCGGCCCTATAACCCGGCCCCATAACCCCCGGCCCCATAACCCCGGCCCCATAACCCGGTCCCACAACCCGGCCCCACAACCCGGCCCCATAACCACGGCCCATAACCCCGCCCCATAACCCGGCCCCATACCCCCGGCCCCATACCCCCGGCCCCATACCCCCGGCCCCATAACCCGGCCCCATAACCCCGGCCCCATAACCCCCGGCCCCATAACCCGGCCCTATAACCCCGGCCCCATAACCCCCGGCCCCATAACCCCGGCCCCACAACCCGGCCCCACAACCCGGCCCCACAACCCGGCCCCATAACCACGGCCCATAACCCCGCCCCATAACCCCGCCCCATAACCCGGCCCCATACCCCCGGCCCCATACCCCCGGCCCCATAACCCGGCCCCATAACCCCGGCCCCATAACCCCGCCCCATAACCCGGCCCCATAACCCGGCCCCATAACCCGGCCCCATAACCCGGCCCCATAACCCCGGCCCCATAACCCCGCCCCATAACCCCGCCCCATAACCCCGGCCCCATAACCCGGCCCCATAACCCCGGCCCCATAACCCCGGCCCCATAACCCCGGCCCATAACCCCGGCCCCATAACCCGGCCCCATAACCCCGGCCCTATAACCCCGGCCCTATAACCCCGCCCCATAACCCGGCCCCACCGACGCCGCCGGTCCGCAGGCGCCCCCCACCCGCTGCTGCACTACCTGGGCTCCCTGGACGGGCGCTACGCCGCCGCCTTCCTGGAGCCGGCATGGCGGGAGCTGTTCTGCAGGGCACACGCGCCCCCTGCCGGTGGGCGGCCGTGGGGTTGTGGGGTTGTGGGGGTCTATGGGGTTGTGGGGGTCTATGGGGTTGTGGGGTTGTGGGGGTCTATGGGGCTATGGGGGTCTATGGGTTATATGGGGTTATGGGGTTCTATGGGGTTATGGGGTTCTATGGGGTTCTATGGGGTTATGGGGTTCTATGGGTTCTATGGGGTTATGGGGTTCTATGGGGTTCTATGGGGTTATGGGGGTCTATGGGGTTCTATGGGGTTATGGGGGTCTATGGGGTTGTGGGTGTTATGGGGTTCTATGGGGTTATGGGGTTATATGGGGTTGTGGGGGTCTATGGGGTTATGTGGGGTTCTATGGGGTTCTATGGGGTTCTATGGGGTTATGGGGTTCTATGGGGTTATGGGGTTCTATGGGTTATATGGGGTTATGGGGTTCTATGGGGTTATGGGGTTGTGGGGTTATGGGGGTCTATGGGGTTGTGGGGGTTATGGGGTTCTATGGGGTTCTATGGGGTTGTGGGGTTCTATGGGGTTGTGGGGTTATATGGGGTTATGGGGGTCTATGGGGTTATGGGGTTGTGGGGTTATGGGGTTCTATGGGGTTGTGGGGGTTATGGGGTTCTATGGGGTTATGGGGGTTATGTGGGGTTATGGGGTTCTATGGGGTTATGTGGGGTTATGTGGGGTTATGTGGGGTTGTGGGGGTTATGGGGTTGTGGGGGTCTATGGGGTTGTGGGGGTTGTGGGGTTATATGGGGTTGTGGGGTTATATGGGGTTATGTGGGGTTATATGGGGTTATGGGGTTATATGGGGTTGTGGGGGTCTATGGGGTTATGGGGTTCTATGGGGTTATGTGGGGTTATGTGGGGTTGTGGGGGTCTATGGGGTTGTGGGGTTATGTGGGGTTCTATGGGGTTATGGGGTTCTATGGGGTTATGGGGTAATGGGGGTATATGGGGTTAAGGGGGGCTTATAGGGTTATGGGGTGGGTATGGGGTTATATGGGGTTATGGGGGTATATGGCGTGCTTATAGGGTTATGGGGTTATGTGTGGTTTTTATGGGGTTATATGGGGGTATGGGGTTACATGGGGTTATGGGGTTCTATGGGGTTATTATGGGGTTTTATGGGGTTATATGGGTTATATGGGGTTATGGGGGTATATGGGGTTATGGGGGTTATGGGGTTCTATGGATTCTATGGGTTCTATGGATTATATGGGTTACATGGGGCTATGGGGTTATATGGGGTTATGGGATTATATGGGTTATATGGGGTTATATGGGTTATGTGGGTTATGTGGGGTTTTATGGGGTTCTATGGGGTGGGTATAGGGTTATGGGGTGGGTATGGGGTTATGGGGGGGTTATGGGGTTCTATGGGGTGGGTATGGGGATAGGGGTTATGGGGTTCTATGGGGTTATTGGGTTCTATGGGGTGGGTATGGGGTTATATGGGGTTATGGGGGTGTATGGGGTTATATGGAGTTATTATGGGCTTATGGGGTTCTGTGGGGTTCTATGGGGCTATGGGGTTATGTGGGGTTATGGGATTATATGGGGTTAGAGGGGGTTCTATGGGTTCTATGGGGTTCTATGGGGTTATGGGTGTATGGGGGGGTTATGGGGGTATATGGGGTTATATGGGGTTGTGGGGTTATGGGGTTATATGGGGTTGTGGGGTGCTTGTAGGGTTATGGGGTTATATGAGGTTATATGGGGTTATGGGGTTATATGGGGTTGTGGGGTGGATATGGGGTTATGGGGGGGTTATGGGGTGGATATGGTGTCATGGGATGGACATGGGGTTATGGGATGTGTGGGGGGGTTATGGGGTGTGGGGGGGGGGTTTGGGATAAGGTGTGGGGTTATGGGGTGTGGGGGGTTATGGGATGTGTGGGGGGTTATGGGGTGTTTGGGGGGGCATTATGGGATGTGTGTAGGGTTATGGTATGTGGGGGGTTATGGGGTTATTGGGGGGGTTATGGGATGTGTGGGGTTATGGGGTGTGGGGGGGCATTATGGGGTGGGGGGGGTTATGGGGTTATTGGGGGGGGGGTTATGGGGTATGTGAGGAGTTATGGGGTGTGGAGGGGCGTTATGGGGTGTGGGGGGGGTTTGGGGATAAGGTGTGGGGTTATGGGGTTTGTGGGGGGGGGGAATTATGGGATGTGGGGGGGGGTTATGGGGTGTGGGGGGGGTTTGGGGGGTGAGGTGTGGGGTTATGGGGTTTGTGGGGGGGTTATGGGGTTATTGGGGGGGTTATGGGGTGTGGGGGGGCTTATGGGGTTATTGGGGGGTTATGGGGTGTGGGGGGGCCCACCCCCCAAATTAACCCCCCCTCCCCCCCCCAGAGCCGTTCAATGTGGCCGCGCGCATCCTGGGCTTCGCCTCGGGGGCGGCCATGACGCACGCCCTGCCCGTGGCCGAGGCCATGCTGACCTGCCGGCACAAGTTGTGAGCGGGGGTCACGTGACTTTTAGGGGGGGTCACGTGACTGGGAGGTCACGTGAGGGAGGGGGGTCACGTGGTAGGGGTGTGGGGTCGGATATGGGGTTGTATATGGGGTCAGGTGTGGGGTCGTATGGGGTTAAATGTGGGGTCAGGTGTGGGGTCAGATATGGGGTCAGCTGTGGGGTCATATGGGGTCATATGGGGTCAGCTGTGGGGTCAAATATGGTGTCAGGTTTGGGGTCATATAGGGTCAGGTATGGGGTCACATATGGGGTCAGGTGTGGGGTCATATGGGGTCAGGTGTGGGGTCATATAGGGTCAGGTATGGGGTCAAATATGGGGTCAGGTGTGGGGTCATATGGGGTCAGGTGTGGGGTCATATAGGGTCAGGTATGGGGTTAAATATGGGGTCAGCTGTGGGGTCAGGTGTGGGGTCAGGTATGGGGTCACATATGGGGTGAGGTGTGGGGTCAGGTGTGGGGTCATAGAGGGTCATATATAGGGTCAGGTATGGGGTCAAATATGGGGTCAGGTGTGGGGTCATATAGGGTCATATATGGGGTCAGGTGTGGGGTGAGATATGGGGTCAGGTGTGGGGTCATATGGGGTCAGATATGGGGTCAGGTGTGGGGTCAGATATGGGGTCAGGTGTGGGGTCATATGGGGTCAGGTTTGGGGTCATATAGGGTCATATATAGGGTCGTGTGGGGTCAAATATGGGATCAGCTGTGGGGTCAGATATGGGGTCAGGTATGGGGTCAAATGGCAGGGGTGTGGGGCCATAATGGGGTCAGCTGTGGGTTGTATATGGGGTTATTTATGGGGTCAGGTGTAGGGTTATATATGGGGTCAGCTATGGGGTCATACGAGGTCAGCTGTGGGGTCATATATGGGGTCAGATGGGGCATCATATGGGGTCGTATATGGGGTCAGGTGTGGGGTCATATATGGGATCAGGTGTGGGGCCATATGGGGTCACATATGGGGTCACATATGGGGTCAAGTATGGGGTCGTGTGGGGTCAGGTATGGGGTCAAATGGCAGGGGTGTGGGGTTTTGTATGGGGTCAGGTTTGGGGTCAAATATGGGGTCAGCTGTGGGTCGTATATGGGGTCAGGTGTGGGGTTATATATGGGGTCAGCTATGGGGTCATATATGGGGTCAGGTGTGGGTCATATATGGGGTCATATGGGGTCACATATGGAATGATATATGGGGTCAGCTGTGGGGTCAGGTATGGGGTCCTATGGGGTCACCTGTGGGGTTATATGGGGTCAGGTATGGGGTCACATATGGGGTTAGATGTGGGGTCATATAGGGTCACACATGGGGTCAAATATGGGGTCAGGTATGGGGTTGTGTGGGGTCAGATATGGGGTCAGCTGTGGGTCATATATGGGGCTATATATGGGGTCAGGTGTGGGGTTATATATGGGGTCAGCTATGGGGTCAGCTGTGGGGTCATATGGGGTCAGCTGTGGGGTTATATGGGGTCAGGTATGGGGTCACATATGGGGTTAGATATGGGGTCATATAGGGTCAAACATGGGGTCAAATATGGGGTCAGGTTTGGGGTCAGATATGGGGTCAGCAGGGGGTCAAATATGGGGTCAGCTGTGGGTCGTATATGGGGCTATATATGGGGTCAGGTGTGGGGTTATATATGGGGTCAGCTATGGGGTCATATGGGGTCAGGTGTGGGATCAGCTATGGGGTCACCTGTGGGGTCATATGGGGTCAGGTGTGGGGTCACATATGGGGTTAGATGTGAGGTCATATAGGGTCAAACATGGGGTCAAATATGGGGTCAGGTATGGGGTTGTGTGGGGTCAGATATGGGGTCAGGTATGGGGTCAAATATGGGGTCAGCTGTGGGTCATATATGGGGCTATATATGGGGTGAGGTGTGGGGTTATATGGGGTCAGCTGTGGGGTCATATGGGGTCAGCTGTGGGGTTATATGGGGTCAGGTATGGGGTCACATATGGGGTTAGATGTGAGGTCATATAGGGTCAAACATGGGGTCAAATATGGGGTCAGGTTTGGGGTCAGATATGGGGTCAGCAGTGGTTCAAATATGGGGTCAGCTATGGGGTCAGCTGTGGGGTCATATGGGGTCAGGTGTGGGGTCAGCAGCACATGGTGGATGGACGGGGATTTGTGGGGGGGGGGGGGGGAGTTTGTGGGGTGGGGGGGGTCATGGAAGTGCTGGTTGTGGGGCACTAAGCCCCCCCCCTAAAATCCCCCCCCCATTAAATCCCCCCCCCATTAAATCCCCCCTTTAAAACCCCCCCCTTAAATCCCCCCTAAATTCATCCCCCCCTTAAGTTCCCCCCCCCGTTAAATTCCCCCCCCCTTAATCCCCCCCTAAATCCCCCCCTTAAACCCCCCCTTAAATCCCCCCCCCTTAAATCCCCATTAAATCCCCCCCCATTAAATCCCCCCCAAAACCCCCTTAACCCCCCCCTTAAACCCCCCCTTAAACCCCCCCTTAAACCCCCCCTTAAATCCCCCCCCTTAAATCCCCCCCCTTAAACCCCCCCCATTAAATCCCCCCCTTAAACCTCCCCTTAAATCCCCATTAAATCCCCCCCCTTAAACCCCCCCCCCTTAAACCCCCCCCTTAAACCCCCCCCTTAAACCCCCCCCTTAAATCCCCCCCTTAAATCCCCCCTAAATTCACCCCCCCTTAAGCTCCCCCCCCCGTTAAATTCCCCCCCCCTTAATCCCCCCCTAAATCCCCCCCTTAAACCCCCCCTTAAATCCCCCCCCCTTAAATCCCCATTAAATCCCCCCCCATTAAATCCCCCCCAAAACCCCCTTAAACCCCGCCCTTAACCCCCCCCCCTTAAACCCCCCCCTTAAATCCCCCCCATTAAACCCCCCCCATTAAATCCCCCCCCCCTTAAATCCCCCCCTTAAACCCCCCCTAAATTCACCCCCCCCTTAAGCTCCCCCCCCCCCGTTAAATTCCCCCCCCCCTTTAAATCCCCCCTCCTTAAATCCCCCCCCCCTTAAATCCCCCCCCCTTAACCCCCCCCCTTTATCGGCAGCCCAGACGAGGATTCCTATCAGAAGTTCGTGCCCTTCGTGGGGGTGAGCAGCACCGGGGGGGGGGGAAAGGTGGGGGGGGCACCCAGACCCCATTTTTTCTGGGGGGGGGGACGACACCCAGATCCCGTTTTTAGGAATGGGGGGGGAAACCCAGGCCCCATTTTTAGGGATGGGGGGGGGGCATGGAGGGGGGGCACCCAAACCCCATTTTTGGAGGGGGGGGGACATCAGAGGGTGGGGGGGGGGTGCATCCAGACCCCATTTTTTGGGGGGAGGGGGGGGGACACCCAGGCCCCATTTTTTGGGATGGGGGATATGGGGGGGGGGCACCCAGACCCCATTATTTTGGGGGAGTGGGGGACACTCAGACCCCATTTTTTGAGGTGGGGGATAAGGGGGGGGGTGGGGCATCCAGTCTCCATTTTTTTTTGGGGGGGGGGGGCACCATGACCCCATTTTTAGGGATGGGGGGGGGGGCACCCAGACCCCATTATCTTGGGGGAGGGGGGGGGACACTCAGACCCCATTTTTGGGGGGGGGGGGACGACACTCAGCCCCCCCCCCCCCCCCCGTCGTTCAGGTGGTGAAGGTGGGCTTGGATGACGACCCCCCCCCGGGGGATGGGGAGGAGGCGCCCCCCCCAAACCTGGTGGTCCCATCCACGTCCCCCCCCCGCGAAGCCATCGCCACCCCCCCAGCATCGCCATCCATGGCCGGCGGCTCTGCGGGGTGAGGGGGGGGCTGGGGGGGGCAAAATTTGGGGACCCATAGGGGGGAAGGTGGGGGGGGGGGGCTGTAGGGTCCTGGGTGTTTGGGGAGGGGGGGGGGGCTTCCAAATGGTTTGGGGTGGGGGGGTCTGTGGGGTTGTGGGGGGGCTGTGGGGTCCGAAATGTTTGGGGGGGGGGGTCTGTGGGGTTGCATTGGGGTTCTATGGGGTGGGGGGGGGGTGATAGGGTCCCAAATGTTTTGGGGTGGGGGGGTCTATGGGGTTGCATTGGGGTCCTATGGGGTAAGGGGGGGGATCTATGGGGTCCCAGATGTTTTGGGGTGGGGGGGGGTCTATGGGGTTCTATTGGGGTCCTATGGGGTGGGGGGGCTGTAGGGTCCCAGATGTTTTGGGGTGGGGGGGTCTGTGGGGTTACATTGGGGTCCTATGGGGTGGGGGGGGGGGGCTGTGGGGTCCCAGATTTTTTGGGGTGGGGGGGTCTATGAGGTTCTATTGGGGTCCTATGGGGTGGGGGGGGGGGCTGTAGGGTCCCATTTATGGGGTGGGGAATTTATGGGGTTGCATTGGGGTCCTATGGGGTTGTGGGGGGGGCTTTAGGGTCCAAAATATTTGGGGGGGGGGGTGTCTGTGGGGTTACATTGGGGTTCTATGGGGTAAGGGGGGGCTGTGGGGTCCCAGATGTTTTGGGGTGGGGGGGTTCTGTAGGGTTGCATTGAGGTCCTATGGGGTGTGGGGGGGCTTTAGGGTCCCAAATGTTTGGTGGGGGGCTGTGGGGTCCCAGATTTTTTGGGGTGGGGGGGTCTATGGGGTTGATTTGTGGTTCTATGGGGTGGGGGGGGGGGGGGGTAGGACCCCAGATGGTTTTTTTTTGGGGGGGGGTCTATGGGGTTCAATTGGGGTCTCATGGTGGGGGGGGCTTTAGGGTCCCTGGGGGGTTCTATGGAGTTCTATTGGGGTCCTATGGGGTGGGGGGGGGCTTTAGGGTCCCAGATGTTTTGGGGTGGGGGGGTCTATGGGGTTCTATT